>NC_143447.1:14703750-15050833 GCF_987193195.1 Phasianus colchicus | reverse complement strand
AGGCTCTGGTAGCCATTCTCTCTACCTTTCCCATGATCTTCTTCAAAATCCTCCCAGAACTCAAACCTAGCAACAAAGATGAGTAATAGAAAGGAGTGAGAATATCTTGTCTTGTGGTACCAAGCAGGAAATATCAAATATGCTCACACTACACAATGAGACAGGAGACCATCAAGTTGATGTATGCACAGTGAAGGATAGAAAGTTCAGTTTTCTCTGGCTAATTGAGCGGACTGGTGGCAAAGCTAGCAGCTCTCTGGGTTTAAGTACCTCCAAGTATTTCACTTTTGAGCTTCACAGTTCCACATCAACCTTCCAGGACCCAAAATCCCAGGTTTCCCCAGTATTTACTCTGATGTCACCTGCTAGCATTTACCTAGCAGCACTTTCCACAGTGCCCATCCTTAGGCAGGGTTCTGTCAACAAAATTATGTTTTACACTGCTCAGATTACTTTTTTAGACTGCTGATTTCTCTAACTCCTCTGAAATTTGGATATCTGTCCTTCTCCACGAGGGAGACCTCAGATCTTTCCTTCGCTTCTTCTGTGATCCAACCAAGAATTAGGGAGACAGCTCCTTCTGTAGTCAAACATCATCTGGATGAGTTTGGGGACATGCCTGTCTTGGCAATGCACATTACCTGTTTTGTTTTTAAGAAAACATCTGTTATAATGTAGAGAGGCTAACAATCAGCTAGGCAGAGCTGTCTTTGAAAAGTACTCCCAGGGACTGCCATAAAACATTTAGTGAGAACAGCTGAAATACCATGTATTGGGAAATTCAGAAATGGCTGAGATGATTGCTTAAAACAAATTCAGCTTTTTAGAGATGGCACTTAAAACAGCAGACAGATTTGAAAGACATGTTTTAAGTTTCTTCATTCAACTTGCTGCCAGAAATACTCCTTGTGTTAGTCGTTTAAACTCGACTTTTCCTCACCAGTGTTTGTTCCCCTTAAGCTGGTCTAACTCCATTGAGCTTAATTCAGGGATTTCTGCCATTCTGCTCTCCCTCAAGTTTAATCAGTGGCCAAGACAAACATACAGAGGTATTTTACGAAGCACCAAAAGGAGACTTACTTCTCAGGCATGATGAAATGCAGCAGGGACCAGAGCTCTTTGAGTGAATTTTGAAGCGGAGTGCCAGTGATCAGCAGCCTGTGGTTGGACTTGAAGTCAATCAATGTTTTGTACAGCAAAGAGTCATCATTTTTCAACCGATGGGCTTCATCCACGCCTAGAAAGGCCCAGCTAATACTTCCCAAAACAGCCTGGAGGAAAAGAAGTGTTCTCCATCACCACAGAAGAAAAAGAGGTGAAACCCACTAGTCAGAGGCTGGCTTCCCCATTTGCAAGAGAGGATCTAAATAAAACACCCTTGGACCTTTACCCACCTTGTCTTTGAGGAGGATCTCATATGTTGTGATAAGTGCATTGAATTTCAACCTTTTAGACTGAGAGTGGATCCACTCATATTCACGTATCTGTGAGAAACGACAGATGTTACCATCAAGGAATATTATCGAAGAGTTAACGATCATCATTTTACTGTAGCTACAGCTAGGATCTCCAATGAAGTCCAAGCTCTATTGTTCAATGTACCATTCGATGAGCAAAGGGCGTCCAAGGAGCAGCTTGTTTGAGAGCACACGTGGTTTTTACACAAGTTCAGACAAGTAACAAAATTAAGTCGAACAACTTGCTGTTGTGACATTACCCCATCATCTCACTACTGACACCACCAGGCTCACAACACGTTTTGTTGCCCTGTCTGAATAATTCAGAGGACATTCAGCAGTCTCCATCAGCTGCTCCAGCAGATAGCACATCACACACATTACATGCTGCACAGATTAGCACCCAGCGCTTCCATCCAACCCCACAGGCTTTGCAGATTACACACCATGTTCCTGCTCATGAGGTCACCGATGTAAACCACCACGTTGATCTCAGGTGCCCACACTTCAAACTCTCTCTGCCACGAGGTGAGAGTCGACAAAGGAACCACCACCAGGAAAGGACCGTACAGCTGGTGCTGGTGGAAGAGGTACGACAGGAATGAGATTGTCTGAATCGTCTTCCCCAGGCCCATTTCATCAGCCAGGATCACACTGTTGTTCCTGAGAAGGAAGAGAACAAACCTAAGTACTGATTTAATGTGTTCCTATCATTTCAAGGCTGGGTAAAAACCTCACTTGAGAACAAGAGTGTCAGATCCCGTTCTCTGGGACAAAGCTTAGGAGACCCAAAATGAACAAAGCTCATTTACAGTGCTGACCAGAGCATCACTTAGTGTATGTACTTACTTGCACCATGAGTGAGCAAGCCAGTTGAGGCCCTCCAGCTGGTAATCTCGCAGCTCCAGGTTCTCACTGCCAATATAAGAAGGCTGTTTCTTCAAGGCAACAAATCTTGGTCTCTGCTTCAATACCTGAGGAAAACAATACACCATAAACCCCCTGAAGAAAAAGACAAGGTAAGATTGAAAATTCAGCAATGAAATCTGCAGATTCAGCAATGAGTGTAGATTGATTTGTCAGTTATTGTCCATCCACATTTTCTTATCTGTTTCTAGTATCTACAGTTCTGACGCCTCTCAGCATCGTTACGTTTTGCCTGCTGACCTCCAGGCCTGATGATCAGGGCTCAGTCCCCACAAGAGTGCAATAAGCTGTATATAATGCCTATTAGATGGAACAAACTCCATTTTCTGTTTTGGCCCCTTCTAGTTTTTTCTTCCATCTCCATCACTCCCATCTCCTCCATCTCTCTCCCACACTGTATCAGCATCTTGCAAACTTCCTCTTCTCCCTGGTATGCTGTTTTTCTATTCAAGTGATATTAAAAATCTGCATTGCTGTAGCAGCACCTCTTCAGGAAGAAGCACTTTACAAGGATTAAAGTTTCCAGTCCCCCATGCTCACCATGCCTCGAGTAAATGAAACCAAAAGGGTTTCACATCTCTGCCTAAAGTACAAGAACAGCAAACAACCATTCAAATGCTGGTGGAAAGATGGGAAAATACCCTCTGACATTTATTCTGACAAAACTTCACATTCACACAGTTTGCTTCATCACCCAGCCTGGAGAAACAAAGCAACAGAAGAGAAGAGAAGCAAGCAAACCTTGCAGTCCCGGGTAGGAATTGTTTTGGAGTTGTTACGGTTGTTGAAGCTGTCAATGCAGTGCTGAAATTTCTTGCTTATCAGAGCTTCATCTTCCCAGCTGCACTCTGCATAGGGCAGTCCCATCCACTTGCACAGGTATTCAGGGTCATTCGAGGATGTTTTGCGACTGTTTGCTGCAAAATATGCAAAAAAGCCCAAACCTCAGTTGTATGGCTGAACCACAAGTATGGTTCACAAGGGCAGTCTGACCCATCCCTACAAACACAGTACAAGTTTGGCTAGTAGGAAAAGTTTAGAGAGGCCAAAATTGCTCCTTTACCTGGAAAGTCAGCATGCCCCGTCGCAGACTTGCTGGTCTTCACAGCTGTGGTAGGAGACACAAAGGAAACAAGGGTTTGGTGGACTGAGAGCCAGCAGGGGGAGCAGCACAAACAGAGCATCATGTGCTTTGATAAGAATTGTACGGAAATAGGTTGTACAGCTCTCTAGGCCAATTCCCAGAGCAACTGGATGCAAGCATCTCTGACTGCCATTGCTAAAATATTAGTGCAAAGACCCATTTTTTATTTTTAACAAGTCATGAAAATCTAACCCCTGAGCCACCTTGCAGCCTAACCACATCCTTAACCACAGTGTCACAGAAAGCAGTCCTGGAAGCAGCCAAACCTGTGCTTCTGCAAACACCTTGCCTGCAAAGAACTGAGGTCAAAGAACTACACCAGCAGCAGCAACTTCAACAACCTCCTTGAGTGAAATACATTCAATGCCATTCTACAGGAATATTGGAGGGCAAGGAGGAAGAGGAAGCTCCTTCTTACTTCACCCCTTTACAAAAGTGTTGGATTCACTTACCAATTACTCTCTCCACGATTTGATACTGTTTGTTCAGCTCTGAAGCCAGCTCCTGTTGACAGTTGAAATATTCCACATCTTCAGGCGATACCTTGGCCAGCCTAGATACAAAAAGAAAAACGAATCAGGCATTATAATGCTTTTGTAGTGTTGAAGTGCTTACTGAGGCCGTGTATAGAAATTCTACTTTATTTTTTGATTATGTAGTTATGTGACTGAAGCAAACTACTGCTTAAATGGCACGTTTTTCAATGCTTCCTATAATAAAGCATCTCCTATTATAAAGCTTTACTGAGAAGCAAATGTCATAGATATTCACAGTTTCCCTGTTAAACAACTCCTTATTCTGCTGCAAGAATTAGTCACAAAAATGAAAATCAAACAGTCAGGGATGGAAGCTGCTGCTCCAGCTTTATCACTTTGGAAACACACAGAAGTTCTCTTTATAGTCCTGGGGAGGTCAGACAAAAACTCACGTATAGACAGGCTCATCATTAACATGGGTTAACAAGGCTGCCTTGACAAAGCCTGCCTTTGACAAAAGCAGAATACAGCAGTGTGTCCTGAGATGAGCCCTATTTCCCAGCACAGCTGCTTAGTTTAGCATGCCAGGTTTCACTGCTAACTAGGAGCCCTTGTATCACCTCCAGAGTCAGATGCACTTGTGCACCATTTATTTGTTCTCAGCTACCCAACTCCTGAGCCTGAGAACTGGCAGCGTTGTGAAGCTCTGCCTCTTCTCTCCCTTTCAATACTACAGATATTGTTTCTATAAGGGGGATGGTTTGACAGCAGGCAGAGAGAGAGAAAAGTGTTGTGAACTGAAAACGTTTGCTTTGGATGGAATATGCTTTGCAAGAAAAAAACTGAATGTTTTCAGTCCTGACTGTGCATACCTATGGCTAAAGAAGATTCACCCAAAGCCATATATCACTGGTTGAAATAGAGCATACCATTGCTTGATCTCCTCCTCCTTTTTCTTGAAGTTTTCTAGCTTTTTCAGGCCCTTCACTTTCTGCTGTTGCAGGGACTCCTCACTCTCCCATGTGCTGTGGATGTACGACCAGCCTTTCCATTTGATCAGGTAATGAACCTCTCCCTCATCCTTTTCAGGGTCAAAGTCAGCACTAGGGTTGCCATTAGCTTCAGTTGCATACACTGTGGTGGAAGCACCAGTGGCTGCAAAAGAAATCAGGCTGCAGTTGGTACCTTTGTTAAAAACCACTGGCCACGAACTGCATTAAAGCAGGAAGTTGTTTTTCTAACACATCCTTTGTGACAGCACAAAGAATATCCTACAGATTCTTGAACCCGATGAGACAGGCACACAAAAGTTCTCCACACAACAGGATCTTTTTAAATCTCTATCATAAATGCCTTTTTTTATTTAATATAATTCAAAGGTCTCTTGAAAATATTCAAGACCATTCAGTTTTACAAAAACACTTTTGTATGGCTATGAGAACAAAGCATCAGCTTTATTTCCCATTATGGCTTTGTCAATAGAGCTAAAAAAACTGACTCTACTGGAAGAGCTATTTTATCATTTAAAGGGGAGAAAAACAAGAACTTGTAGAACAATGACTGCATCTTTAAAATGTGTACACACTAAAAGACAGCTGCCAGGCATATAAACTTGACATTTTAGGTTTTTCAATGATTGATTGTTTAAAAAGAAAAACAAATAAAAAAGCCTCTAGAAGGAAGAAGTAAGAGGCAGGCAGGAAAAGGTGAAGAGCACTGAAATAATCCTGGGCCTCCCTGGAAGGCTTCAAAATTGCAAACACATTGGAGCAGTTGAAGAGAAACAGAGAGTGCATGACTGAAGTCAGAAATAGCCGACACACCTCCTTTTTTTCCAAGCCTGATATCCAAGACTTTTTCAATAGTTTCACTGTTGTCTTCATGTTCATCAGCCCCTTCCCCAGTCATCTCTATCAGGTCATCAGAATCCGTCTCAAAATCGTCGTCCTCCTTGTAACTGAACAAGACCAAAACCAAACTGATAAAAAGCCCTTGACTCTGCCCAGAAACACAAGAATGGCTTATTACATAGAACAGAGCAACACCTCCAGTATTTACCCTGGGGCTCAGAGCTTGTTCAGCACATGCACTGCTTAAGCAAGCCACCTCACACTTTTTGATACCTGACATTTTTGGCTGCTCTTCGTCGAGTTTGTCTCTTAGGAGTTTCACCATCTTCATCATCATCATCATCTTCAGATGACACCTGTCTCTTTCTCTTCTTCCCACGCTGGAGTTTGGGAGGTTTTTTAACACTGGTTTTGGCCATTGCTCTAAAATAAGTATTAGGAGAAAGTGTTTTACTTCAACATCCTTTTCTTTTTTTTGGTTAAGTTTTTAAGAACATACACATTTCAGATATTAGATTCCCAGACATTTACTCTGCTGTAGCTCCCATAGAAACCACTACGCCACTCACTGGACAAAGCAACCAGGTCCACAGACTTGTAATCTAAGGTAATACTGAAGAAAACAAACATGCTTTAGGAGGCAGCTGCCTCTCCACCCTTGTAAAGGTAGGAAAGATGCAGAAAAAGAGATACGGACTGAACCAACCACTCCATACCTCCTTTGAACAGATCTTTTTGCTTTAATTCTCTTTGGTTCAGGCTCGCTCTCTGCACTGGTGCCTTGATCCCCTCCATCTTCATCCTCTTCTTCACCAGAAATCTCTCTTTTCCACTTTTTTCTATGGTCAGAAAAGTAGCTGATCAAGGGCCATCATATTTCAATGCAAATACCTGACTAAGTAGACACCCAACCCAACTGGGTTGATCCTAGCAGGCCGTGATCACAACAAATCAACACTGCGCTCTAGCTAACAAGTTGTTGGCTGTGATGCGTTGGAGATTTTAGGCTGCAGTTCTCTGCCTCTAGGAACAGGTCTCAGTCACCTGGATTTTAGTTAGCAGAGCAGCACGAGTGGCTCCTACCACGTGCTGTGGCAGGGCTGCACCCCGCACAGCCGGCGTGCTTCAAGTTATTTAGCTTTCCTTTCCACTTACACATTTCTGAAATGAGGTGAAAAAAAATATCTTCGGGGTGATTTTGAATAAACAGACATTTCTGAGAAGTGCTCGCTTTCGCTTATGGTTTACGACATGCACTGATAAACTTTCTCCTTGCTGCTCAAAACCCACAGCACTAAGTCGCGTGCCATTTAGCTTCAGGCAATTCAAGTTTCCAAGGTTGAAGCCAAATCCCACTATGTGTTAGTGCAAGGAAGCAGATTCTCTGTGGGTTCAGAGCAAGACCTCAGCTCTGAAATGCCCCCTCTCTCCAAGGGGTACATTGGGAGTCCTTCCCAAAAGAAGTCCCCATTACTGCAGCCCTCCCTGGCTTCTATTACCTCCCCTGTTGTACTGCACTGCTGTACACAAGAGAATGAGAAATTAAAAAACAAGAAAGAGGAGAGAGGGAGCTGGACCACGTGGCATCCTGCTGTGCTCGAGTCTTCTCCAGCAGGCAGCTCAGTGGTCTCATCAGCACACTTTAGTTTAGGAAAACTAAAAGGTATTGATTGGATGGAAAAGGCAGTAAAAAATACTAAGGGAATTTGGTCATTGTGATGAGATTCAAAATATCCTTAATGAAATGCTTTATTTTAACTTATCAGAGGATTATAGAAGATTAAAAAAAAAATGATTTGACACTTTATTGTCCTTTTCCTAAGAATGGGAAAGGAGTGAAGATTCAATTATTTTAAGTGTCACTGAATAACAAATAACATCATGAAGAAGTGAAAGACTGACAACAAAAAGTGAAGCTGGCTTGTTTAGATTTCCTGGACAGGCAAAATGGGAAAACAATGAAAACGTTGGAAAATTTCATCCATCCTAGCTTTACATTCGTACTTGAATTTTTATCACCCAGAGTATTATTACTGAAAATAGTAAATAATTCATTTTACAAGCTTTTCATGTTGACAATGCCTGTCAAACAAATATTATTACTCTGAAAACAAATGAATAAATAATAATTCCACTATTCAAAACTCTTTTCCCTAGAAACTTACTTTCTTTTCACTTGCTTCTGGCCTCTTCTTTTTGGGCTCTCATTTTCAGATTCGCTACTTGCCTTTAATTGAAAAGAAAGAAAAATGAGGTTGTAGGCTTTACCCTGGATCGTCTCCCCAAGGACACAGCTGGACACATGCAGGTGGGGTGAGCTCAGACACAGCTGCACCGCTCTCCCTGCAGTCAGAAGGATGCTCTGGGGAGCCATGAGGCTGCAGGAGTGCTGCCCACTGCCCCACACTGCTCCTTCTGCAGCAGCTCAGCTCTTTTACAAGGCTGTAACTGAAAAGTACAGTGGCAGAATGCAGAGCATCCATACTTGCCACGTCAGTATGAACCCAGTAATGGTCGGGGATGGATCAGACTGTTTCTGTGAATTGCAGACCTACCTTTCGCAATCACACAAATGCATGACAAGCTCTACTTTCATTTCAGAAGCTTTCTATACAGGAGGAAATTCTCCTAAAAGGACAACATTCTTATCACAGGGGTGTTCCCTGCTTCCCTGGATTTTTCTCCCACAGCCAAAGCAGCTGAGGAAGCAGATGGGTCAGACCCTGCCCTGCTGCCTTCCTTCCTGCAAGCATACCAGCCTCCACCAGCAGTCTCTCTAGCTAAAAATATTGAGAGAGATGCTATGTCCTTGCTGAACTATTTTAAACGTGGGTGCCATCAACTCCCACTGACTGAGAAAGCTAGAGAAGCTTTGTTCTGCACAGCCCTATTTTTGTAAAAGCCAGTCAACCATAGAAACAGATCCCTGCACACACAGCACCCCGAAACAAACAGATGACTTTGCCTTAGACACTTGCTACAGAAAGCACAAATCAGCAGGGAGCAAACTGCAGAAAAAAGCAGAAGGTTTTTAAAGAGTATTTAAATGCTCTGAAAAGCCTCAGGACTGCTTGCTGGATGCATCTTGCTCACCTGAAACCCTCTTTTCAATGCTGCTTTTTGCTGCAATATCCAAGCTGTGTCAGAGAGGCCCTGCTGATGAAGCCTGTCTTTGTCTGTGCCTCCTGTACACCCACCACATTCAGCAAGGCTCACGCCAAGAGCTGTGCAGAGAACGGCATGAAATGGCACAAGCTGCAAGACCAGAAGTCGAGGGGGTACAAAGACATGCCCCATGTCTCTGCAGCCTTTACTTCTATCTTCCTTTTCCCCCCAACAGAAACTTCCTTTTTGCTCAAAATGGAGTACTGTATGCTGTGTCAAACCGAGGGCGCTGATGTATCTCTCAGGGGGTTTCATGCCAGATTGATGTGTGGCACAGTGACACTCCTGCACTGCAGCTCAGTGTGAACGTGCTCACTGCCTGTTCCACTTCCTGACATCCCTGTCTCACACACCAAGCATCCAGGAAACAAGGGACTGGCTGACAGCACTGACTGCAGCACAGCTAACAGCAGCTGTGCGGGTGGGAAATAATAGCCATCTCTCAGTGAGCACTTACTTTTCGCTGTCTTTAGGCAAATCATGAGCAAAGAGCAGTGAGTTTTCCTTCTGCTCTGCATCAGTGAAGACAAGATTTGAATCACAGAATCGTTTAGGTTGGAAAAGATCTCTAAGTCCAACCATTAAGCTAGAGCTGCCAAGTCCAGCTTGGTGAAGTTTGTAGAAAACCAAATACACCCTTTATTGTTTTCTGAACTTCATTCCATTTGACAAAATCCTACTTTTCAAGATCCTGCTGTCCACTCCCCAATGCCTCTGCTCTTCTCCTGCTCTGTTGCAGTTTCTACATAGCTGTTGCTCATCTCAACAACTCATCTTTTCCTCTTTCTGCCTTGAAACAAATCTAACTTGTGACTCCAAGCTCAGCTGCCTCCAGCTGCATTGCTCAAAGCGCCGTTGTCTCTTTCAGGCAGCAAGCCCAGATCTTTCAGCTCTGACACAGCCAGTCCCAGCCTGAGTCACCACTGCCTGTTGCTGCTACAGCCACCCCACGCACTCGGTGACTCAGCCTCTGCTCCCTGGTGCCCTCGTCCACCCCAGCATCACTTCTCACCCACTCCTCCCAGCATCCTGGCACCAGGCTGCCCAGGTCCTGCCATGGCTGAAAGCTGCTTAATACTGTTCTATATGTAACAATTACAAAATAATTAAAACACTTTTTAGAAGACCATACTATATGACTCTCTCAAATTTCTTGACCCAGCTGCAGAACTTAGCACTGACTTGCTCCAATTGGCCCAAGGGTGCCCACCAGCCAACTTCAGCAGGAAGGCAAAACTGCATTAAACTCATGTTTTAATAATGTCACCTCCTGAAGTGGCATGGGGAAAGGTGACAAATTCAGTCTCCACCAGGACTTTATCAGTCCAGCAAGAGATGTGAGGTGTGTGTTTCTCTCTGAGCCTGCACACCTGTGCTAGCCAAACTGCCTTCCTTAATCCGCTTCTACTGAATGCTGCAAACACGCCCAACCAATTCCTATGCCACTCTTCCAATTGGACTAGAGACCTGCCTCTTACTGTTTGCAATCCCCACCTCAGAGGAAGGGTCAGTCCTCCCTTTCCATGCCTCACCCAATCCTCCCATATAATTTCACACAATTATTTGAGCTGGAAGGGACCTCTAAAGGCAACACCCCTAGATCAGGGTGCACAGAGCCCCATCCATCCTGACCCTGAATGGCTCCAGAGATGGGGCATCCATCATTCTTTCTTCTCTGCTAGTACTTACAGTGCACACACTTTCCTAGATTAACTGTGCTGCAACTTACCACGGAGGAGTGCTATACGAGACATGACACCACAAACATCTCACTAAGCAAAGCAGCAGCAGCTTTGCAGTTCTGGTCCCACAGACTGCCCAAGGTTGTCCCCTCACCAGCCCACGGAGGGGGCTTCAGCCCCTTGGCATGGTCCAGGCAGTGCTCTGGAGCTCATGCTGCCTGCTAGGAGATGGGAAGGCCCAAAATCTCAGACTGAGCTCAGGTATTTGCTCATTTCAGGCTTAGCAGAGACCAAGGTCTGCAGAGAAGCTGGAGACTGCCAGCTTGCCAGCTTAGTCTTCTTGTGTCTCTGATGTTTAAAATCTGAACTTTCAGCAAAGATGTGAGAAAGAGCATTAATCAAAATGCAAATGGGCAGAATTATATATTTTTCACAATGGTAAAACCAAATATATTTTGGGAACAGCTGTGGTGCATGACTTGTGGCCTCTTTCACAGAACAGATGCACCATGACATTTACTACTAATGCAAATTACAAACCATCCTCTTTATAGCCAATGGATTGTGCCTGTTTTGGGCGCACTGCTTCCTGACTGCCCTGCTCTGCGTGTTTCAGTTCCCCTTGCTGAAACCTGAAGCTGATTTATTAGCTGCACCCAAAACGCACAGGCAAGGACCGTTTGTTCTGTAAGCTCACATGTGCTCTCATTCCTGGAGTCAGCTTCAGTGCTTCGGGCAGCTCCTTCACCCTATGCAAAACAGCACTTCTGCTTCCTGCCCTTCACAGCCCACACTTCTGTCTCAACCAGAAGTTGCCAGCCTCTCTGCTTCCATTTCAGAGAGTTCCATGAGGTGCCCAATGCCCTCAGGGCACTTCCCAGAAGCATTTCAGGCACTCATAGGGAAGGAGCTCTGCCCAAACTGGTGGTCTTGGCAGAGACTGCAGCTTTCCAAACCTGAAACGACTTTACCAACCCTGACCAGGGACAGTCAGAAGGCTGGAACTGCTGCAGCCTGGCACCGAGTCTGACCCTCTGCCCAGGTAGTGCTGCTTGCTAGTACTGCATAGAAGTGTTAGGGAAGAAAGCAATTCAAAGCTCCTAGACATGGTGCTGGAAGTTCCAAGCAGCAAACAACAAGAGCAGGTTACTGGTGACAGGCTTAGCCCTGAAAGGCAAAAAGCAATCTTAGGTGATGTCAAGTGCCCTGTTTTGCTGCCAGCTCCAGCAGCGCTCAGCACCATGCAGGATCAGCTCTGCTGTGCCCTCCCCTTGCTGCTTCGGGTCTTCCAACAGCAAGACTTGCCAGGTCCCACTCTCTGCGAGGCCCCAGCACTGTGCCTGACACATCACACCCGCCACTGGAGTTGCTCTATGGGAAGCAATCAGTGCTGCTTCAGGAGGAGAGGGGGGAATGAATGGATTGGTTCAATTTCATTAATTTTGGTTTTCTGTTTCATGAAGGGCTCATTCAGAGGATTATTTTTTTTTGTTTTTTACAATATTTTGTGGTATAGCAAAGTTTGTACATCTCAGGTTTGTTTGTTTTTTTTTTAAAAAAAAAAAACTTTATCGTACCTTAAATAGTAGGAAATAAAGATATTGAAAAAGAAAACAACATTTGCAAAACCACGTAATATTGTAAAACAAAAAATGACAGGACTTACCTGAACCCCTACAGGGCACTGGGGCTGCAGGCGAGGTCTGTGGCGGGTGTGACAGTGCCAGCACAGCGCATAGTGCACGCTGGGGCATCAGAGAGAGGCGGCCGGTGAGCCTGGGCTTTCCTGAACTTGAAAAGGAAAACAAAACCCAAGTCAATGACGTGCCAAGGGCCTTCCTAACTGCTGCTATGGGGACATCCAGCGTAGGAGATGGCAGAGACCTGTGTTATGCTTGCACCTCTCAGGCATCCACCGGTTGTATTTTGGCATCAAAGCACAAACAGCCTGACCTGCTGAGAGCACCACCAGGCTCCCGCCCTGCCCAAAATCTGGCTACTTCTCTGCAGATTCCCAACTGCTTTCGTATCAAAGTATCCTACCCTGCAATTTCAGTCTAAGCCTGTTTTTTTGCTCCTCTCTAACTACTTAACCTTCCTGAAGATCTGCAGACGTGAACAAGGTCCGATAGACGGAAATGGAGGCAGTAGCTAATTCCTGCATCTTCAAGGAAAAAGCAAGTCCTGAGATAGCAACAACAGCAAGTTTTGCCTGCCACCTTCAATCAAAGCACAAAATACTCCTGACATTCAACCAAAGTGATGGTTCATAAAGCTGAACACACGCACACAAATGCATTTACGAGCACGATCCATTCCAGGATGGGCAACAACAGCTGTTTGATCATTGTGAGGTGTTTCAGGGCACTTTCTTTTATTCCTGGTTGGATTTGCATTGTGGTTTTGTGTTTTCCTTTTTAAACATCCACTCGTCCTCTCCAGCAGGTTTCTACAGCAGGGCATGACCCATGCTACGCCCCGCTCTAGTGGCCAGATGAATGTGTAGAGACCTCAGCCCATGCAGCATCCCACTGAGATCGGAGTTTTTGGACCACGTAGACTCCAGTGCAGCACCAGGACCTCAGTTCTGAACTTCACCATCCACAAACCAGGCTAGGACTCGGTGTTTACAAGGCAACGCAGATGAGACCTGCCTTTGTTTTCTCTGGGTTTAGTTGTTTTTATACGTTCAGTAATCCCTCATTCTTTTTTTTTCCTTACCTCATCTTTTATATTAAATCGTGACGGTTCTTGTCTGCTTCGGTTTGACCTCCTAACCCCATAAACATCAGGATATTCTTCCCACATCTGCAAAATAAACAGACCATCAGCAGGCCTGCTTCGCTCCATTATTTCTGATTTCTAGAGAGGTTTGACGGTAAATGTTAAAAAAATAAAAGAATCAACATAGCACCATTAGGGAATTTTGATAGCAGCAACTAGTAGACATGTTTAAAAATCTGAAACAGATCACGATTATTTTGGGCTATTTGGTAATGCTTTCAAGCATACAATTTAGCTTAGCATTATCTTTATACTGGTCATCTCTCCCATAGGACATAAAGCACTTTCTACCTTATTTAGGCTGAAGGACAGAGCACCGAGGCAGCCAGCCTCAGCAGCAACAAGAGGTAGCACTGTGCAGGTGGAATGAATGAACCTACCAACACGAAGGGATGATTCAGTCTCGCACACAGCCCTCGCTGCTGTTTTCCATAGAGAAACCCTATTAGCTGCCTGCCGAGCCCAGTGGCAAGGGGTCACCAGCAGCAACTTCACGTGCAAAGCCTGTGACCCATCCTGAATGGCAGCTGAGCCAGACCACCTTATTCTTCTCCTGCATGCATTGACAGAACGTGGTTTGGCAGTGCAGGACTTGTGGAAGTGCAGAGCTGACTATTGGAAACAGCTGTGCTCTGTGTGCTATAACCAGGCCCCACAGCAACTTCATACTGTGTACAAAAGCAAGGATTTGTTCCCTCTGGATGGACAGGAGGAAGAGAGGGATTCAAGAACCGATGTCCTGATGTACAGGAACGTGCCTGTGTTGGTGATACATAACAACAGAAGCTTTACAGGGCAGATGCAAACCCCTGACCTGCCTCTCCAACACCTAAAACAATCCCTCTGCCTTGGCCCTCAGCAGTTTATCACTTACAGCTTTCTAAACCTATTCAGTATTTATCTGCTTCTCCCTCCCTCCAGTTCTCAAGTATCTCAGCAAGCAGCTGGCAGGAAAAAGAAATCAAAATGCACTGCCAGTCACTGCAGTGACTTGGGACCACAGGCATGATGAGTGCAAGGCTGCAGCCTGGCAGGTTTTTTTTTTTGCTGCTGTTGGAAAAGCAAGAGGCTAATATGACAGCGGCCTAACTGCTGGCGTGTCTATCTGTCAGGAATAAAGGCAGAGAGAAATTAAGAGGTTGTTTATTATCCCACATGAAAGAACAATTCAAAACGCTCTCCCAGCTATTTGAAGAATTTGTCTTTTTATCTTTTAAGTGGCAGAGCTTTTGGAGGAAGAATTGCCTCCCATTACACATCAGAATAGAACCACACACAAGTGAACCTCACCTTCATGGGTGTGTCTAGACAGAGATAGAATATAAACAATAATATAATTAATTGACTTGGCTATTCAAGGGGAACAGGTATCGGCATGTCTAGGTTAGACCTAGCTAAGGAAAACGCCCATTAACAGCAGAATTAAGGGAGGGAGAAGCTTCCTTATTAAAGGGTGTCTTGACCTTTAGAAGTTTTATCCATGCTAATTATCCTCTTCTCTATGGATGCGTTCCCTCATGGCGTAATCTTAATGTTCATTGTTTGGAACATGCTTCTAGAAGGCCACAGAAGAGACAACTTCCAGTAGTCTGCACTTACCAACAATAAAAGAGAAATCTGAACACTGTTACCACAACTGCCTAACAGATGCATTCTTCCCTGGCAGCCTAAATATGGGAGATTTACTGCAACCTGAGCAGGCAGGCCAGAGACTGGTGAGAGGAAGAAATATGTGTGCTGTATTTAACACTGCAGGTATGTGGGGAACACGGGCTGCAAGCACTGCTCTTCTTATGCGTCACATACATAGCAATTTCTCCACAAAATTCCATCTAGTGAACGAGCTGTGAGAAGTACAAGCCACAGTTATGCAGAAGAGGCAAGTCACACACCACAAGGCAGAAAATCACTGACCTAGCCTGACCTTCCTCCCTCCAAAAACCTCACTTCACAAAGTTCCTATCTCCAAATGGGCACTTGGGCTCCCTTCTCCTCAACTCCACAACTGCTGCACTATGGAGGTGCAGCAACCAAACCAGAGGCAAACCACCTGCAAGCCCACCTCTATCTGTGCAGCAAGGAGGTGAGGGCAAGCCTGCCTGTGTAGGTAGGACAGGGATTTCTAAGGGAGCTATGAAAAAAAAAAACACAACCACACAACTGTTCTGAACATAACAAATAAAAAGGTTAAATCACTTTTTTCATTTTTTTTTTCCAAAGAGGCAGGTAGTGATGGAAACAAACCTAAGTGGCCCAAATAAAAGATAAGCACTTTCCCAAGTTGCAACCCGTGGGGAAGCTTTACTGTTTCTAGATGGAGAGATCAGACATGAGAGAGGAGTGGAAGGGTAGAGGGAGAGGATGAGATGATAGTGTCACTTACTAAAGACAGGTTCCTACTCCTCCTTCACTACCTGCCTAGTGCCCAAAGGGCTGTCACATCGAACACACAAGTTCCTGCTCACACCAATGACGCAGGGCCATAAGTACACAAACCAAATGGCCAGCAAGGGGCTTGGGGACACCAGAGGAGGGAGCTTGTTTGGTTGACGTGCAATTCAGGCTGCCAAGTGGCAGGGAAGTGAAAGACAGCTAGGTTCACGTCCTGTGTTCTGCCCGTCCACGGTGGATGCAGGGTAAAGGCTCTGCAGAGCAGCAGGGGGCAATACCTTTTTAACATCTGCTATCCTTTCCTTCTTAGAGGCTGGTTTTTCTTTGGTTTCAGGAGGGGTCTGCTGGGATTTTGAACCCGTTGATTCACTTTCGGATTCAGACTGACTTTCAGAGGACTCGGAGCTGCTGTTAGACTCGCTGCCCTGCTCGCTGCCCTGCTCGCTCTCAGACTGGCTTGCAGAGTCAGAGCCAGAGGCTTCTTCGGATGCCGAGTGACTAATGGTAGAGAGAGAAGAGATTATATTTTAACTGAACTGTCAACAAGTAAAACTGAACCACATCCAAGCTGCAAAGCTTGGAATAGCCTAAATGCAAGCGTGAGGCACGTGGCTCCTGACATATGCTCTGCTTCGTTGCATCGAAACGGACACAGTCCCCTCCCAGGGGACTCCGCATTCACCTCTGCTGAATGCAGAGAGGACAGCACCTGCTCCTAATCACTGCTCATCACCCAGAGCAATGAGGGGTGCCACGAGGAGCAGCATGAGCAATACCACCAGCACTGGTCCTCCTGCTCTTCTCTCCACTACATCGGGTACAATCCAATTTCTGAAAGCACCAAACACTGTGCACATTATATCATGTGTTGGAAAACGTGACATTCTTTTCAGAAAGAGTAAATTCAGCAGCAGAAAGGAGCTTTATCCAGTAAAAGGAGAGCAGAATATCTCCTCCTGTGTTAACATGCTTTACATCAATATGTTAATATCCACACATTCAATTAAACACAGGCTCCTCAATAAAACAAAGCAGTGAGAGGCTAAAATACTCAAAATACCTTTTGGTCCAATCTCTCCCATAACACATATTCTGTTTCTCTTTCTAAATCCAAGTAAAGAAAAAATGGAAAACTCATTATAACATATTTACCAGTAAGGCAGTATTAGAAATCCCACCATCACAAGCTAAAAAGCAGTGTTGTAATGAGAATACAAATCCCTTGAACGAGGAGCTTCTCCTTTCAAGTCAGCTCTTATCTGCTGCTAAATGCTTCCATTATATTTGAGTACATTGCAAATACAGCATCATGAATAAAGAGCCAGAAAAAACTTCACAGAGGGAAAGCAGATTTTTAATATTTCCTCTACTTATACAAGATACATTGAAAACTCTGCTCAGACATCATGATTAAAAATATACCAAAGACAAATAAAAGCATATATGTAATTACATAACAATATGCAGAAATCAACACACACTTCAGAGGCATCCACTAGCTGCAGGCAGCTACTGCTGGCATGCACATCCATGTGCAGATGGGACCAGTCACGCCGGCGAAGTCGGATCTCCACTCTCAGCCCCAGATGCTCAGAACTGCTGTAAGTCCTGTGAGGCCTCCCTGCAGCTGGGCTGCAGCTGCCTTCTCCCAGGGAGCGGGCAGAGGGCAGCAGCCGAGCGCAGCGGGAGCCTCATCCCAAATCCCTCCAGCGCAGGGCATGCAGCCAAGCTCCCGGCCGCCATTTCACAGTCATCCCTCCTCCACCATCTTAGGAGTTCATTGCTGGGGTGGTTGGTGTTCTGGGTTTGTTTGCAAGGCCAGGAATGGAAGAACTTAGCATTTGTGGGGGGGAGGGAAACAGGAATAAAAAACAGCTGTGAGCTGAAACGTCAAAGGTAAGAGACATGGAGGCTTTTCCAGCAAAGGGGAGTGGATGCATCATCACTGATGATTGCTGGTTTCATTGTCCCATTTGGTTTGGACAGGGATGAGGGTATTGCAGTGCTCCCTCCCAGAAGGACAGGAAAATCCAGCTAAACTGCCACCATGTCCTGCTTCTGCACACCAGCACAGCTCCTGCCCACCAGCTGCGGCACTCCCAGCTCCCACACCTGGCCCTGCCCTGCTGGGCCCCCAGGCACACCATCCCCCTCCCCAAGGTCCTCACTGAATTCATCCACAAATCCACTGACATCTGCTCAACCACACTTTTCCAACTCAGCGTCCTTCAAAACAGCATTGAAACTTCTTTGCTGGGGATTTTTGGAAGATTCAGCATTTACTCAAGAAAACCAAGGGATTTTTATTAGAAACCATTGCAAAAACATCCAAGAAAACGATTCACCAGCTGTTCTTGGGACAGCAGGACACATCCCGTGAAGCCACCCCCGGGGCCCTGACCTCAGAAGGCATCTGGAGGCATCCAAACCCCTGCTGCCACCACACCAATGGCAACATCAGGCTGGCACTGCATTAAGTTGACAGTATTCCATGGGGGCACCGAAAAAAATAAATAAATACTTTTCCTCAATTGGATTTATTAGCAAGAGCTGGAAGAAATTAGAACAATGCTGGGGCCAGACAGCATTGCAGTATTGTGCAAAGACAGAGCAGCAGTTGCTGGCCTCCTCCCACGCCAGAGCTCGTTCTTTCTCAAGGCCCTGAGCTTTATTACAAGGACAGAGGAACACAGCCTTCCTAAACACAAATAGCCATCACTCATGTACATTACCTATGTTATGCAGACTCTATCATTATCTTCCTTGATGTGAACAGTGCTTTCTGAAAAGGCCATTTCTCTCGTGACAGGCACAAATGCTGCACACGCCTGCTCTACTAAGGAAAGACCCCCTGTAGTAATTTAAGCAATTAAACACAAGTTCCAGAGTTGTTTTACTCTGATATCTATTATATTTAAACTCCAGAAGGTCCCATAGATGAGAACTGGTTATGTCCTTCTCTAGCTGCTGCAAGTAATTTAAAACAACAGTGAAATCAGTTAAGACAAAAGGATATGTGCTTGTTGTTGTTTCTATATTAAAATGCTAAATAATAATAAGCCAATTCCATAAAATGATCTCTCCTAAATACCACTGAGACCATCGGGGGAGTGCTTCCACCTGCAAACTGAACACAAGGGATTAGCAACGTGACACATCAAATCAGGTCCCACCATTGTACATAACTGAACACTGAAGGGCTCCTTCCTGAGGCTGGTTTGGGAATACATCCTGCTTTATCATACGTGAGTCAACATCCAAAAAGGCCTACTTTCTATTAAAGTATAATTGAGGGTAAGCTATAAACATCCAACCTGTCCCACACACTTCCAATTCAGTATTGATAATCACCCATTAATGCCAAAGTCACAGCTGGATCTTTGGTAACTGCATTAAAGTGAGAAATTTTTTAATAGAAATTACGATCTGCTAATGCTCAGCAGATCATGTTCCTTCGTTTTCTAAGAACTACTCAGGCTATAATTCTGTTTTAATTAAGAATCTGCTGGATGAAAGGAAAAAAATACACAAGTAAAAAACAACTAAATCATCCCTTACCAAGAAGGACATGTTCCTTCCAAGAAATAAGTTGGCTGAATGGCAATGATAAGACCTTTCACAATCAGGCATCTACATTTACAAGGCAATTACAGCATGCCTGAAGCCTCCTGAGTTAGCATTTAGTATTTCACATCTGAGCAACGTGACTTCTTTCTATAGGAGATCATCTTTGCTAACAGCAACAAAACGTTTTAAATGCTCCCAACAAGTAAAAACAGCGGATGCTCTCAGAAGATGAAAGGCAAGCTGACAACTCTCAGCACTGACCCAACATGTTGCTGGAGTCAAGAGCTGCCCTGGAAATGGCTCTTTCCAGCAGCTTTCTGCCCACACTTCAAAACTCAGCTTTCAATAGACAGAAGTTGAATCCAGCCAGTAGGAGAAGTGAGGATGAACGGTCCAACATCCTCCCATAAGCCAAATCCCTCCTGGAAATAAGATTTTTAAGTATTCAACACATCACTGCTTTGAATCTAAACAAGTTTGAATCCCAACAGCAACACTCTGCTAGGCTTTGCAAGCTTAACTGGCACTTGGTGCTGGCCAAGTAACCCCGGTGCTAGCCAAATAATCCTAGTGCAGGCTCAAAACAGTCTTCAGCACAAAGTTATCCAGGGGCTGGATAATATCAGAAACGAAGCTTATTGATCCCCACAGGCAAATGTATGCTTAACCCTTGTGTACGGCTGAGCAAAGCTTCACGTGGTATGTAGATGATAGAGGCCCAGGTCCCCACTTTCATCTCAGCTCACTGAACTGGGGACACAAGGCACCCACTCCCACCCACCCACCTTTACTCGGCAGCCCATGTTCCCAACACTCACCTTTTGCTTGAGCCAGCACGAACTGGGTCTCCAGAACAGTGCAAGTACATCATGCCTAGCAGTACAGTGGAGAAAGGGGCCAGCAGCATGACTACGATTTTGGGGTAGGAAGAAGCCAGTCTGGCTACACCTGAATCCACATCGTCCTCCTCCTCTGGCAGAACCAACTGATCCTGCCACAAGGGTCAGTTGCATTCCAGCCCCATGGCAATCCGGGTTGGGAACACAGCTGAAAGGGCTGGGACATGTTCCAGACCATACACTCGGCAGGCACATGAGACTGAGCAGCTGTGCATCTCCCTCAGCCCCTGGGGGTTGCATCTTTCAGGCCCAGCTTTACCACTAGAAAGGGTTTCTCACTCCCTTTAGTTCTTCAGTGAGGGCTGCCAGCATCACCACTCATGGAAGTAACCCTGAATTTACTCCAAAGCACACAGTGGCAAAGATAGTGCAAGCCACCAACTCACAACTATTTAAAGATATGCTTTCCTAATATGACCTACACATAGGTGGTTCTACACACAAAGGGAACGTGACAAACCATGTAACATGCTCTGATCCAGCCAGATCCCACACTGTTTTCTTTTTAACATTTCCCTGAATCTAACTATGATGCCCTCTATTATTATATACATACACTGCGTTTACGTATACCAGGAACAAGCATTATCAGTTAATAGTGATGCATGGCCCAAGACACACAGTAGCTGTTAAAAAAAAAAGAAAAATCAAGCCATGTAGATCTCACCTGTAGCCATGTAAAGCAACATGAGCGGTTGTGGCTACAGGTCACTTGATAAAAAGGGATAATAAATGGATCACAGGAACTGAAAAATTCTCAATAGGATCTAACCTTTGCCTAAAGAAAACAAAAAAGTTCACAAGCCAACGCTATACGAAGTACAGCCACGAAGAAAGAGACAGTACACAGAGCTTGTAGAAGAGCTTACTGAATAACACCCAACCTGTGTCACTGAAAATAAATCCATTCATAACTCTATAGGCTTTATTTTCAAAAAAGTGATAGGCACCCACGCTATGGCTTTTTCTAGTGATAACAGTTGAGACAGTTTAGTCGACAAAGACTAAAGTTTCCCAGCTTGGGTTAGTCAATGAACTTATCTCCTGCAGGCAACAAAGCAAATGGGGGAGGGAATGGAGAGGAAGACAAACACTGCCATTGCTTTGCTATCAGTACTCAGCACTGCGCATGTCTCTAGTTCCAAACTACAATACACTGAAGGCAGAGAGGCTCTTCAGCACCTTAAAATACTCACAATATATGTTGGGCAAATCTGGATAGGCTGTCATGGGGCACAAGAGCCTGCCAGATAACCAACGTGTTTCTCCAAAACACAGATGAAACTGAGGGATTTGGAGGCAGAAAAATATTTCCCCATCTCACTTACTGACAGGCAACTTTCCTTCCTCAACAGGCACTTGTATATTCTCCATAGTAACTCTTTTTCCACACGTGACTGCAAAGCCAGCTTGCAGAAAGTGGGTGTTAATTACATTTACACAGCAGCAGGCACAACAGGGCCACCGTGCTACGGCAAAAAACAGGGGATTATGCACCCAGCAGGCATCCTATCTGAATAACCATCTGAATTGGTTTGTGCCGCTTGCCAGCCTGGCTCAAAAGACAGGAAGGGGAGGAGGCAGAGGGAAATCTTCACAGACACCATAGCTTGCTCCAGCACAGGACTCCCAAATGCCAAAGGCAAAGCAATCCTGAGCACAGAGCGAGCTAAATATATCCTTCACTGCTCTGCTGCAGCTCAAAGCACACGGGGCTATCTTGAATGACAAGTATTTTCCAGAAGATTTCCCCCCTCCCCCACTACAAAGGCACACATTATGCTTGCATAATAAAGCAAAACTAGCAGTTCATTCATGAGTGGGAGAGGGGGCTCTCCTGCTCTCTGATCTTTGGGCCAGAGGCTGAAAATGCCTGGGATGTTTAGCGGGGAGAAAAAAAGAAGAAAAAAAAAAAAAGGACAGTGACAAAAGGAGTCACAACCTGGCTGCTTGATTAGGGACTGCCACTGAGAACGCCCAAAGGCAGCATAGCATCCTTCCCTGCACCAACAATTGCAGTCCTTGGGGATTTGAAAGGACAGCTCTTCCCACCCCTGGGAAGGCAGCAATGCATTGCAACGCTCAACATCCACTGCTGAGCGACTCCAAACCACACACTGCACTGAGCACCTCCATGAAATGCAGCCAACGGGTGCCTATACTTTTCCAGACGGCTGAAAGAAGGGGTGGGGGGGAGGGGAGGAAACCTCACCATATCCCGCTGCCGCTCCAGCTCCTGCTTCGGGTAGCACAATGGGAATAGTGCACGTTGCCAGATGTAAAGAACACTAAGCTGCAAGACAGGGAGCCTGCAGAGCACACAACACGCAAGTCAGGTCTAAATTACTGCAGCGAGGGGTTTGTGTTTTTTTCTCCCTTTAACATTTGCAAGCTTCCTTTGAGAAGTAATACAGTAAAGAAACAGAATAATATGAGAATTTGTGACTTAGAATCAGTAACAAAAAGTCAGAGGCACAGCTTCCTTCCTGGTGCCAGATGACGCAGTTGAGAAGAACATAACTTGACCTAGCCTGAGAATTGCATTCCACGTGTCTGTTAAAAGCTTTTTCTAAGCAACAGATCTAAGGCTTGCATTAAGCCTCCATTGTACAGATAGCACATGGCATGCAAAGCTCTCCAATCGACAGCCCTGCTGGCTTCAGAGCAGAGGCTCCTCCCCGTGAAAGAGACATAAATGACCCCTCAAGTTAACATGTGAACAATTACACCACATCTTCTGCACCCAGCTAGAAAACTCACAAGAAACAAACTGTTACAACTTTGTTTTCCTAAGGATCTGAGTGTTCTGGAGACAGGGAATTCTTCACATTGCAACACAATCGTTTGGAGCTGGGAGTAGAGGTTTGTGAGCAGTGAACAGATGAGGAGCACAGCAAGCTGTGAGGCTCAGTACTTGGCCAAGTCTTCCCAGGAGCCCAGCCAAAATGTGAGGCTGTGCGAGCAGTAACCAGCACCATACCAGGAGAGAATCCCAGACTGGGTCCCCACATAGACTGCTTCTAGATAGATGATCTCAAAATGTTAACATTAAGTAAAGCATATATTGAAAAATAATAGTTTTGTAGCAGTGCTGCACAAGCAGCATCATAAACGCTACTGCACATTTGGAAAGACTAATCAACATTTCGCTATTATAGCCAGAAGACATTCCCAGCTCCAAGAAAAGGAGGCATGAGCAGTGGGACACTTAGAAGAGCTTCATCACAAGCCACTGATTTTATTTCTCACTGGTTTTGCTTTCATTCCATTGATCCTTCACAGGACACAGGCAGTTTTTACCAGCACCCCACCACCTCTTGGAAGCAATTTGTTTGCTGGCTCTTCAGCACACATCTTGTCATTGAAGTACACCAGCAAAATTTATGTAAGACACTATGTCAGTAGGGCAGTGCATCCTTTGCTAGAAGGCTGCTTAACTAATTATGATAATCCAGGCTATCCCCTCCCTCAGTGTTGTTCTGTTTGTATCCATATTCCTTGAAGGAAAGGAAAAAAAGTGCTGTTCTGCATTTTCTCCATCCATTAGAGCCTTCGAGAGCCACAGAAACAGTTCTCATCTTCAGAACTCAACCTAACTTAAAAGTGCAATTCCTACTGCGACTGATGTCTGCAGCACAACAGGTGCTCATATACACCTCCACTTTATCAGGAGAAGCCACTTCAGTCCGAGCTGCCAAACCCAACCCTCTCTGCAGCTGACTGGAGTTCAAAAGCAGCACAGCCATGGCATCAGAAGCATCAGCTCAGGCACTGCTCACAGCCCCAGGTGTATACTTGAAGTTCACTTCAACTCTGAAAGAAATAGCTGCACTCTTGACATTATTTCTCCCCCATCTGTGGGAGCATTCCACATCAGCTCTCCTCGGAAATGGGGGAAGGTTCACAGAAGGTAACTGTTGCCCTCAAAGTGCTGCGGGTGAAACATCAACCCAAGGAAGCGGAACAGGCGTTTCATTTCCGATCTCAGCACAGCAGCTTCTCGTGGCAGCAGCACTGAGAAATGCAGGCAGGAGATGTTTGTGGCAGGGCACGTGTGCCCCAGCTCAGCAGAGCTCTGGCAGAAACACGTGCCATGTGCTACAGGAGTTTTTGTGAAGGGTTACTGAATTACCCAGGTGAGCTCTGGTTTCTCTGGTTTTCCATTTTTATTCAGCGTAAGTCATGCATTTAAAGAAAATATAAAATTTAATTAGCTAGCTTAGAAAGTTTAACTAAAGGACACAATCCAAAAGAGATGAAATCTAGCTAAATGCAGCTCCCTGCAGCCGGTGAGCCTTTATATATAGCATCCATTCCTGGCAGCAGTCATAAAACAGGAAACTGAGAAGTTTTAGGTCTCGGAATTGTGTTTGTAATTTGATGAGACATTTCCTTTGAGAGGATAATGTGAAACAGAAGTCACGAAAGAAGAACAGTCTCCTTTGTGCCCCCCCACAGCTTACATCACTATTTGTACAAATTCCTCACACACTACTCCTTTGGATTCCTGCTCTGAGAAAGCATTTTCCCTTTTCCAAAAAAAGCCTCCAACAGCTTAATAAAGGGTTAAAGATCAAGTAGGAAGAAAAAAAATCTCATTTAAGAATGCATCAGCGCAAGTGAAACCGAAAGAGACTGTGCACACAGGATGGCTGAGCAGCTACACGGTAACTTGCCAGCGTGGACGGAAAGCTAGAATTCTGGTTTGGTAAACACAGTCACTGCCTCCACTCAGCCTGGATAAAGCCAGTTGTACAAGAAGTGCTGGGAATAAAAGGAGATTTAATCTCCAGTGATTTAGGGATGATGAAAGTTGAAATGCTCCGAGAGGCACTCAGATGCTTCAGGAATACTATATTCTGTAATTACTTCCCAAGTACAAAAAAAAAGCCACAGCAAAAAGCCCCGCTCGTTTCCAAGTCACCCCCTCTTCGCTTCCAAAACCAGCCTGTGGTTCGTTCTGTACAAGCACAAAGGAAACCCAGGAGCCCATCGGATGAGAGAAGGGGAGTAGGGGTGCTGGGCGCCCACCGAGCGCACCCAGCGCTCCCACAGCACCCAGCGCTCAGCACGCAGCCCGCTCCCAGCACCCAGCGCGCAGGCAAGCTGCGCACGCAGCCCCAGGCAGGGCCCAGCCTCCCCGCAGCGCCGCCGTCCAGCCAGCTGTTACCAAGTGAGCGCGCAGCCAATCCCCGGCCCCGGCGAGCACAAGATGGCCTTTGAACTCCCCACCAGCAACTTCCTGCTGTTTTTAGAGTACACACAGTGCAATGCAGTATGTCTGTCAGCTATGCGGCACAAAGGAACAGCCATTTTGTGACTCGACCGGACCCGCACCAAAATGCCAGGCGGTGCGGCCTTCCCCTCGCCCTTTGCAGGGTATCATGGCCTTTCCTGTGCCGCAGAAGAGGAAGAGCTGCCCCGCACTCCCCTTGACAGAGGCACAGCCGTTTCTGCTCGGCAGCCTTGTCCCCCCACCCCCCCGCACAAAGTCCTCTGTCTGGAACTACATCTTCATAAAATGGCTGCCGAGGAGCAGCGAGCCGTTCTGGGCCGAGCACACAGCACAGCCTGCAGCACCCTGCCCAGAGAGCCACTGCCGAGCCAGAGCCGCTGCTCTGAACAACACAGCCTCAGGCCCACCCTGCTGTAACGCTTTTTTTTTTTCTTTCTTTTTTTCCTCCAAAATGGCGAGAAGCAGAGACCTAAATGCAATGGGCTGTTCAGCCCTGCAGCCTTCGTAACAAAATCCCTGCAAGCAGGGATGTAAGAGCCACTGCAACAAAGGCAGGGAGCGAGCCAAGGGAAACCAAGATGGTGGCTGTGTGCTGTGTACTATCCCTGCACCACTCCAGGGGTCACAGGACCCCCACCTGCATTGCACTGCTGCAGTTCACATCAGGGTTGCACTGAACTTGTTCAGCACAAGCACCCACCTTTCAAAAAGGGTAAAACGAAGGATGCTGGGAAGCATCAGGGCTGTGTTTGCTGTGTTTGCCTACATGCAATTCATGCCCCCAACACACAGGTGGTGGTTATTAGAAGCTGTAGCATCCCACCTCACCCACGTGGAGGACGTGGCCCAGAATTTATCAGTTGAGAGAGGGCAGGCCCAGCACTGTGGGCAGAGGGGACATGAGGGCAGGTGTGGCTGCTCCCCCAGAGGCACCACCACAGCACTCCTTCAGCTCACAGACTGGGGCATCGGCATCATTTTGTCTCCAACAACGATCACCTGCTCCAGGACAATCCTCAGAAGGATTCTGGTTTGTTCATACAGCTTTTCACTTCCTTAGGACTGGCAATGCAGGTGTCAATTCCAAATACTCCCCAGGCCGTGCACTGAAGGAGCACAGAAGTATTATATTTTCTTCTCCTTTAACATCTTTTTCCTAGTCCTGTATTTTGGCAACTCCAGCTCAAGTGGTAGTGCTTGTATCCACTTTGTCCACCCACTGCCACCATCCACACCTCCGATCCAGGACTACAGACCAGGACTTCACAAATGTACACATTCTCACAACTCAGGAAAACAAACAGGCCAGCAGCATTTGAGGTGCAGACATGAGTGCAGCTCTGGGCTGCAGTAAAGCAAAGTGGTGGCTTTACTTCCTAGAAATCATTTCCCCTGCAACTTCAAGTCAACCTCAGGAAGTAAAGCCCATTTTACGACATTCAGCTGACTCACAGCTCAGAAGCCAGCTCGACAGGGCTCACTCACAAACAGCCCGTGTTCAATTGTTCCCACACCTCAGGTGAGGGGATGTTACCCACAACAAGTTTATTTAGGGAAGAACAGTGGAAGAGGCAGGGTAACCTCACAACAGGTGTTGCGTATAAATCAATCGAGATAAACAACCTTTCAAAGAAATCAGCAAAATCACACATGTGAGACTATGCAAATATAATCACCCCGAGGACAAAAACACAAAGGTCTTCTTTCTGTGCAGCTACTGCTAGATGTCTCTGTTTTCACCTTGTATTCAACACAGTATTTCTGGCAGATATGCTACCTTAATTTTGATTTCCTGAGCAAATTACACCTACTAGTGCTTTAGCTGTCAATCCACACTTAAAACAACCAGAAAAACAAATTCTCTTTTTTTTTTTTTAAATAAGACTTCTAAAGCAATATCAGCAGTATTTCTAACAACGTGAATATTAAGGTTTGAAAATCTGACTTATTTTTAGATTGCATTACTATAACATCACTGTATAGGTGCTATATATAGTGTTTCAACATCCCTGAAGCTAGTGTTATTAATAATCATTTTAAACTTACCCACATCCATTTTAGGATTTAAAATTTGACTGTAGTCTTAATACATCTCAAATCCCATAAATATATTTTAGAATGCCACAGCATTTCGATAATATTCCCACAGTATTTCAAATGTGCATTTAAGGTTAAATAATGGACATCAAAAATACCAGTCAAACACCTGCAAACATCACATAAGAGTACATGTGATACCACAAACTGTTCAGAATTTTTTTTATTAGTGTGACTTAAAAATTACTTAACACTGAAGGAAAAATAACAAACAGGCCAGAATTCCATCAAAATTAACAAAAGGCAAAATTCGGCATATTTACAAACCAGAAGACAAAATGCATGTAAATTAATTTCCCTTTTTTTTTTTTTTTTAAAGTCGACCCATTAAATATAAAAATGAGCAATTGGTAATTATACTCGTGCATTCTTAACAAACCAACACTGTCAGTATTCCATACTTTTCCTACATCGAGGATCAGTTTATAAAAATCTGTAAAGAATCTAATTAATCCACAAAATAAATAAAAATACTCCGAGCAATAATACATTAAATAAACAGACAATGCATTTGCAGCCTCTTGTTAGCAGCCCCAGTTTATATTTTATAATACAAAACGCTACGACCATAGGAGAAAAGTTTAGTATAAATTGTATGAAAATATTCTAAAATATCAAAACAGCATCAAAGTTCCACAAGCTCAAATAAAAAATGAAGTAAGGGCTATCGGACAGAAAGGCACTTTTCAGTTTATATTTTAAAATGAGCTTTTTTTCATTCATGCAACTTTTTCTCGTGTCTATTTACTATAATTTACTACTACACCAGGCTTCTGTATGGCCCTCAGTTAAAGTTTAGACTTCTGAGATTCTTCAAAGAAAAATTTGCCTTGTATGTAAAATGGTGCAATGCAGCAATGGCTAAACCGACAAGGTCATTTTTCACAGCACAAAAAACCTAAAAACTGAAATTCAAAAGCTAGAAAAACATCATACAGAGGAAAGGGCTCCCCTGAATAAAGGTACAGTACCTTTTGACTATGACATGGGCCCTTAAGTCACAACACAACTTTCAGAAATTGCTACCAAAAAAATTAGGGTGTGGCATGCTAACAATCTCAAGGTCATTCCTTAAAAAGGAAACAAAAATTAGTAAAATGTTTTGTATTAAGCACTGACAGTAACCCAAGGCTGTCAAAGTAAACAGGGTATTCACAGGTTTTACAAAAAAAAAAAAAAGAAAGTTGATAGATCATACCTCGATGCATTGCTGTGGACTGAACCCTCCTCTCCTTGGCTTTTGTCCTTATTTCTCATCATCTTTTTATTCTTAAATAATAAGAGGGGGTCAGGGATGTCTGCTTGCTTTGAAGTCCTGTGCCCAGGTATTTACTGTCAAAAGTTGAAAGAAAGGTAAGGTCCCAGCTCGTTTCACTGGCTTTCATTATCAGGAACAAAGTCCTGACGCTGCAATGATATTGTTATAACAATACACAAAACTGATCGACACAGCAAAATGGAGATTTAAAACAAATAATCATTTTTTAGAGAAAAAAATACGGGGGAATAAACATCGAAGAGGAGCATCCTGCAAACTTTCCCAAAGTAACACTGGATGCAAATAATCTCTATCTTATTGCGTCATCCGAATACAGCCCAGATCGGTCGAAAATCAAAGTACTCAAAACGGCAGAAATCTAAAAATTATTATTATTAATTGCTCACCTACCTGATCCATGCACCGCCGCCAGGACCAAGTCGATCTTAGTTTCGGGTCGTGGAAAAACATTAGATCCAAAATATTTAGAGTTCGAATGATAAAATACGAAATTCAGAAAAAGAAAAAATATATATATTCTAATCCCAAAAATATGCTGTCGGTAAAGCAAAAGAAACGATAATTAGTACAAAAATGTCCGGGGGAAAAAGCTCATTAGGAGAGCGCACAAAAATGGAGGTACGCCATGGCTTCTAAGCTGGAAAAACAACGACCTGGGCTCTCTCCATGGCTTCTTCTTTCCAGCAAGGCACGAAAAGGGAGCCCTCAAAAGCTGCTTTTCTGCCCGAAAAAGGTCCGCTCGGCCCCCTATTAGTGCCTAGGAGAGGCAAGGGGCTGTGGGGGCCCCCTGAGGCTGCCCGAAAGTTAGGGAAAGTTGCGTAAAGTGTTGGGGAAGGCACGGAGCTGAGCGCGCTCTCTCTAAGGCACAGCCGCCATCTAGAGCTCCTTCCCAGCTCTGAGCTCTGCCTTTGATTGACACTCTCTACATTTACCCCACAACTCAGGTGATGTACCATAGACCCACCCCTTCATTTCTACCAAAAAAAGAGATAGCCTCCACCTAAAGGGTGCCTGCTACCCCCCACAGCCCTGGCTCCTTCCAACTACCCCAGCAGAAGGGGCACCTTAACCCCCTGTGGCTCAGCCACCCTTTTGAAACCAGAAAGAAACGTAATTTGTTCCTTTTGTTTTAAAGATTTGCTAAATATTTCAGTGCATGGGCTAAAATTACTTCCTCCCTGGACAGGAAGTGCTGCTGCTACAAGCCATTTTGAAAGAATGGCAGTGGAGCTCACAGCCATGCAGCCAGCAACAGCCCACCTTGGGGGTCACCCCACCCGGGGGGGCATTTATTTTTAAGTTAAGTCATAGTACCCCCAGACAAAAGCTCTTCTTTTTGTCATCCAATACTTGCACATAGTGCTTGGGACAGAAGTGCCATGAGCTCCTGAAAAAGCCCCACAGTGCTACCAACCCCTTCCAGCTCAACAGCGCCTCCCTAGTGGTCTGCCCCAGCAACACAAACCCAACAGCTACAGCAACTGCATCAGCGATGTGAAGGCACTGCTGTAGAGTAAGTCTCACACCATTAAATGAATTATTTCTCATTTCCATTCTTAATTCATTAATATTTGCCAGGAGATTTTAAACAAAAGAATTCAAAGCCACGAAACAGCCAAGATGCATATTCAGAAATCAAGCCACATCTACAGTCCAACATCTGGGGCACTGAGAAGACATATCACAGAGGAGATGGAGAAGAACCAAGCATCCCCAGCCTCTTGCATCCTGCCCACCATTTGTTTCCCCACAAGCAGGAGACAACTTAAATCACAAGGAACTCTTCCATATTTGTAGCCATCACGACCAGAGATGGAATCAGCCACTGGGTAACTGATGGAGGGGAAGAGGGCAAGTTCCAATGTCTACAAGGACTGTCCGCAGCACAGCATCCCAACAGCTTGGAAACGCTGGCTTCCACCAATAAACTGAACCAATAAACTTCCTTTGAACTCCACACACTTGCTGTCCATTTCTGCCAACAACGTATCGTATCTCCAAACCAAGAGGAACAATAAGGTACGCTCTGCTGTCAGCATCCACTTCACTGAATGTCAGTTTACCAACAATTTACAGAAGACCCCTTAACACCTAAGCTAGAACCAAGGAGTACAACAAAATTGCAACCGCTTTTGGTTAACGGTAAGGAAAATCCACTCATCTGAATGTGGATCCTAAGTTGGTCCCAACATCCAACACCACCTCATAAAGCATGGCAAAAGCAAACTTCAACAGGCAAGCGTACATCAAAATAGCTGGATCAAACAAGCATGAACAATTCATTATGGTAAAAATGGATATTTCCAAAGAGGCCCAAAGGAGCAAAATCACTGAATATCCCATTTCTTTCTTTTCTTTTTCTTTAAACAAACAAAAACAACAACAACCACCTCCATTGCTTAAGTCCTCAGAATGAGATTTGTCTTACATATGAAGACCAAACTGACACAGACAACCATGAATTTCAAGTGAAACGTACTTGAAATATAGTTCAATTATTTCATTCACAAAAAATCTGGAATTTTTTTTTAACGTAAGAACCACCTTCAAATTCATTTGAAAAAGCAACCATCATCTGCAGCAGTAAGAAAATTAACACAGCTTTCCTCATCAAATACATGGTACAGAGTCAGGAAGCTATGCCCACACTAAATAGCAGTGAAACAGATTAGGTACACGTACAGAACAATTTTAGGAAAATAAGACTGTTTAGGAAGTATGTTGTCCAGGAAGTCTGGTAACAGTTTCTGTACACACACACACACACACGACTGAACAAGCACATCTTACAAACCTACAGAAAACATTTAAGTACTACTTTATTATAACACATTTGCCCAGCTTTCAGTACGATACCGATTCCACCTTAAAATAACTTCAGAAAGTTTAGCAGAAGCACCCTGACAACACACCCAAGATTAGAAAAAGTGCCCAACATTAAGCACCTGAATGAGCAAACCAGAATAAATATTCATTAGAAGTCATATCAAAGTAAAGATAATTTGTAAATGAAAACCACATTTTAAACATTAAGAACATAAAAAAAATTTTACCTTGCCTTTAGTATTTGGCAGTTAAGTATTTCTCACTTTCATAGCAACCAAAAATATAACACACTTAAATATCAACATGACCAAGAAAAGATTCAGCCAGAAAGGACAAACACGAAGCATGAAAGAAACCAAAACCTTTTATTAAGTCACTTTAAAAAAAAGTACATTTTATCCAATGGGATAGTAACAGATTTCTTAGCAAAATGTTTTCCCTCTTACACATAAATTATCTGAGAATAAAATTTTACCACCCAATCCTCAAACAGATCCATCAATGGATAACCACTGACACAGTCCCCTGATCAATTCAAGTGCAAAGTCCATTTTGATTGGATGATCACAACCCAGATCTTCTCTGGTTTAAAAAACACAGGAGTCCACGTTTTAACGTCCTTCTCTTGGACAGAAATATCACAGCACTCATGCATTAGTCCACTTCCTCAACCTCTCAATCAAGAGTGGAACTGCCATCTTGTTCTCATTCGTAGACTCCTTTTGACATTCTTCATCTTACTGGATTCTTAATGGAAAATTAAAAGAAAAACGCTGTTGGAATACAGATCATCTTATCTTTAAACTAAGACATTCAACAACTGTACCTTAGAATATTCTTCATTCCATATCATGCAACCAAAAATATCTACTTTTATCACCAACTATGAAGGTCATCAGTTCAAAAGTCAAAAATACGAACTTTAATCCAAACTGTAAAGAAGTAGAGGAGGAATGATTTCAACTTCAAGAACCTTTTCAGGCCCCATAAGCTCCATTTAATTTTTTTCCTATAGCATTAAAACACTAGATAAATAAATCAATAGTAGGAAACGTGAGATATTTGCCCTGGAAACCATCTTTATTGGTCTGACCCATCAACTAAAGCTGACACTGCTTAGAAAAGCCAATTTAATTATAATTAACCCAAAAATTTTTAACCGCTGTCCACTCTCCTTTCTTCTAATACAGTGATCCATCAAAACCAACACAAACGTATGAAAACTGGCTTCCTATATAAAGACAATGACTGGAAACAAGACATTCTTGAAATTACACCATCATAATCTAGTTTTCTAGCTTATGGAAGACATACAGTTCAACAACAAAAAAAAAACACTTATAAACAAACAGGATGGCTGATCTGGTTACTACTGAGAAGAAACATGTCAGAAAGCAGATGAATATGGTCACAAGTCAGATTAGTTGCTTTAGCAAAGCCACCATACTACTCCTGAGCCATATTCCAACTTCACTTTCATATAACAACAATCTAGCCCACAGGTGATTACAAAAACCGAACTTCTCAAATGAATTCTATGTGGATAAACAAAAATCAAATGTCTCCATCCTTACGTTTTCTTCCAAGAATAACAAGCTTGGGAACTTCAAGGAAACTACTCATGCTCCTAACACTCAAACATCAAGTACAGGAAGTTACTCTATGGTCAAAATATCATTTTAAAACGAACATAGACCACAGGGGATGAGATTGAAACACAATAAAGATTTTATAATGGGTTCATGATTTTGAGTACCTGCACTCTAACAATATATTCATATACTTATTTTGTTCTGAATGTGCACAGCTTTAATCTCATTTTAGTCTGAAAGCTAACTCCACCCCTATGCTGCTCCTGTGAGAGTCCTGGGCACATTCTCTGAAGGGATACAGAAATTACCCTCAGTACAGCAAGAATCAGTGGAGCCATCTAGTGGCCCCCCATTATCCAAGTTTCTCCATTCTCATCTCAAAATTACCAGTAAAAGCAAAGTAAATAGTGATGGAACCAGTGCAGCAAGCCTCCACCTGACTTCCATAATCACCTATGGGCCTTATGCTTCATTCCTCTGTAGATAAGTTTATTCCTTGTTTTAAACACAATGAAAAAGCAGCACAGCACATAGAAGTGGAATGCAGAATCTCATCATCCACTCTCCTTAATAAACACTGTGTATCATTTGCACTACTAATAGTATTTAGTCATGAGATCTTTGATTTCTGCTTCTGAAAACGTATGTATTTGCTTAAGTTCTTTGTTTCAAGCATTCAATTCATCCTCATTTAGGACAAATTAAATATCTGGAAGGGTTTCATTTCATTGCTAACCTAAAAAAACAGTTTGTGGGTTGGTTGATTGGTTTGAATGATTGTTTTATACACTAGCCTAATTTCAAACTCATTCAGCCATTTGAAAATAAAGTAATACTTTGGGTATTTTTAACAATAATGTTCCAACGTACCAAAACATGTTTGAGGGAAAAAAAGTCACTGACAGAAATTTGTACATTATTGTTATGATCAAATATTCAGAAGCATTAAAGGAACGCATTGGAAGCCCTACAAATAATATCTTTAGTTTTATTTATTTCAAGAAATAAGTGGATTTAATTACTGATAATAGTTTTCCCCACTTCTCAAAAATCTATTTTAGTTATATATCACTCAACCTTGAAAGGCCCTTTTCAGTTGAATTAGCTTTCTGCCTTTGACACTAATGAGATCTGCCAAGAAACATTTAAGGGCAAATTTCTTCACTAGGTTCACCTACATTTGGTTGTACAAAAAACTTTCCAAGTAACCCTGTCACATTCACTTCACACACTTCTTTTGACCTTGCAAAATAATTAGCTGTAAACAGAACTGTTAGCATAATTAAAAAAATGCTGGAACGGCTACTGGCTTGGAAGAGGTTGTTCATACATCAAGAAGATGCCACAGTAATGGCTAAAGCCTTAAGAGCAATCAATATGCTTCACGTGAAACTTACTTCTTCGTTAAATGACTTCACAGTACTTGTACGCTTACAAGTTGTCTTTACAAAAAAGATGGCTAAGAAATTTCAGCAGCATTGCTGAAGTATACTCCTCCACTAAGACACATGCACTGATCTTGCGTTTCCCATAACCATGGAATAGCTACCTTCCTGCAGAAAACATGAATACTTAATTCCTTCTGTAACATCAGTTAGACAATAGCCCCATTTTTTCAATTTCTATTACCTACTATTTGATGTATTTGTTTCCATATCCAGTGTAATGGCCAAAATAAAGAAAAGGACCTGGGTAGTCCATGTAATACTGTTTCCCTCAAACTGGTAACCACTGGTAACATATTGACCAGTCTGGCTAACTGATAACATTTTTGAAACCTTTGTGTTTACAAAGCTTTTGCTTCAGATAATTACTTATGTGATACTGTATCTACTCAGAAACCATAACAGCAACAGGTATCCCTTACTGCCGAAACTGCGGTCTCATTTTTTCTGTCAGCTGAAAGCCTTTATTTCTGAAGTATTGAGATTGAAGATCAATTACAAGATATAAAACAGCCATGTACCAGTGCAAGTGTGTAAGACACCAACACAGTTACAAGTTCTTCAGACTGAAGTCTCTCAGTCCAAGGCTTGTATACAAGATTAGAAATTAGATTGCTGAAGAAATGGACTCCAACAGAGGGAGCTGAATGGACAGAAGGAGGTTCTGGCAGATGAAACCTCAAGTTTTGTACTTCAAAGCTGATTAAAAATTTTTCTTTCAAGAGTCATTAAAGATTTTGAAAATACTTCTGTTAACTTTTACACTAGAAGAAAAAGCATATGTGCCTTCTGTTGACATTAAGAGCCTCCAAGTAAGTAACTAGGTGCTCTGGGCAGACCTAAGTCCCCTTTCACATTACTGCACGTTCAAGTAAGCACAGCAGTGAAAAAACAACTCGTGTGGGATCAGGGATTTATAGCTGAGAAAAGCAGTTTTCCAGTTTTTTCAGATTTAAAGATTTAAGATGTGACCAAGGACAGACTTCATGCATAGATGCACTTTACAACTGTATTATTTTCAAAACCAACCGTAAGTCACATTTAAATAAAAAGTATCTTGAATGAACATAAGCCACATAGATTTTACTACACATAGGAAAGTACATGAACTACATTAAAGCTCCTCTCCCAACTAATTAAGAAAGGAATTAAAAATCAGAAGTATTTAAAAAGTATATTAAAGCATTTCAAAAGCATGATCTATGCTAGCAGGTAACCAGATAAGGTACTAAAATATGCTTTTCAAGACTCAAACATTCCTACGTTCTTTTGCAAATTCAATTTGAATTAACAGATCTCGAAGACAACGACTTCCAATTGTCAGTTCCACATTTATCCTCTCCTTGAGGTAAAGATTACAAAATAAGGACAGAAAAATTACTCAGTGTGTAACCTGAAGCCTAATTCCTCCTCAACAAACCAAATCTAACACAGCTTATTTACATTTCAACAACAGAAAATGGGGAAACATACAGCAAAATGAAAGAGGTAAGAGGCTATTTCATAGACAAGTGCAACACATTAATAAATCATGCTTAGAGATTATAGCAGATGATCAGGGAAGAAAGGTAACAGTGGACAGCAGCTCAGCAAGAGTTTCAAGGAACAGCTAGAAAGATCTGCTTCCAACATCTGAAGAAATAAGCTGTTTTGCATATACTTGCACAATGAAAAGTAGCTTAATACTTGTAGAAGAACATAATAAAATTTAGAGAACAGAAGAAGTGGTGAAACACTAAGCCAAAACTGCCAAAACATGCCCACACTCTAAATTGAATTCCTTAAGGTTAGTCTTTTCTACTCTTTTGCTTCATGACCCAAACATATTCAGTGATAAAATACTCCAAAATGAAGCGTAACAAAGGTAGCACAAGGCCACAACACACTTCTGGAGTGAATAAGGACTCCCCCCACCCCAATCCTTCTTCCTTTCCAAAGAGCTCTCTACCTCAGTCCTCACATCACAGGAATAGAACAGAAGAAAGCAAGTGACTTGGGAGCAGTTGCTTTTATAGCACATGAGGCAGCTTCGATGGCATTTTGTTCTAGTTAGATATGGTTGCTGTAGGTCGCTGCTAACATAGCCAGTTAAAAGTTAACAGCTATCGTGTATCAGTAAAATTACAGAAAATCTGCATCTTGGAACATGTTTTTCAAGCTACCTGCAGTCTAAGGCAGGCGCTACTCAATCAGATACCCCTTCAAATAGAAAGAACTGTCTCAAAGAAATTGTCTCTTTTAAAGAAACGTACATTCTGAAGCACAGTTCCACAGGAATACAGAGCCTCCTACTAAAAAGTCACTTGATGTACACAAATCCAATGGATGGCCTAACTGAAAACGTAGAACCAAGGAGCTGGAACTTAAAGCAGACAGGAAAACAAAAGGACTTGAGTATTTCCAGAGACAGCTCCTAAGAGTCACAAAACGTGCCAGAGACAGCAAACGGCTATTGAGACCCAACTGCTTTCAGTAAAGGAAGATGGGGACTATCCCATCCCCACGTTCATCCAGTACAGAACTGAATAAACTCTTCTACTCAAGCCTGTCATTTTTACATGTTGACTATACGGGGAATGATTCTTAAATGAAAATTTATCAGCTAGCAGCTTAATGCAGCAAGCTGTATCAACATTGCAACTTTCTGCAAAGCTGAAACACTCCGAAAGATGAACAGAAACAGAATAATCATAGAAGAAAAAAGTCTGCAGAGACAATTACTATCTGCTCAAAGCCCCTCTCTTGAGGCTGACAAGCATAAAAGGACAACATGAAATGCTTGTGCGGCAAATTTATCCTGCTGTGACACTTTCCACACCATTTGTTACCTAAATTTTAAGTGCAGAGTATTCCCTTGTAGTGACAGGCATTTGTGTATCAAGCCCTTCTAAACTAGCAAATTTATGATTCAATAATGCTCATAAATATGGAGTTCTGTGACAGAAGCAGCAGACCAGAATACCGCAATTACATATGAAAGCTCTTCTCCTGAAAGATAGCTTTTGTTTCCTATAGCTCAGCAAGAATGCTGCTGTGGTCCTCTTAAGTAAGCCTTGTAGAAACACACACATGCACAGCAAAACATTTTCAAGGACTTCAGAACGTATTCAGCCAAAAACTTCAACAAGTTCAACATTACAGCCATATGTTGGTTCTTTTCTTTTTTAGTTGTTTTTACAGCTAAAATGTAATCATTATTAAGAATAACAACTTACCAGTGCTTCAACCAAGAGCAGTTATTTTGCTTACAGTAAATCATTTTCTCAACATATCTGTAGGGAAAACAGTATATTAAATGCTTAAATTAATCGTAAAAAAAAAAAAAAGAAAACATAGACAAAGATGTAACAGACCAGAACACAAGCCTAGGCTTATGACAGAAGTTCCCCCCTTGAATAAAAACACTCCCAAGCATGAAGTACGGAAGGCACTTTTATGAAGAATTTGAACCTGAGGAATAACTGGGCAACCTGCAATCAAAGAATTTGCACAACTCTCCCCCAAAAAACTATTCATAAATCTCCTAAAGAGAAAATAAACCAAGTGGAAACATGCTGACACTGATCTGCCTTCCACATAAAAGTAATTAAAATACTCGTTTCATGAATAGGTGGTATCAGTTAGATGCAGTAGGATAGTTTAACAGACTCACACAGAACAAGTTATTTGATCTGTATCTTACAAAGCTGCCCATTATGGTCAAGATAAGAAAACTCCACTTGGAAAACGCTTATTGGCAATCCCCAGTGATAAACATCTATTAAGAATCATGTTATGCAGAGGTAACAAGATAAAAATAAAACCTGAAACATCAAGAACTCACCAATCCCTCTCCTTTTCTTATTGAATTTCATCCACACCAATCAACTTACAATCATGAGACACACAAGTTGCCTTCTAACGTGTAGAAGGAACCTGCTTCTCTCATGATCTCTCAGAATCTGTTTATACTAGAACACAGCTTCCAACAAAGTAAAAATTAATGAATCTGTATGATGACATTATAGTGTGGTTCATTTCCTACAGTATTATAAATTCTCATCTTCAAACTGATAGCTACTCAGATGAGTAGAAAGCAAAACAGATGAACAGAGTTATTTCTTTGCTGTTACAATTCACTTGAAACAATATGGGAAAAAATCCCTTTAGGAAGGAAAGATAATAAAGATCATGAGTTCACAAGTGGTATAAACATGAAGGATATCAAGATGAACTTGGAATTTACATGTTTAAAACATGTACTTAATAAAGATGATCCAACAGCTGTTACTAAATGAAAGTACAAAATGAAGGCAATTCTAAAATGGTGGGTGAGTGCTCTGTAGAACACAACATGGTTGCCAGCTTTTGATCATTCAAGAGGCACCTATCAGTCATTTACTCAGAACACACATAAAAAGCTTAAGATATGAACTAGATAAAGAGGCTTAATTATGTCCTTCAAATCTGCTTCTCTCCTACATCTAACAATACACTCAATAAAACACTCAAAAAGTGTGATGTAATACATGAAGACCAAGTAAAGCCAACCACTGAAAGGTTTTCAACTTCCAGCACTGTCATTTCTAACAATGGAAACACATTATCTACCTTCAAGCTATTTTGTTCTCTTTAAATCTAGAGTTAGCATTCATTTAAGGTAGTTTCTCAGAAACTTGAATGAGAATATAAAATACGGCTTTGTAACAGCACAAAGTAAAAGCTTCCTCTACCAAAACACTGAAGTTCAAAGCTGACTAGACAGCACTCTTCCCAACTCAGCAAAACGCTGGAGAACAGATCTAGTATTTGTTGTGGTGGCACTGCTAAGGAGTAGTGAAACTTCTCTACACTGAACAGATGAATCAATCAAGCAGTGAGTTTTATAAAACAACACTAAGATATATGTTCATGTACATAAACAAGTGATCATTTTTTCACTATTTTCAAACACACGGTAACAATTTAGTTTACAATTGTTTATACCCATGAGGTGTTCACTCTCTAACTATTAAATGCACCACAAAAGCTGAATGCTTACGCCAAGAGCAGCAGACTGGGAAGACAGTAAATACAAGCTTAAGACGATTAACACATCTACTTCCTATTTAGCATTCTTTCATACATGGCAAATTAAACACCTCTTAATCAGACTGGCCACAGTAATTGCTGTACATATCATGTGATTAGATTTTTAAACAAATGTGGACTTCTTCGGTAGGCTTACAATTGTGCCTTATAGTTCCTGACTGCAAAGAGATGTTTTAAGACCCCCAAAGAAAACATGCTATGCAGCCTAGATGCTACTCCTTCACCAAGAGATCAGCACTAGTATGTCCATGAAACAGGAAAGCACGTCTCATTTCATAATGAGGTGAGACGAGCTGTTCTTAAACCACTGACTTGACATTACATTCTTTATCAGGAGAAACTAAGACAGTATTTTTGTGAAGATGATACAACCTACATCCATTCCACTGGTTTTCCACATAAGCTGTCAATCCTACGTTATGCCTCATTAATATGCTGCGGTGTGGTCATGAACTTAAACCTTTCCTTGAGTCCCAGTAAGGCATACCTAAATTAAGGAGCAAGGTGCCACTTACTAGATGAAAACACATTCATACAAAAACAAGAGACTCCAGAGGGGTCACAAAATCAGCAAAGGACTTTTAAAACTGTTTGTGTTGTAAGTATCCATTCAGCACAAACAGCATCATGATGGCATACGAAGTACATTAAACAATTAAGACCGAAGAGCTCAATTTCATATGCATTCTAAAATGCTCGTGTCAGTCAAGATGACTCAGCTCATAAGCACTTTTTAAAAGCAAGTCATTAAAAGTGATAACCTTAGTAGCTTAAGGATATAGTATTAGGACACAAATCTTGAGTTTGACTAATTCCATTATTACCACCAAGGTCTGAATATGCTTTTATGTGAATCACAGCTTAGTCTACGTAACAGACTATAATATGCCTGGCAATTCTGGCCCCTCATAACTGAAGATTCACATGGGATTTCAAGTATGTTCTGCTGTTCTTCTCAAGGTATAAGATCATTCCTACTAATTTCTACCTCTCCTCAGGCAGATGCACAACGAAGGTCCAGAATGCACTGAACCACATCTTTTGTTTTTAATTAGCTCTGCTTTGCTGCAGCCCATCCACAGTACGTGATGTCTACCTATTACCTGAAAACACTGACTGATTTCCATCTTGCCTATTGCCTGCAGTGAGTTACTGGTAAAAGTTTATTACAATACAGATTTAAAATGCTTAACGAAAACAGGTATTTAACTCCTCTTATACGAGCAGGTTGAAGCTTCATCCAAGCCAAGGAGAATAGCTGCACTCAGGTAAGTCTGTAAGACTGGTCTTCTTAACTTATGAGGATAAAATTTGTATTTATTTAAAAGCAAATTGTCAGGAGTATTTTTGAGAGTTCTGCTACATATCTCCAAGAAGATGCCTTTACGCTCTGAGGTCCTGAATTTACATTGAAGGACATTAGTATCGTAAGCTGTGAAAAGGAACCAGTTAAGACAGACAAACAAGATTCCCAACTTTTAATTATACAGTGGTGAAAGCATGGCACAAATGTAACACGTTACTCCATCTCTAAACACAGAACCTCTAACTGTAAAAAATAATAGTAATAATCAGACATTAGAACACTGATTAACAATTTGCAAGGACAGCAAGATTTTTTTTTTATTCAGGCTGAGTGTGGGTTTAGGCTTTTAAGAGAAAAAAAATCTTGGAAATAGAATTTCTATGTTTCTTCCGTAAAAACAGTACGTAAAAAAACTCACAAACATCACCTGTTAACAAATCAACGCCCTCAGTTTAAGTATTTCTGAAGTTTGATTAAACTGACTGTCGTTAACAAGAATGGCAACTCCCATAAGCACTTACTTCACAGTTATGCTCATTTCAGATTCTTAAAAAATGTCTTATATATAACATAAAAATCAGAGAATTAGCAAAAAGAATTAGCAAAAAGACTTGAACATTATTTAGCACGTAACAGCAGTTCTCAAATGCACTGAAATTGGAAAGAAAATTCAACGAATTCTGAGCTTAAACACGTCATGTTTATTTTGCTTAAAAAAAAAATAACACATCTAGAATTAAAAACAAAAAACCAATGGTATAACATACCTGGCACACACAGCATTCAATTCTGATCAAGGTCTTTTACTTGACCAGCCATCTGAATCCTCCGTATCCATTAATAGCCTCTAAAGAAAAATAAAGCAAAAGAAACAAGTCTGTCAGAGAAGAAAGACACACACAATTTTTATCTATGGTCTTAATATTCTGACCAATATAAACTTCTTGAAAACATGCTGGGTGTCTTACGACCGATAAAAATTGTACCTAGAATACACGATAATATCTGTATTTGCCTAGCATTAACATTCAGGTCTCCAAAAATGAAAAAGACCCCGCAGAATGGACTTCTGCAGAAACTCCTGAAGCCTAAAGTTATTCTGTCACACACAGATGTTACCATGTGCCCAAGCATTAATGCTACAAACTTTCTGAATACAAAAAATAGTTTTTGAAGCTGAATGCCTGTTTTCACAGGTGAAATGAGATGCGTGCAGTTATCTGGGTCTATACAAACATACTGTCATTTCCCTCAAATACAACACGCGTGTGTATTTACACGTGTACAATCCACTTTCATAAATAACCTTAGAAAAGCTAAAGTGAAAAGGAAAGGTCGCATGTATTTCATTAATTTCTTAAGTCTAACCATGTCTGCAGAAAGAAGGCATCCAAGAAGTCCAGACCGTTCATAAAACGCGCTCCTTCCAATTTAAGTTGAATTTTTTCCTTTTTTTCCCCACAGTAGTAAAAAAGCAAAATTCACAATCATATAATTAACAATAACTGTATGTACTAACACAAGTTATATCAACTCTTACCTAAGAAAATAAGGTACCAACGATTCTTCTGGAAGCCTTTCACGAAACAAGGTATTGTTCATGGAACTCTACCTGAAAGAAAAAAAAAAAGCAAATATTCAGCATTTTGCTTTAGAAAAATAGGACAAGATGCTTGAAATTTACTGACCTTTTGATAATTATTAAGTAAGTAAAAACTTACAACAGCAGTAACCGTATCTTTGTAACTCAACTCTAAAAATAAAAGTACGGGTGACTGTACATACTTGGCTGAAGAAAAACACAGGAGATGAAAAGTGACTGACACACAACATGCACGATCTATATTTCTGCATGAAGAGCTGTAATCTGCTCCTCTGTCTCCCATTCCTTTGACTAAAAGATCAAATGCTTAACCAGTTTAGTTTTTCCTTAGGAGTCATTTCTGTATTGCAGAACGCCTTTCAGTCCCTGCACTCTTCCCACATTAAAGTCCCTACAAGTAGGCTATGCAACGTTATTTAAAATTATTTGCTATCGCTGCAAGTTCTGAAATGGTTTCTGTCACTGGCCTCTCTGAATGCTAAGTCAAGAGTTACCTGATTTCCCCAAATAAGGTTTCTTTTGTGCCCTTTCGAATACAGTTTTAAAGCCTTCAGCTCTCCGACCTTTAATCAGATCCCAAACTGTGCTCCTCAACACAACCACCACCATATGTGCATTACCTTCAGCCAACTTCCCTCGCTCAACATTTAATTCTGCAGCACTCACATTTACCATCCCTACTTCATACTCTGGAAGAAGTTTGAAATAATTCCATTTGTATGTGGGTAAATTAAATATCGTCTTCACATTACGTTAAGAATCTAAATTAAAATACCAACATCCTATGCACACAAAAATGCAGAGTTATTAAACAAAATATGTCAAAAATTACAAGCAATTCGTTGTGAGAGATGGTTGCTATTTTGGCTTCAGCAGTTGAAAGAAATAAACCAAAGCTATTTGAAAATATGTCCCCCTATATACTAAAAAAGAGCAAAAAAAATACAACCCCCAACCTAAAGCTAGAACTTTCTTTTCAGCAAAGTCTGCATGTCAGAACCTGTTCTACACTGCAGAACTGTTGCTGGAATTACAAAGCCATAATCCAAACCTAAAATAAAGATACAAAGCACCCTGCGTAAAGGTGATACAAGTCCAATGGCTGCTCAAACTTCTATCCCCATCTCTAAAAAAGGCAGCTTTCATTGTTGCAATGATGGATTCGTGTTTGCAGAGGAAAAAAAATGAAAAAATAGGTTTACCTCTAACTGCAGCATTTAAAACCTGCACGGAGTTTTATAATCTTGTACAACAGATGAATGCAATAAATATGGCTACACACAATACCCAATTAAAACTGAAGTTCTTAATATTTACCTCCTGTTTTACTGCAGCGACTTCTTACACATTTGGAATTACAGTTTTACCCATAAATTGGTAATTGCTGAATGTAAGCCAGCGCAAAACAAACATCAGGCATTCCATTTAAACTTGCATTTTTCAAAAGTCTTGCAATAGGTGTTGGACAACTTCTAAATTATTAACAAGCAAAACAACCATGGAAATGCTATATAAACAGAAATGACTGCAAGCTCCCTGAAAAATGCACGGACTGAACACTAGCAACAAAACTGTCACCCAATAAATGCTTTTTAAAAGCTTCTACTGTCACACAGGAACCCATTCGCCTCCATATCGCGTAATTCCTATTTAAATAAGTACCTTTTCTTCTCCTACCATCGCCTAGATCACAACCGTAGTATTTTGCCAACTTCAAACTACAGACTTGGCACCACCGATCTTTGTTTTCCTCGTGTTTGGAAGTTTTCATATTGCCATTTAAATAGCAAAATCGTATCATCCGTAATTGTCAGAGTTTTCTTTAAAGTTAGGCACCTGAACAACTGTTTTCCAAGTGCGGTATATTCCTATCCATTGTCTCCATAAAGTACCGAGCTGTCTCATCCGCAGCCTGTTTTTTTTACTTGCTGGTTTAGAAAGAGTTAAAAGCCAACACCCCACCAAAAAAATCCACTAAGTTTTATTTTTAAGAGAAAAGGACATGGCGTCTTTGTTCTTATCAACTACGAAAACATACCCCCCATCCGAGCAGCGACGGGCAACAAACGCTCTTTAAACAGACGGGAGCTTCGGGGCTAAACACGTAACTGCTGCTGTGCCACGGTCCGCACCCCCCGGGTTCTCGCTGCTGCAGCGGAGTCGTAGGGCGGCTCGGCGCTGCACGGAGCGGTGCGGCCCCGCAGCTCCGGGGCTGCCGCCCGCCGTCGCCCCCATCCACGGCTCCCCGGCCCGGGGCCGCCCCGCACGCGGGGGGCGGGGAGCGCTCCGCAGCCCGAGAGGCGGCGGGGAGGACGCGTCGTAGCGGGGCTCCCTCCGCGGCACCCCGGCCCCGAGGTCCCACCTCGGCCCGGAGGGGCTCGAGGAGAAGAGCCGGGGTCCCCCGGGCCGCCCTCGGGGAGAGGGGCGGGGGGGGCGGAGGGGAGGACGGGACGGCGGGAGCGGCGGCGGCCCCCTCCCCCTCCCGGCTCCAAGGACATTTTGTTTTTCCTCCCAAGGACAAAGGACAATGAGGAGCGGGGCGGCTCGGGCACTTACCGGCGACTGCAGCCCGCTGCCGGCCGACGAGGGCCCCGAGGACGGAGCGCCGCCGCCCTCCTCGCCCCGCCGGCGCCCGGGGGACGGCTCCGCGCCCGCCCGCCGAGGGCGAGGTTCGGGCAGGGCTCGGCAGCCCGGCGCCATTGCCCTTCGCCCGTCGCAGCCCTTCGGCGGCTCTCCCGGCCGCGCTCCGTCGCCCCCGGAGCCCCCGCAGCGCCGGGCCCGACGTGGCCGCCGAGCCCGGCACCCGGAGCGCCCGTCGGACCCCCCCGTTCCGAGCGGCGGGGAAAGCGCCCGGGAGCCGGGCGGCGGCGGCGGCTGCTTCCCCGGCCATCTTGTGCCGTGTGTGTGAGGGAGTCTCTCCCGTCTCCTCTCAACTCCTTCCTCCCCTCCCCCCCGCACAACATGGCCGCCCGCTCGCTACTCACTGCGGCGAGGAAGGGGCGGGGCGGCCCCTGCCCCCAACCTACGGCGCGCAGCGCCCCCCCCGCCGCCGCCTTCGACCACGCGTGCGCAGCACGCCGCTCTCCATTGGCCGCGCCGCGCCCTCCCCGCCGGGACCGAGGGAGCGCACCGCTCCTATTGGCCGCGCCGCGCCCTCCTTCGACCTCCCCGCTCCGGGTCCGCGCGCACCCCAGCCGCCGTCTCCCATTGGCCGCGCGCACCGCCGCTCCCCGCCTCGGAGGCCGCCGGCCGCCGCCCATTGGCTCCCGCCCGCCTCCTCGCGCCCGCCCCGGGCTCGCGCCCCGTCCGCCCTGGCCTCCCCTCGGGGGGAAGGAGGCGGCGGGAGCCGGCTGTGAGCGCCCACCCCGGCGGCGGCCCCAGCCCCACCTGGCCGGGGCATCCCCGGCTCCACCCAGCCTCGGCCCCGCTCGAGCTGAGCACCGCCTCTCTCCCAGACGGGGCTCCAGCAATCCTCAGGCGCTCGCAAAGTGCCTCAGCTCTCATTCGTCCTTGAGGCAGGACATCTCGCCTGGGCCCTTCCAGCAGCCATGTCCGGACAGGGCCCACCTCACCACGTACCACACAGACGTTTCTCCCTTCACCCGAATGCCTTCTCTGAGGCCCTCCACCTGCTCCTCACGCCCATCCTCGCAGAGAGTTGCAGGAACCATCTCACCTGCCTGCCTGCAGCATCACTGTCTGCATTAGCGCCTCTCAAAAACACCACAAGCGCCCAAACAGAACACAGCACCCTGCTTTTTTTAGCCAACACCATAGAAACTGGCTCGTATGCCAACCTCACCAGGACGCTGTCTCCTATTTTGACTACTGCCATGGAAACCGGATACCACGAGGATGGGAGCATCCCCATGTGCTGGCCAGCATTGGAGATGTCAGCCTGCAGCCGGTCAGTGAGGATATTGCTCTGCACCCAGCTAACGTGACAATGACATAATTAATATTTACATGCTTCAGCAATCGCTGTGAGTGATTAGCATGCCTTTCTCCTTCTGTTTGCACATCTTACCCTGTTAAATGCAGGAAGATGGCCCATTCTTCCCCTTTTTTTAGGTAGTAATATGAGTAGGTATGGCAGCAATTAAGTCAGCAATACCTGAAACGTTTGGGGAAGGCCTACAGAGAGCTAGTCCAGCACTGGAAATCATGCAATTGGACTGCAGCAGCAGTCTCCTGAATTGCAGCCCTGGAAAAGCCAGTATCTGGTCAGCTGGAAAGAATCATTCACTAATGTCCCCGAGGACAATGACTTTGAGCTGAGAGATGCATTTCTTCGCAAAATACAGAGAAACGCAGACCTCTCTCCGTAGGATAGGTGGAGACAGTTTGTATGGAAGGACTGCACAAGTCTGCTGCCTTACAGACTGTGGTGATACAGCATTGGCAGTCTCCTAAAAGCAGTGCTGGTGGCCCACACAGTGATAAAGGGAGCCTCCAGCCAAGGAAGTACTGGTGGGGCAAACATGCAGATATTGGATCCTCACTGGCAGAGCACAAAAGCCCTTTGATTTTTCTCCACAAGCAGAATTGGAGTTCTGGTTTGTTGAAAATATGGGGTACAGGGAACCTGTTCTGCAGCTTCATTTCCATTCAGATTCTTGCAAAGCAAAAGCTAATCCTTTTGCTCTCAATGGAACTGTGCATGCATAAGTGCATGCAAAGGTGCTGGCATGCACAGAACCCAGGTGCTGCCTGTGCTTCTTGGAAGAATACCAACAACGAAGAGAAGGGAAAGGCAACCACAATGAGGCACAAATCAGATAAAAGCACAGTACAGCAAAAGCACTGCTACTTACGCAGGCATCTTCACTCAATGTGGAAGGTCCGTCTTTACAGCAAGGATAAAGACATGAAGTTCAATATACAACTCCCAGCCTTTCTGTTGTTTCTTCCCAGAATACATTCCTAGAAAAGCATATGAAGTACGATCACTCGTGACAGCCACATGAAATGGAAAAGAAGAGATCAAGTGTTCAAGACATAACTGCGCTTCGTAAGAATAGTGTGGTTCTAGCCAGAATGGTTTAAGGTTATAACTGAACAAGACCTGACCTGCACGCTTATCTGATTTTCTCCAACATCCCAGGACTACCTAATACAACAGATTATTCATCTTTAAAAACATATTTATTCCTGTACCTTTTACAGATAGATATGTTTTTAACAGTCAATTACTGTACTGCTTTTAAGTATAAACAAAAAGTTACTGGAAGTCTAATATCCTAATTAAATATAGTCAGTGCTGCTCATTTGCTTCCAAAAGCAGCTCCAAAAAGACTTACAGAAGGATCCATTTCTCCTCCTCTTTCTTGGCTTCTAGTGAGCTGTATGTAAGGGAACGTAAGTACAGTCACTCTCACCAGTCACTACAGTCATCAGACAAATTTCACGTTCCTGTATCAGTGACAGACCATTTGCATTCTGTTTTCCAACTGAAACAGAAGAACGGTGCTAGTTTCCTTTCTCACACTTTCATCTCCCATGGTCAGCTCTACATGAACACTAAATTCTTGTTCCTACCACCTCTATGGTTACACCAGTTATCCCTTCTAAATTTCTCATTTCTGTGCAACTGCAATTTCCTCTATACACTGTATTCTATTTTAGACAGCACTTTCTTTTTCTGGCTTTGTGTATCATTAATTCAAATACTTCAGCCATGTTTTATGAACCACTTGTAATGGTTCATAATAATAATAATGAGGCAACTTAGTATTTCCATTACTAATTTGGGAAATGTTTTCTGAGACTGCATCTGTGGCTACAACTCCCAATTTAGGCACCCAATTTTATTCTATGAGCTTTTAACCTCCCCCCCAGCTTCCATGAAGGTCGTTATCAAACAGGATAACAGAAGCCCTTCAAATACACAAGCTATTTTGTGGTAGGTATTTAAATTCCTCCAGTGTGTTCACAGAAATTGTCACTTCATCCTAAACTCAGTCTATTCCTACATTCCATTTTTGTATTTAACGTGTTACTAAAACAAGCAGTGTTTTCTCTTGTGTTTCCTTCTTATTAATTCACCATTAAAAACACAGTTACACCCAGGCAGATGAAAATTACCTTTGATCACACTTCTGAAAACCTACAATTTCAGAGCAGCGTGCACAAAGGCTGAGTGAACACAGCCGCATCTACACTGCTCTCATTTGTGGACTTTTCACAATGACTAATATTGATTTGACTAAACTTTGTCTCTATTTACCTTTCTGTTTATTGACATTATTCTGTGTCAAAGTTCTTCTAAGCACGGAACCAACTTCCCTCTGTGACTGTAAAGATTATTATGGTATATTGATCCTAGCTAAACCTTTTTGCTACTTTCACACAGCAAGCAGTGACAGCACCAACAGTTCTAGCAGTCAGTTCATGCTGTTCATTCTACTCTGGGTCTGGAACTGGAATTCAAGCTCAGACCTTCGTTCCATCATGTAATGAACAACTGCAAACACATCCACACGGAGAAATTTTGCATACGCCCTTTTTGCTGCTATGACTTAACACTGAAAACTACAATTCTGTTAATACGGCACTTTTGCTAGCACTTTTATGCTGCTCCCATTTAGAATGATGAACCTTTTGAGCAGCAAGAGAAAGGTTTCTTACCAAGAATAATATGAAACAAATTTTTGTCGCTGTCACAAGCATGTGGTAAAGAAATCTTTCAGTCCGCTACGCCACATTCCAGTACTTTTTGCAGTATATTCAAAATTAAGTTCTTTTAACCACAATTCAGCTCTTTTTATGTTTTCAAAGAAAAATAATTTATCAATACGAAAATAATATCATAAGGAAAACGGGAAATTTACCTAATATCTTTTGTGGCATTTAGTCAACTATCCTAAGCAATTTTTTAACTTGTTGGTCAGAATGCAAAGAATTGATATTGTTTCTGTACACATCATCTTGTGGTCTGAGCTCAGATTTTAGATCTAAGACTACCCAAACAACCTGCCCAGCTCATTTCATTTTGTGTGAATTCCTGTACACAGTAAGGCAAACAGAAAAAAGGTAACTATTGCCTGGTGCTTACTGTACTTTATATTAACTTGACTAAGGAATACACACCTATTCTGGAGAAATCTAGAGCTCTTTTCATCAAGGAGTTCTGAAATTTGAAGCTTGATGTTTTTATATATTTAGCTACTGGAACTTATTACCACAGCTACTTGTATGGAATGACCTGGTTTGTCTAGTTTGGTTCTTAGGTAATAAACTATTCTTCTTGACTTGGCAAAAAGGAGTGGGACATGGTAGAAAAAAATACTGATCAATTCCTTCCACGCACCTACTTCAACACCTGAATTTGTACAAGTGCTAACAGGTATCTGGACATGAAGAAAAATGATGCAACTCTGCTTACAACTGACATCACTTCTGAAAGCAAGCAAGAGACTAACATGGACATTCCCAGGAACTTTAACACTAACAGCTACAGGATGTGAACTCAGGTTGTATTACTTGACTTACATGCTTTAACTTCTCTGTACTGATGCTGTTCACCGCTTTGGAGACTTAGAAGACTTGATAGTTACACAAAGGTTAGACAAATAGGCAGGGTTTAAAATGCAGAACTGCAATCAGTATTCTTTATCTTACCATTCTGGTTGTAAATATAGTCTGCGAAGTCATAGAAGTGTTCTACTGTGATGGGGAATGGTCATTATTTCATCTTGAGTCTGAAAAAAGAAAAAAAAGAAAGCATTGGCAAGATTAAGAGAGCAATGCCCAGCCTCATGTTTCAAAATAAAGACACCACACTCTTGTGTTCCAAGGTAACATTCATGGCTGATATGTAAAGAGTTAAAAGAAAATATTTTATAGTTTTTAAGCAAAATCTTTACAATATTTGGATTTCAAATACAACTGAAAAAATTTAGAAGTTCTAGAAACTTAACGTAGTATTGTTAAAACTCCAATAATCTGACATTCTACCGTGATTTGTCTCCTGTACAAATTTAAATTTTACTTCCTGAAATCATTCATCTGTTCATCCTTCCAATTTGTTTTCTTCAAATGCGAGTCAGTGACGTTTGACTGCTTCAGGGTTTAAGAAATAGCATGAGAATAGGAAAAACAGTACAAATTTGTGTTTTACAAATTAAAAAAAAAAAAAATCAAGGGAAAAAACCTCTATAAGATTTAATTCTTACTTTTTATTAAATCTCAATTTTTATTCAAGTCAAGGGAGACTTATGAAAGTTTTGATGACAAACATAACAAAAGGTGTTTTTTCTTGATCAATCTCTGGAGTTTCAGGGCCACGGGGGCCCCGTGCTACCCTTACAAACATGATGAATTTCACTCAGAGAGAACAAGACAAATTACAGCTACTCTAGAATAAAAAAGAAACACAACCCAGGCCTCTAAAAATACAATACAGAACTGAGATTCTTGTTTCAAGCAAGTCAAACAACATAGTAACAGCCTGTTTCCATAACAATCTTCATTCCTTTCTCTTCTGCACAGGTAGCACCACAGGGCATTTTATTGATTACTATATAATAGTTGACAAAATGATGCATTATTCAGCAAATTGCCACATGCAGTAACAGAAACCGTGCTTTTCTCTAAAATTGTACAAGCCTACTTTTAAAATTTTACAGACAACCAGCATGACAACGCATTGTATATATAAAAGGGAAAACTTCTTACATTCATAGCTCAAAACAAACTCCTTTATATTTGTCAACACTAGTTAGCTGAGAAGTAAAATCAATTTTTGATATAGTGATACTATATCAGGGACATGCTTGGATTAGAATGTCACCTTCCCAGAAACAGCTTCTGTGTCAGACTGATGTTACCCATGAGGTTTTCTATTTTCCTCCTGCAGTCCATTTGCTATACACTGGCTGCTGGCACAGCCTTACCCAGCCCAGAACTCGAGCAGTTTTGTGCATGTCCAGCATGTTGTCTATTGAGAATAAGCAGCAGTAAATTTGCATGCTGTAACAAACGTTCTCTCTCTCCAACTGAGTCATCAATGGTGATGATCTTGTCTCATTGAAATCATTCACTATGAATCTTTTTTATATTTAGTCAAAGATTAATATTGAAAGGGAACAGGTAAAAAAAAAAAAAACATACAGCCCAAGGAAGCACTGTCAGAACAGCACTGTCACAACATAAGGCCAGTAGCTTTTTGCAAAATTAGGGCAGAAGACAAGATAGCTCAGGTCAGACATCCAATCACTATCGGACTGCAAACTTCACTGCAGTTTTGCCCAGTGGAAGATCTACTTCAGGCTCTGTGTGCCCAAGAAGATGAGACTTGTTTTCTTCAAGACTGAATACTGGGTGCAACTAAAAGTTACCAACTTGCTCTACAAATTGTCTCTTTTTAAAATGTAGAAACATTTAACATATTAACAAAAGCTGTTATTTTGGTCTCTTCTTGCTACTCCAGATGCATAGTCCTTAACTTGTGCATCTGTGCCTTTAATTCAGCCCTGAATAATTACATTTAGGTCAGTGGAATCACTCCAGCATTTTCTTGGTGTGTCTTAATGGAATGTCGTCCTAAGGATCTGAAATGAACTGCGAGAATTTTGAGTAAGAGCAAACATGTACAGAAGATAAAAAAAGATTACAGAACACTTTGTGGAGGGAAATGTATGGGGAATACAAGTGTGTATGGGCAGGAAATTAAATGAAATGCTTGAATAATTCAGAATCATAACGAGCAAAATTGAAACACTGGGATTTTAATAACTGACTTTCTTTTTTTTTAACCCCAATTATTAAAATATTGTGCTGCTGGCTAGCAAATCAAGTACTGATAATGAATATTTGGAGACAGAGCTTTTGCTGCATGAACAAAAACTCATGTTAAAAGATTAATAAAGGATTGTCTTTATATACACATACACACTCAAAAATGATGAAAACTGGAACAAAAAATGAAGTTGAAGTTCAATTATTTAAATGTAGAAAGTCTGCTCAAGTGATGCTACAATGGAATTAAGCTTAGGAGAAAACAGAACCTAACTGAGAGTTTCAGAAAAGTGTACTACTATATGCCAGAAAATTAATTTTTATAAATCAAAATTACTATATTCTTTATGATAATAAGGCAGTCTTACAAAAACAAACTAAAGACTTACATCAACTGTGTACCAGACCTCTATGCTGCACATGCTGCTGGCAATCGATGCATGCTGCTTTCAGGACATGTTTGACCTATGGATTTAAGGTACCCCTAGTAGAATACAGATGGGCAATCAAGAAAATAATGATCTTGAGGTTGCAAAAAGGCTTCTTTCCATTCTTTGTCTGTGATGAAGGAATCACTGCCTCAGGCAGTTCATAGTTGGAGACAAATTTAAAAGGAAACACTCCTTTAGAGGCAGAGACAGGGAATCGGGCACCTTGCAAAACTGAACTGCAGTTAACATGGAAGAAGTTGACTCCTGGCTTTACTTATGAGTAAAGCTCTCTGAAATCCCAGTGCTGTGTGCAGGTTCTTTCCTCTCCCCAACAATCTCAGCTCATTGTCCCCTGTCCTGAGCAGGGCTGGGTGCCACACAGCACGGGCTGGAGTACTTCTGTGCCACGCATCGCTGACCAGAAGATGCTGATGGTCTGGGCAGCAAGGACAGCAGAGAAATGAGCCCTTGCACACATTCTGTAGTTCTCTAGTGGAAGCACTGATTTGCCTCCGTAACCCAGAGCTTTCCACAAACTTCACTGAAATTTGCTGGAAACACAGCATCGGATCAAACGCTAAAGGCCTCCAACAGCACAGTTTCACAAGCTCTGCCTCGTTAGGAAGCCAGGATAAAAATACAGCAGCATGAAAAATAGATGAGCAGCTTTTCCTGAGTCTGAAACCAGAAAACAATGACACAAAACCAAAAATCACATGCAGCACTCTCTCCTGTATTCCCAAATGCCAACATTAACGCTCCCTCTCCCAGAGCCTCATTAAACAAACCAGCTGAATAACGCACTGTGAAAGGGAGAGACCTGGGAGCAACGAAAGTAAACTCAGACACCAGAGGCCCATGACAGAAACGCTGCTTTCAGCTCTAAGGATTGTCTGCTGGAGGGGAGTCAGCCTGGCCACGTTCCTGACAAAAACCTCCATATCCTCCTGATCAAACAGGCAGTTCTGACAGCTGCAGCCAGCCTGAGATTTTTAAATCAAAACTATCTCAACACCTGGAAGCCACATCAGAAAGCACCGCTATTTTGTGCGCAGCCATCTTCTCCTACCAGAGCCAAATACTGCATAAAAACACTCTTTCCCTCCGGCTCAAACCCCTCATCTCCCCGCACCTCAGCCGCGGCCCCACACCGCGCCGCCACGGCCGTCACCGTGCGCACAGCGAGAGCCGCGTTACAGCTCCGCCATTCCTGCAGCCTCCTGACAAGACTTTTGTTTTCCGCTGCTCACTTACTCCTTGAGAAAACACATTTTCCTTACTCTCCCTTCTTGTCTTTAATTTATATGTGTATAATTTATTATTTTTTTTTAATCTTAAGTCTGAATCTGGAACGCTTTGCGCTACAGGAGGGCGAGAGAAGGGCGGTTGTCTCGCTCCACACGGAGCAGCTCCGGCTCCACAACATGGCTCCTCCCGCCGCCGCTCCACAAAATGGCGGCGCCTCGACCCACCGCCGCCTGGAAAGGCACAGGGCATCCCGCAGGAGGCCGCGAACACCGCTTTCTTTTGTGTTCGCTATTATTTTTCTCTCCCTGCTCTGGGCCCTAGAGGGGTGGTGCGGGCAGAACCTTCTGCACAGCCCCAGCCTGACCCGCGCGGCTCCACCCCCGAGCGCTGCGGAACGACGCCCCGCCGCGGGGCACTGCGGGCCGGGGCCGCGCGGTGTTGGGTTTCTCGGCGCAGCGGTTGTTCCTGCGATGGGGGAAGGGAGCAGCTCCCCCGCCCGCAGTCATCTGCTGCGAAGGGCTGGAGCTCTCGGAGCCAATTAGTCCGGGAGTTAACCGCTTCGCTGCGGGGAAACTCGAGCTTCAGGCACGGGCTCGGGGAGGTGAGGGGCTGAAAGCGCTGCAGGGACAAAACGGCCGCATCCAGAACTAAAGCATCCAGTTCTAATAAAGCTGGATGCGTTTCCAGATCCGTGCCGTCTATGGGGATGCGCTGCGTTTCCTGTGCAACCTCTCCAGGCAGAACAACACCTCTGTGCATGGGAGAGCAATGACAGAACCCATCTCCCTCTAAACATATGTGCCTCCATAATCCCCTGTGCCCAGACACAGTCCTCCATGCACTCATCTTGATTATTATTATTTTTTTTTATCCCCAACTGCATTAGAACAAAGCAAACAAACAAAAAAGGTTCAGTTCCCAGCCCTTTCCTCCAGTGACATGCCTGGGCATCTAAGAGCAGCAGGCTCCCCCTTGACTCGGCCGGGCAGCAGACCTATTTTTGTGCTCTCTTTGTATTCCATGATGTACAAGAGAATATTGGATCAGACTGTCAGGGAAGCCAGGAAGACAAGAGTGTTTACATGGCACCATGGAATGCCCTAAGCTCCGCACCTGCTGCTGCGGAGAGGCCATCCCAGTGCTGCAAGGCTGCTTCTACTCCAGGCAAGAGCCACAGCATATGACACACCTATTCCCACAATGCTAGTCTCTCCAATGGAGAAAACGAGGTCAAATCTCCCTCCTTACCCAGGAAAAAGTACCGAGTCTGCAGAAGGAGCTAACAGGGTTGGCACTGTGACATCTCATTTCTAAGCTCCAAGAGCAGCTCTGGCTACACCGAAGTGCAAATCTACATTCAAATAAACACTGTAGAGGGGAAGAAACGTACTGCAAAGCAAACAGCAGATTTAGGCTTGCAAGCTCTGAGCCCTGGCAGTACAAGAGCTCTCTTGTTCCTGTTGCCTCCCACAGCTGCATTCACTAAATATATCCTGCACAGAGAACTGCGTTTCTCCACCCCTTTTGCAGCCCAATCACATTTGTACAAACACCAGCAGGCTCCCTTGGGATGTGCAGCCAGGCAGCAGCGTGCCCTAGTTACAGGCATCATGAAGAAAGGGAGAGACTAATAACAGCTCCAGCAGGATGAGACTGTTACGGCCACAGGTTATTTCAAGAGGAATATGTGTGCAGCTCACTGATATTTAACCATTAAAGACACAGTGCTTTGCTCCCTGTAAAAGGTTCACCTCACTCATTTGGCAAAATGAGTTACTCTAAATCATTCCCATAGGGCTGGCCCATGGAGAGGAATCCAATTTTAACTTCCAGCAAACCAGGGCTCTGTGGCATGTTGCTTCAAGATGTAACAGGAGGTAAGCAAGCACAAAGCCACATGGTGCACTGCAAGTCAACACTTGGAATTTTTACTTGGAAGCAAAAATCTACAAACTAGAGGGATATCCAGTTTGGCACCTTTCAAAGACACTGAGATGCAACAAATAAAAATACTTTCTCTAAGTTGATGAGCCCAGTTCTACCCTCTGCTGCATGGATCACAGGGAAATGTGTTGACCAAATGTAGATAACAGCAAATTGAGGTAGAAAAGCACATGCTGCTGTTGTCTTTCCCCATACAGTTGTGGACTGATACATCTCTGCCTCCATGGGAGAAGACAGTGACTGAATTTTCTGTAGGATCGAGGTGCTTTTCCTATTACCCCCCTATTCTGTTCTCCATATTTTCTCTGCTCTCGTATGTCTTACTTGAAAGGATGTGGATTCTGGCACAATGGAGCCTCAGTCCCAGCCCCAAAAACACCGCAGTGAGCACCATAATTCCACAGCGGATCAAGTTCCGATAGGGGAAAAAATTAAAAAAGAGGAGTCTTAGTGATTTCCTTCACTCTCAAGCTGCTAGCCAGCAGGGATTTTGACCCTCTCTTGGTCCCTGCTTCTTTTTTTCCTGACAGTTTCTTATTTCTTCGACACCTCCAGCTCTTCTAGCAGCAAAGCAAATTTGACAGAATCTGGTCAATTTTTCAAGCCATCTCATTTTAAGAAGTCAGTGAGAGTTGACTATCTCTTGCAATCAAACCTCACTGGAGGGAGAATTAGTAACTCATGCATGACCTTAATCTGTAGGATTTCATAGATAGTTTTTCTCGTAATCTCAATGCTCAGAGTTTATCATACATTCAGTCTCTATCTGTAGCCCTAGAATGTTTTGCAACAAAAGGAACCCAAATTCATTTTGATATAATTATGCGGTCACAGCAGTCCATGCTTGCTACTGAATAAATACAGAGTACTTGGGAATAACTGGTAGAATTGAATTAAATCATAAATGGTAAGAAAGCAATACAGCAGTAAACAGATAATGAAAATATCTATTACATAAATAAAATATGGTGAGGTTTAGATATCAAATACTCATGAAGGAAAATGGTGCAAGGAATATTTGAGGAATATTTTAGTATCATCTTTTTCCATTTTGCAAACATAGCAGGAAGAACCTAAGCTCATGCTGAAGCATCCACGTGAAAAGCCTTATTTTCAAAGGTAGCAACATCTCCTGAGGTATCCAAACCCTTTAAAATTAGATGAACTATTCACAAAACGGCCACAGGTCCCTAAGCTTAATTAAACAGTTGAAAGCTACAAAAGTTGGAAGACCGTGCTGTGCTCTGTTGTTTTTCCTGCGCATTCTCTCCTCTGCTTTTCTCACCTTCCTTAAACAAATCAGCCTCAAAGACCATTCTAGTGTCATGTGGAAACTAAGATGGCTTTAATTAGTCACATTGCTGTGGAAGAACCCTCAGCAGTTCCTGCTGCAGTGGTTGTACAGAACACAAGCCCTGACTGCTGGGGACAGAAGTTGGCAGGACCACAGTATCAAGGCTGTGGTTCAGAGAAGGATGGGCAATGCCAGGTCGTTTTGCATGCTCTGACCTAGATAATTCTATGGGATTCTACAGACTTATGAGTGCATGCAAAAATGGGTATTCCCTCCTGCGTGTTTCTAAAAGGTAGAGAAATGAAAAATATGAAAGCTGTTGTTACGACTGAGAGGCAAAGGAAACCCAGAAATGCGTGCTGCCTTCAAAACCACTGCAGTTCTGAAAGCAAACAAAGTTTTAAGAAACCAGGATCTAAGGTTTCATTCCTTAGACAAGGCAGTGACTCACCCACATTCCTCACTGCTCCAACAAGAGGCGAGTCCTGCTCCTGGCAGACCAGATCCTCTGCATTGCACTGTGCCAAGCAAAGTCCAGCAGCGGCAGCACATTGGAGCTGATGCAGAATGGGGCCAAACCAGTGTTAGTAAGGGGCCCCCTTTGCAGGCTGCTGGGTTAGCTGGAAAATTCTTGAGCCCAGACCTCCTGCTTTTCATGCCTGAAAATACAGTGAAAAGGAAAACAGCCACTACTAATGATTACTTTTCAAAGGCCAAACTCACACCAAGGTTGAGTAAGATTGCCCAGAGGCAGCAGCTGAAGTTCTTCACAATCCAGGGACAGCTGAGACAAGTCAAAAAACCAACTGAGCAGAGGGAGCCAGGCAGCACACAGGTGGATAAGCTGCTGTTTCTAACCTCAAAGTTCCTCATGAGGGGAAGCATGACCTCGGGATGGGGAAGCTCAGTCCTGAGCATCTGGGTGCTTGGTCATTCCCAGCACAGGAGGCAGACCTCACTGACGTAGGGAAAATCCTTAACAATGTAGGCAGCTAACAGAAGCACACAGATGCTGTGTTAGCTGTGGAAGGATCCAGCCTCACACAAATAAATGACCCCTGAGCCACCACGGCAATGCCTGTTGCACTCTCCTGGCATCAGCAGGCAGATAAAGCATGTAAAGGCAGTCCTCCCTGCTGCTACACAGCTTGTCAGCAGTGCTGCAAATATTTCAGGCATTTCCCACAGCCCTCCACAGACTGCGGCAGGGACTCGCCCAGCGGCACCCCAGGGGCTGCCCAACAAATCTGTTTAGCAGGCTGCAGAGCAGCTAATATTCATCTCATTTATTAAATGAGAACAACAGAAGCAGGGGGATTTAAGAGATTTTGCTGGTATAATTTCTGTGATGTGACACGCTGCTTTGCAGAAGCAACTATTGCAATGGCAAACAGACCATAAAACCTCATTTTAATAAGGCAATTCTTTGCGCGAAGGCAGAGAAATCATCACAGGCGATAACTTCCAACCTATTATTATCACAATTCGGGGAGGCTCTTGGTGTTTCCAACCCCAGGCTGCTTTGGAAGGGCAGCATTCGTCACCCACCCGCAGCACGAGGACAGAATCCCAATTCCACCCAGGGAGGCGGGTGCCCAGGCAACACAGCAGGATCGGTGCTTGCTGCACTCCGGCCTCCGCAAACAATTCTTGCCACGTAGGCAAGAGCGAGCAGGGCAATGGAAAATTACTGCGGGCTTTTTCTTAAAGGGCGAGAATCGCCTTTAAGCAGGGAAGGTTGGTCTGCAGTGCGTCAGCGGCACGCTGGGGCGTTAATAAGGCAGGGAGCATTTGCATGGTATTTCAGCAGACTGCAGTGGTAGAAATGGAAAGCAGAGAGCTGAGCAGCAAAGAGGAGACATGGTAGATCTACGGCCTCAGAGACAGCAGCCCATGCATGGTGCAGTTAACAGTAGCCACGAGCTGAAGTCACGATGACACTGCCTGAGCAGCTGCAGGAGCCCTTAAGAAAAGAACAATCTCACTTCCCCAATCACAAGGCTTTTATCAGCTGCTTTGAAAAATCGTGGCCATCTTTACCTCCAGTTTCAAGTGAAAAAGAGGCCAATTTCTTAAGGCAGCCCTGTGCCTGCCTACCTTAAAACCAAGCTAAAGAGCCATGCAAATAGCTGTAACAACACTACATACCCCATTTAAACTGCATACTACTGCTGGATGAAAATCAGACATTAGAGATTGCAGACTTACCAATGGGACAGGACTGCACTCCTCTACCAGGAAGGAAGCAGTACTGCTACACAGCCAGTAGTCTTTCACATCTCAAGATGAGCTCCTGTATCCATAACAAGTTTCATTTCACAACCACAAGAAACAGCATGCACTATCTGCTTGCTGGGGGCACCTATAGGGAACCAGGTACAGGGAATTCCCACTTATCTACAGGTAAATGAGGCAAACCTGCTGCTCTTGCTAGCCTCTTGCTGCATGCAGCTGTTGCTCATGATGACCCCGGGTTGGTTCGAGGATGCAGCTCTCAGTCATCTCTGCATATTAAGGTTTTGCTTGCCAGACCTGCAGCAACCTGTCTTTTGGTCTTCTTGTGTTCCTAATTTGCATGTTCAGATTTTACTCTTCTGTTTTTCCTGGGTTTTTGCTGATTAAAATCTCAACCCTAGTCTCTGCATTTTTTTTATAACTAGCTGCACTGGGTTAGAGGACTTCTTGAAACAGAGCTTTCCCCCTAAATGGAAACCTTTACTGTGAAGCTGCTTTCATCGCCAACTCCGCAGGCAAAGTCATTACGTTTAATAGAGGTTGACCTCATTTTGTAGTTCTTGATATTAATGATTATAAGGAGGGAACAAAATTAGAAGCAGTGACTTCTAAACAAGGATAAAGAGCACTTGTTGTTGCTGCCTCCTTCTCACCTCGGGATTCATTCAATATGGCTGCAAAGAGTAACCTGAAACAGCCTCTGGCAGATAAGCAAACTCAAGTCAAATGCAAAGATCTCTGGTTTCCGAGAAACCTTTTACAGCTGCATAGAGAAGTGAAATGAAACCCTCCAGCACTGCATAATGCTGCTATAAAGACCTCCTGGAAGAACCACAAACGTGCATTGTGGGTGAAAGCTCATCTTGGGCTCAGAAGAGATCTATGTGCCGGCATCCGAGGCTGGAGTAAGCTGTGGCCCTGTGCTTCTGTTCCTGTGGAGCTGCTGGTGTTTTCTGCTGCTGAGGCCGTGCTCTGACAGCAGAAAAGTTCAGTAACCATGCGTGATGGAGCTGAATGCAGATGTGTTATGGCTTTGTTGGCTTTTTTCTAACTTTGCTAATGCAATCTGGGTTTCCACGTAGTGGATACTGTTGTCATAAAGGGAAGACCAAATGCAGCCAGCGACTGGATAACCACATTTCCTGCAGCCAGGCTGGGCAGTGCCACAGGGGACATGCCATAGGGGCTGGATGAGCTGGCTTGGCTTCCTGTGGACTTCCACCTTAACACTTCGAGTTTAAAGAATCTCACGCTCACTCTTCCAAATGGCATAGAAATCCACCTGAATATTTTGAATTCATTTTTCCAGCTCTTGTGAAGCCCTCAGTGCTCTGCCTTTTGGCTCCGTCTTGCCCACAGAGACCCCTGAGCAATCCTCACGTTTCCTCTCACACCGTCCTGCTTGCTTGGAGAAACTCACATTGTGCGAAAAGAGCAGATTCTTGTAAAAAGCCCCTGGCTCTCTTAAATTCCCCTTCAGTTGTTGTGGTTTGAGCAAGCATTTCTGCTTGAGCAAACCTCAAGCTTCCTGATTTCTGCAGATCCCCCCACTGCAAACAACCAGGTTCAGCTTTGCTCAAAGGTTTGGCCTGGGTTTCTTTCAAAATCAAGATAATGTTGCTGCCCCCAGCTTAAGACACTGTGTGTTGTTCAGTACAAGGCTGTTTCCTGCAGTGCCAGCCCTTCTGCATCCAGGCACCAAGCAGAACTGTCACAGCCTGCACCTGCAGTGGGCTTACCCTGTGGTTTGTGGTCCAACAAGCATCTCAGCAGGAGGTGAGGGAAGGGTAGTGCCCTTGTGGAGCACAGCTCCCAGGGACTAATACAGGGACAGAGGGACACAGCACAGATTGGCTGTGTTTGGTCTTTGCACTCTGATCAACCCCACCCTTGGCCACACAGGGCCATTCTAGCTCAGCTGGTTTTTCCTCTCCCTTTCATGCACCTGGGATATCAGATAAAGGCATTCATAAATCAGGCCAGCAATTCCCAACACGCCTTGAGCCATGAACCCCATCTTGTGGTAGTGATTCTAGAGAAGCCTTAGGCAGTGTCCTGGGACTGTAGTGCCCAGTGCTGCAGCTAGCAGCAATGCTGTACCCACTTGGTGCAAGCAGCTTGATCTCCTCAGGCTTATTTTTAGAGCTGCTAGTTATTTCCCAAGAGCCCAGGGTAAGCTGACAAGGCCAGCTCCATGTGTGTATTTAGCAGCAGTGCTGTGGGGGTGAAACCATGTCAGCACCTCTACTCTACCCCCACCACTGTAAATAGGATGTAAAAATTCAGTCCTGGCAGAAATACACAAGTCGTCGTGGAAAATCATCTTAACTGAACCTGATCCTTGCTCAAATTCATCTGGCTAGGGAGAGAAAATGGGAATTTAAAACATGTTTTGTCCTTCTCAGGCCTAAAACTTAATTTTTAAAGTCCAGCTGCATTTCACTCAAATTACTTGCAGGGAATTTTTGTAGTTGCTTTTTTAAGAGTGTATCCATGGTAAATGGAAAAGTGAGCTGTTCCCTCCTCCACATCTTCCACAAGCCAAGCACATGATTAAAAGTTGTCGTTGTCAATCTTACTAATGAGAGCCATAGTTAATAGTCATTTTAATTGGGTACAGACCCGTGAGAGAGAGCTGGCAGCAGTGCTTGTGTGGCCTTGCAGGCTGCTGGGCTGGGGAGCAGCTCTGGGTGACAGTGAAACAGAGGGCTTTCGGTCAGGCCAGGTGCCAGTTCTCAGTATGTCAGATGTTTGTCAAGCTGCACCTTCAGGCCCTTCATAACAAACTGCTGAGCAGCCCCCTGGTGCCTCTGTTCCTGTTGCAGCTTTGTACCTCTCTGCTGAGCCTGCAAAAACAGCAGTGGGGGAAAAAGAGCATGGCCACCACAGCATGGCTCTGTGTTTCCTTCATGCTGGGGTAAGGTTTGACCTAGGGGGGCAGGAAGATGTAGAGGAAATATAAGAAGAGGAACTTCAGGAGAGACACTACCAGCTCTTTCACTCACCCAACTGTATTTCTGGTTTCTGTATTTATACATTTTCTGTATTTCTGTGTTAGCCCAGAAAAGGCCAAATGCAGAAACAGCTGCAGCCTGCAGCCAACAGGAGCCTGTTTGCTGTGCTGGTAGCTGCAGACCTGGGGAGGATGTTTGGGAGATACAGAAAGTGGACATTTTGTGATATCACATGAGACAGTAACCGGCTCAGCTTGACTCAGTCCTGCTGTCTTGCTTCCCCATGGAAACGCCGTGCTGCACCATCTGCTAGTGCCTCCCTGCAACACTTTGAGCTCCGACCTCAGCCCCATCTGAAAGGTGCATGAACCCACCAGAAGTCTCTGCCTTTCTCCCCCAAATCCTCTTGAGCGGGGGGTAAGGAGGCTGTAAATGCATCCATCTGTCATCCTGCTGCCCCCCCAGCCCACACGTGTGCTTTAGCAGACAATTACTGCACAGTTAATCACAACACGTCCTGCCTGCCTAATGTGGGTGGGCAGGCAGCTGGGATGGTTGCGGTGGAATCCAGTTATAAAGGACACAGATTTGCAGGAAACTGGGATTTACTTTCTGCTCATGGAGAAACAGGTTCCAGTTGTCTGTTCTGGGAAAATATGCTAAAATATGCATATTGCTCTCCAAAACACATATAATGCCCATCTAGCAGCCCTGAGAGCACTTGGGAGGTGGTATGCTGGGAGATCCCACATCAGCACCCCAGCCTCAGCCCCATGTCCTGTTGGCACAGCTGTGCTGGTAAATGCCTGCAGTGGTGGCATCAGGGCTGCCCCTCTGCTTGGCACAGCCCTACCACACTGACACATTACTCTGAATAAATGCAAAACCTTTAAGGAAGAAATGAATGTAAATGCCAAGGGTAGGCTAGAGACTAAAGCAATGCTATGAGGGTTTCTGGGGGACTTTGACTCTAAAAATGTCTCTTTGTCATCCCACCACTGTATGTGAAGACAGATTTTTCACACCCACATCTGCAAACTGGGACTGAAGGGTTTGTACTGACCTCTCCTGAGAGGGGGCTGCCAGAAACTGGAAAAAGTGCAGCACCGGTCCCATTTCCTTCTTCATGGTGAGTGTGGGGCTGCTCTGTTCCATCCCAGCCCAGGGAGGTACACTCAGGTGGGTCCACATCTCTGTCCTGTTGTCAGCATGAAATGCTGAGATCCTCTGCATCCTCCTGAAAGTAACTGTGAAATACACAGAGATAAATTTGGCCCTGAAATGCCATTCATCTGCTAGGAATTTTGTAGTCAAAGCTCCATCTTGGCTTTTTAGTGACAGGATGTCTTGTTTAAACACAGAAACATTCTATCATCAATGAGCAAAACTATTTCAGCAGGCAGTCATACTATGACTCCGAAGGCTGTTGCAAGTATGAATTATTTTGATGGTGTGTTAAAACAGTCATTGGGATCGCACAACTTCTTAATGTCTGCAAATATCTCAACAGAGAAGAAACAAATAATGAAAATGAAGAATGTTCTGGATGCTTCACCAGATGGATACCAGCAGACTTTAAATCCCTCCTGTTCTGAGACAAAGATCAGAATTGCAAAAAGGAACTTCTGCTTGCGTGGCTGTGCTTTTTGCCTAACACCTATCACAACTTGTGCAAATCCTCTATTACATACCTTTGTATACAGACATTGAGGTCACAGCTGTAATCCAACCAAACCCAGCAAAGCCGTGTAAAAAGGAAACACGTCTTTGCCACGCACTTTGTCCACTGCAGTAAACTGGAAAGTAATTCCACCTTACGAGTTAAGACAAAAAAGCAATTGGGAATTCAAGTGCAAGGGCTGCTAATCTGCCCTACTCGCTCAGCGCGTTAACAGCCAAGAGAATTAAACTACATCTAATATTCAAATGGACAGAATGAAATGAAGCGCAAAATTGGCGAGCAAATAGAACTCGGCTCCTCCAGCTCCGCTCACCGATCTCAGTGCGTGCAATCCCGCACCGGGAACCGCTCCGGCCCCGCTGGAAACGAGCTGCTGCCACCTGCCGGCTGCACGGCCCCGGGCCCTCTGCCCTCCTGCAAAACTCGGAATAGCTGGGGGGGGAAAAAAAAAAAAATTAATTAACAAACAGAAGGTAGGAATGCAGTAAAAACTCGCCGAGAAATAAATGATGCCTTTAGCTTCTGGATTGGTTCACATCGCTGGGGCTTTTGGATGAGTGCGTATGTGTTTGGATGTATGGTGTTTTGTTGTTGGACAAAAGGGTGTGAAAACTAAGCAGCAGTACTGCTGCACGTGAGAAACAAAGGTGTTCTGGAACAGCCCAAACAAGTTATGGTGCACAGTGCTGAACAGCTGAACAAGGGGACTGCCCCAACAGAGTCCTCTGATCAGAAAACTGAGATTATGTTTATTTGTAAACATGCAAACCTCAGTCAAAGAAATGAATCCTGCTGCACCTCCCTTCCCTTCCCTTCCCTTCCCTTCCCTTCCCTTCCCTTCCCTTCCCTTCCCTTCCCTTCCCTTCCCTTCCCTTCCCTTCCCTTCCCTTCCCTTCCCCTTCCCCTTCCCTTTCCCCCTCTTAATGTTTAAGCCCTTGATTTTTTCTTATTTATTTGAGTTTAAAAGGCAACGATACTTTTATCTGATATGAAATCTTCTGCTGTTGGTTTCTAATAAGAAATTTGGATACCACGTGTTACTGCCTTGCATACTTTGAGCAACTCCTGACGTTACAAGGGAGATGTTCTCCACTAGGGACCTGAGGGATGTGAGCAGTGCACCATCCCCTTCCTGTGCCAAACTCCTCCAAAACAACCAAGCTGTTGGATTTAAGCAGGTTAAGCTTCTTGAATCACACCTTGCACAGAAGCTTGTATTACTGCTAGGTTTATATAGCTTTGCTGTAAATGTATAAACCTGAATCACTGAGGTTAGAACAGCAAAATTCCTGCAAACAGATGAGAAAACACACAAAGGAACAACATGGTGAGCGTGGCTTTTCCCCTGCCCTTCAGCCTGAAGCAAGCAGTGTTTTCACAGCAGTTGGTGCAGAGAGAGCTCCCCCTCCTGTCAAAAATCACCTTGAGCCCCTATCCACCCCTGGGAGCCTTCCAGCGCTGACAGGAATGGGGCCATTGGTAACGTCAGCTACCAGACATGCTAAATTATCAGTGGATATAGAAACAGAGCATTGAGTGTTTTTTACATATCTCTTATTATTTTCAGTTGCTTAACCAAACAGAAAACTTATTCCTGTCAATGGAAACCATCCAGCATGCAAACGTTCATCTCAGTGCCTGTAGTTTCACTAAAAGAGCCCCCCAAAAGCCCCAGGATTACCTTATCGCCTGCTGCAAGGTAATCAGCATCTGACAGCTTTCACCTTGTGGAATCTCACCCAGCATTTGCACAATATAGAAGAGTCTCCTATAAATAGAGAAAAGGCTCATTATAAGTAAAGACAGCGAACTCAGAATGGTCTGAAAACTAATTGAGATGGTACTTAACACACATATTGTAACACACACCAAGCAGCAATTGGCTGCACCTGACATTTCAACTGCTATTTATACCTTCTGAGGACTTTGCTATTTTCCACTTCTTTTTGTTTAACCTCATTTGTAAGGACTGTTAGGGTTTTTATAAAATGGAAGGTGTTTTGGTAAGAAATATTTTTAAAACCTCTGCTTTCCAAGCATGAAAAATCTCTCTGGCTTGCAAAAACATAGCAATGTATGTAAACACTGTGTCAATAGAGAGGAGCTGACAGCAGCAACTGGGGAGCTGTAATGCAAGGTATGCACTCCGTAGGGACTTCAAAAGGAGATGGCAGCTGCAGAAGGGCTGAAAGCAGAAATTCCTGGTGTTTTGTGTGAGGTGGAAACCCAAGAGGAGGGTGCGCCAGGGCAGGACTCAGTGGTGGATGCCCTCTGGCTCCAGACTGGAGCTCAGTGCTCTGGTGTGCAACATGCAACAGCACCCAGAGATTGCGAGCCAGCCTTGGGCACACACTGGCAGCTGGATGCTTGGGGTTTGCAAGCATTGAGTGTTGCCTTGCTACACTGCAGAGAGAGATGCAATCCTCCAGTTCCCACCAGAGCTACTGCCCCTGCTCATCAGAACACCATCCAAAAAGCACAAAGCTCTCAGCTCACACAAAGCCTTTGCCTCACACTCCATGACCACAACCAGCTTCCCTCTGGGTAAATCCTGCCATAGCAAGTATTTTCTACACATTTTACAGTTGGGTGAACTGAGACGGGGGATGAAACTGGTTATTTGGGGCGGAGGTAGAAAGGGAGGTTTATCCTCTCACTCTTCCACCGCCACCATCAGCTCCATCTGCCCACCCGTCAGCTCACAATGCCAGGCTCCAGTGTGACTCCTATCAGTCTGCAAAGTGCTGCATGTTGATGTTTTGGTTTGATGCTTGGAGAGCTCTACAGAGATATTTAATTAGACAAAATGAATTCCTTTGAGAACAACCTTCTGGCAGCACTTTGGAAAGTGCTACGAAGCTTCAGTTATTCAGATGCTTAAAAATTGGCATTAGCCACTTTCCAATTTATTTTTAAAAAGACAACCAAATCACAGCACCCCTCAAGCCAAATAATAGCTGTGGCTCGCCTGCCAGACACACTATCAGAAGGTGAGGTGCCAGACCTCCTTAGAAGCTACTTCCCATAGCTGCCAAGCCCCTCACTCGCTGCTGTCACCAAAGGTTTCCCTTTTGCTGACGTTGTCCTCTGGCCGCTTCACTCTCTGTCCTTTTTTGCTGCAGCACATCCTGAGTGATGGTGCCATGGTGCTGATGGGACACGACAAGCAAACGTGCAGAACAGCATCAGTTGGTCTCTGGCATCCAAATGTCAGCAGTCCCTCTCTGTCTCATTCAAACATGGATGGAAAGGAAGGATACACATGAGTGAAAGCAGACAGGCACGGGGAATTGTGAGTGCAGACACTCTGGAGGCCACATCTCACTGCCAACTTGTCACCTTCCTAGTGATGGAGGACTCTGGTGACAACCAGCAAGGAATGGCACGGTGATGAGCATGAACGACCACCTATATACTCAGGCTGCTTGGGTTCATTTACACCTGGGATAAGATCACTGGGGGCCATGTGAAATTGCGTGTCCTCTGGCTGTAACCACTTCTCAAAGCAGGATCTAGTCATATCAGAATCAGAGAAGGGCTTGGGTTGGAAGAGACCTTAAGGATCACTGTGCTCCAACCTGCTGCCATGGGCTGGGTGCCACCTGCCAGCTCAGACTGCCCAGAGCCCCAACCAACCTGGCCTTGAGCACCTCCAGGGATGGGGCATCGTCTTCTTTCTCTTTTTCACCCTTTCCACACAAGTTGCACAGAGGGCTCTGGGTTTCCGTGCTGCCTTTTCAGCCGTGGCTTTTTGATGCCTGCGTCGTCGCCAACCCCTGTGCCAATGAAATGCTCCCTTTTGAGGTGATGCCAGCACTCCTGTCCTTGGCACCATTTACACTTCGCTGTGGGAAGCGAAGGGTGGGACAGCACCAAAAGCTGCAGTGCTCAGCCCCCTACTGGCACAGCCTGAGCAATGCAGCAGTAACAAAGGGATGCGCGATGTCTGTTTCATTCAGTCTCCTCAGTTCCTTTAAATTCTCTCCAAAGTAAATGAGGGTTTATAGAGACCTTAAAAAAATCCACTCGTATCAAGCCGTAAAGGAAGAAGGAATCTATATTTAAGCACTTACTTAGGGAATGTCTGCAGAGCTCTCTGCAAATGGGATGGTGCTGGAAACGTAAGGGGTTAGTGTTAAACATAGCTGTGTACACTCCCTCGGCCACCCGAACTGCTGAAAAACCTCCTAGCAGGTGATCACAAGGCTTTCTATAATTGAAATGAACTTAATCCTGACAAAAATGTAGCAGCAGCTGCTATGAGAGCTGTGGCTGCTGTCCAAGTATTTCCCACATTGTTCTGTTCTGGATATTGAAAAGGGGCTGATGGCTGTGTTGCAGGCTCCTGCCACAGAGCGTCTCTGACAAGAAAGCTGTTGTGGTTTAGATTTAAGGCCTTTGTTGTATTTTTTAACAGGAACACTTTTCTCTTGTGTGGGGATTACCATGCAAGGATCTGAGTCGCTCAGGTATTAATTACTTATGGCCTGCAACAACACTCTAAATCAGAAGTAAAATATAGATATTCTCTCTCATATAAACATATATTAATGCTATAGTAACACATGTAGGCAGTTGTGTACATATATATTAATATGGTGAGATATCAAGCTTGATATCTCACAGATAAAGGCAACAGAGCTTGTAAGTGCTGGGAACACATTGATGGGACCTATCGACATCCCTGGAGTCCTCAGATTTGGAGTCTGCGTCTGCACATGGTCTCTTTCCCTTTCCCCACTGTGCTGCCAGCACTGTGCCCACAGCTGCTCGAAGGAGCTCCCGCTGTGTGCCACAGCCCTGCTGTCTTCCTGCTCTGCAGACCTGCACCCACATCTCCTGTCTCAGCTCAATGGTTCAGGCTCCCAGCGTGGAAAACATTAGCTCCATCTTTTTCAAACTCTCCTTTTGCCCTGAGCTAGCCAAGACAACACTCACTCACTTTGTGTGATGTCCAAGGCTGTTCAAAGGGCAGAACAGAAGATGGTGCTGCCGAGCCAACATGTTTTAACAAGAAAACTTCCTTGGAGTCATTTCTTGACAGCTCCTGTTCCAAAATAACCTTGTTTAAAGTTGTCAAGGAGATAAGTTTGAGAAGCACAAGAGCTAGAGAGAAACATCCCACAGCCACTACTGTCGCAGGGCAGAGATGCAGTGAAATATTGATGGACCAACCTCCCTCATCTCCTACTGAGGGGCTAGCTTGAATTCCAGAACATTCTTGCTCTGTATACAGCTCCGCTGGGATAAAGCTACATGGGCAATTGGTTTGGGATGTGTATGGCTGATGAACAGGCGTCAGTTAGACAGCATTGTGGGAGCTAAGGAAATGTTCTGTACAAAACATATCACCTCCAGGTATCATCGGTGCTGGCTCCTGGAGTTTAATCCTCTTCTCTGCAGCTGCCTGTGCGGCCCCACTTCTCCATGTAAAACAACAGGAGCAGCACAAAGAACAAAAGAACTTTTGATCGTCAAATGGGGCAAAACGACATCAAGCTCTCGGGCTGTATTTTTTTTTTTTCTTATTAAGACTTATGTTATTCAAAATACAGGCATGCAAAAGTAAGGCAAATAATTTCCACCCACATGTTGGCAGCTACAAACTCTATAGAGAAATTTTAGCTCAAACTGAGAGCAGTAATAGGAAGCTTCTTTGGTTTTCAAATCCAGGATACTCTCCTACCTCCGTAGTTCACCTTCCCTCCAACCAGACTGCAGATGAGAACAAGCAAAACTACTGAGTATCAGTAGAAAGGCTGCTTATTAGACTCACCGGTTCCAGGAGGTTTGATGGAAAGAAACATCCTAAATTCAGATGCCTCTTCAAAATCCAATTTACTTGGCAGCTGTAAATGAAGTGGCTGTAAAAGAAGAGGCTGTCTCACAGTATTTCATTTTCTAAATCTTGTGGCACCTGTAAATGCAGCTGAGCATAGATAGCTGAGCATCTAAAATAAAGTGATGCTGCGAACAGGGATTGCACTCTGCTTAGTCCCTTCTGGCACCTCCAGACTTGGTGAAGTCCATGTGGATTGCAGAGGTAGAAATTAGAATTCATGTTACATCTCGCTTATCAGCACAATGACAAATGAGTTCTCTGCTGTTAATTCCTCTAGAAAAGGATGCCACACATACATCTGCCTGTGGCAGCACAGACGGCGACTGCCATCAAAAGTCAGAATTCTTCACTATTTCTGGCCTTAACAAAACTTTCCAGGTTAGCTTGATGGAGCTGCTGTATCTCCTTGTTTCCATTTCTCTGGCTACAGAGCAAGAATAATATTTATCTATTTTACTGGCCACGTTAGGAAGATTAATTTGCTAATGCTTGTTGAATACTCCGAAGACATAAAGCAACAAATGCGTTTTAGGGACTGTGTTTAGTGTGCCTGAAATCAATAGATACTTGGCAAAGATACTAATGAAGGAACACAGAACACATGGGAGCAAAGAGAGACCTGGATACCCAGGCTATCTATCCCAGTCCCAACCCAGGGGACATAGCACATGTGTCCACACACATCCTGTGCAAATGTGCCCACTGCTTCCCATGGCAAGGTGAAAGGCTGTGTTCCTATACTCTTCAGCAACCCAGATGATGAATTCAAAAACAACAGCATTTCTTGCAGAGGAGGAAAGAAACTCATCAGCCTGTTCATGCCCAGAAGTTCTTCAACCTTGAGTACAGCCTTCCCTCAGGTTGACTGGTAAGACATTAACATACTGCTGACTTCCCACAGATACTGTCCTGGAGAGCCTTTGCCTGAGCAAAAGCAAGAGAGCGGCAGTGCCCTGCTGTTGCTCTGCAGCTCTGGAAGCTCAAAACAAGTTACCAGACTCAGTCTGAAACAGCTGCTTTTCAGGAATGTTGTTCCACACTGGTGAAGTATTACAGATCAAAATTTGTTCCTGTCTCACATCTTCCCAAGCAGAAATAATAAAGCAAAGGTTAGGAACAATGTTTTTGCTCCACTAATAGACTCAAAGCAGATTCAAAAGGTCACGAGGTTAGAAGCGTAAGGATCAGGAGTAATGAAGTTCTCCTCATCTTCCTTCAAGAAATGCTTATCTGGGCTTAAATCTTCCCTCTTCTAGCAATGAAGAGTCTGGCAGCCTGAATACAGAACTGTGTGAAATGCCAGCTCATTGCCTCCATTGCCCAGTCTGTATAGTTTACTCATCACGTCACCATAACTGCATTAATGGAGATACTCAGAGGCTTTCATCTTTTATTATTGTCCCAATATTTATGAAAGGAATGGGAACAGTGAATATGGATGAAACACAGATAAACCAGCCTGAGAGAAAGGGCCTTGTGCCTGTAATCCAAACCCACTTATCCAGAGCCTAAATGAGACCATCACTTATTCCTAGAAAAGCTGCACAGACAGGAAGAAGCATGCATGTTCCAAGACCATTACAGCTTTAAAGGCCCCTGTTCCTAAAGCTACGGCAGGTCTCTCACCATTTTCAGACAGCAGGTCACTATGAATTACTAATTATCAAAGCAGGCAAGTCATGTCCATTGCTGACCTACTGTGTGAGCTGGGCAGAAAACCAAATCTGTTCCCACTGCATTGACTCAGGCTGTAAAGTGATGTAAATATAAAATATGTGCGCTGAAGAGGTTTGAAGCTTAATATAGATCTTGTTAAATGTTCATAAAGAATACTGGAGCCCTTAGATTAAGAGGTACACCAGAGGAGACTGATAGGGTTATAAAATCCATTTTTGCAAATAACTCATATTTATATAGCGCCTTTCAGCCTACAGATCCCAAAGCTTTTTTCCAACATAACACCCTGATATACTGTGTTCACTTCACCTACCAGTTCAAGGCAACCTCCCCTCAAGTGAAATGTGGCAGCTATGTAATAGCCCCGAATAGCAGTAACTTTAATAATAGCAAGGCATTTATATGGTCTTACAAACTTCAGAGAGTTAATTCCCTGCCCCTTCAGGAAGCAGACAAGGTTTATTATTCCCATTTCACAAAGGCAATATAACCAGAGTGGACAAGAGTGGAGAAAATCTGCGCTCACAGAGATTTATAAAGTGAAATTCCATACATGAGCCTAAAGTGCTTTTAATCCCACATAGAGAAAAACATATCAACATGTCTTATTAAAAAAGAAGTCCTTTACTAAAAATAATGATGTGGAGAGAGCTCTGATCTGGATTCTAACACCTGCCACTTCAGCTGAATAAACTGCCTCCTCAAGCACGTGTTGACATAGAAACATCATGGTCCACAAATGCTTCTGTGCCATGAAACAAATTGGGCGCTCAAAATATACTGCCAGGAATCAGACAATCTGTTTTAAGAGGACCCAAGAGTTAGTAAAAACCTCTTGAAATATAGCAGGAAAAAAGCTGCAGCAACACCGATCTCCAAGGAAGACTGGCATTGTTCTTGCAGCTTTACAGATCTTTTCAGCCCATCTGCACTGCACCGCACCAAGGGAGAAAGCTTCATTTTGTTACCCCCAAAGGTTCTGCAAAATATTCCTGAACTTGGAGTCCCTCTTTTCATACATAGGAAAAGAAAGGTACCAAATCATCAGGATTTAACTTCTTTACTGAGAACTGGAGTCCTGTCCCCAGGCCATATTACTGTTCCTGTATTTTTTACTCAGCAGCGGTGAAAAGGAAAAAGGAGCGTAAAAGGACTACCTTGCCCCTGGAATCTCAAACATCTTTTTAATGATAGCACTGAAAATCCTCCCAGCTTTCATTCTTCTTGCTCTTACCTACCAAGGACTCGTCCTTTTGCAACTTGAGCAATTATTTGCAGCTTGAACCAGGAAACCCCCACATCTAGACAACCCTTTGCTCCCTAGGACTTTGCTTATTTAGCTCAGATTGCATGAAGTCACTGCGATCTCCCTCCAGCCAGAGCAGCTTTTCAGTGGGGCTCCAACCACATTTTTAGCCAGGCTGTGACAACTCCCAGCTGCAAAGGGATCTGCACCACTGTTTGTCCTTCCAGCACAGCCACACCCTGCAATCACTCCCACAGCCTGGGCTATGCCAGGGGCAGGTGGAGGCTGAGCTGTGACACCTGTGCCCTGCAGGACCTCGGGATGAGATGCAAGGAGGCAAAATAAATGAACTGAGCCATGCCGAGCATCATCTACTCTCTGGCGGAGTGATTTCCATTCACAGTAGCACATTTGCTGGAAGAATCATTTCCCATTCAGCACTGCAGCTATAGGAATGTAACTTTGCCAACCAGGGCTCAGCCTCTCTTTCCAAAATACCCTCAACGTGCTATATAGCATCTTCACGATGCGCCACATGGATCAGTGCTCCTGCCTGACTCACTGACCTTCTTCACTTCACAGAAGCTGCTTCCTTTCATCTGTCTGGCTTCGTTTCCCCTGATGAAACTTGCACTTCCATGGTTCCACTGCAGCCTCCAGAGGGAAACGGTGCGTCTGGGGAAGAAAGGACATCTTTAATGCTCCCCTTGCTACCCTCTAGGCAGGCCTGATGCCCTCCAGCACCCGAATGCCAATAAAGCAGCATCATGCATGGGAAGTCACGCAATCAGGGAAGTTTTATGAAAAGCAATTGCAGAACTACATGAGCCGTGGCAAACAGACCATGGCCTGAGCTCATAGCCTGACCCTCATTTAGGCATGTGGACAAGGACACAGGGCCTAGCTGAGGGTGCTCAGAAATAAAACATGAGCCTTTCTGACACTGTCAAGCACAAAACCGAGTGCAAAATCATTTCATGGCACTGAGCTCACAGCAAAGAGCTTTTAACCTTTTCTGCTTTTGGAATAATTTGTTTAACTTTCTGGCATCTCACTACCACACAAGTCAAACACGCCATCGAGAGTTTAGATCAAGGCCCAGGGGAAAAACCTCCCTGGTGTACTTCATGCACTACAAAACAACAGAGATGATGGTGGAGGAGAGCCTCTGACTTTGCTTCCTTAGCAACCTGGATGCCGGGAAACCGAACACATGGCTCTGCAGGCAGCTGCTGGGCCCGTGTCGCTGCTACAGTCCAGGAGAGGAGCCATCTCAGCTCCACTGACTGACACAGCAGCAGCACAGTGCTGTGGGCTCTGCAGGTGACACTTCTTCCCTGCTCCATGTCTGCCTGCAGAGGGTCCAGCTCTGTGGGATGTGCTGAAGTTCAGTTTTGACCCTGAGTAATCAGTGTAATGAAGTGTGTCCTGATAGGACTGAGCTACCACATCAGGAGATTTGCAAGCTTAAGACAGCTTACAGATCCTTATTTATAGCTCTCAGACTTAAGCCCAGACCTGGAGACCCATACTTTTGGGCTTAGAGGTATGTTGAGAGAATAAAGAAAGTGTATATCTATCTCCACCTCCTCTCGATTCCTACCTGTGAGATTACCATCCATCACAGGCACAAGAATAAGGAGAGAGCTGCCTGTCTGTCCTCCATGGTGCTCAGCTACCCTGAACAATGCTGAATTATACCGCCTGCAAAGGAGGCTTTTCCATTAAATAAATCCTCCAGCTCTTTCTTTCCCTTCTTTCCTCCCTCCTCTTTAACCCTAAAAGAATTTCATTTAATACCTAGGGAGCAGAAAACCCACCAGGTTTGACCCTGACCTTTGCAAATGGAAATATGATGTAGTGAGAATTGAGACCTGAGAGTCAACTAGCTTCTTTGGTTTCACTGTGGTAACACCCCAGGTCATTCCATATTTCTATTATGAGCCTCAGATAATGGGGAAGAAAATTAGGTAATTCCATTTTTGGATTAGTTGGGTTTCTTGTCAGCTGGGAGATGGGATCTGAGGTATGTGGAGAATGACTGGAGGCACGGGATGAACAGCTGATTATAGATGTTGTTTGGGATGCTATTTCTGCATGGCCTGCTCCAGAGATATTGAAAGAGATTGTATCTGTTTCCCCTGACATGTATACCTGTTTTCCATCACTGACTTCAAAGTCATAACTCTGCATTTGTCCATATTTGAGTGTGTAGAAAATCCAGGACCGTCGTTTACATGCATCATTGTACTGAACCTTACCTAAGCTTTAAATGATCAAAAATGGGTTATTTATGTAGAGAAGAATATTAAAACACAGCAGAGAACCTACAAGCAGTAGTAAGATTTGTAGGAAAAGGAGTATTGCCAGAGCTGATGTATCTGTTTATGGGTAGAATTATAAACTCGAGTTCAAAGCCTGCAAATTGCCTTATGAAAGCAGATATTCCTCTTAACAGAGACTGATTGATTTCTCCAGGTGCATAAGAAAAGAAGAGTTTGCAGAATCAAGAGCAACGTTAGTGAGGAAAAGAAAAGACAAAACTAAAAGAGCACTGCATGAAACGTTGATAAACGTAGCTTGGAACGGTTGGATACGAGACAATCTTTAATCTAGAGAAAAAAGACACAAAACAATGGCTGGAAGGTAAAGCCTGATTAAATTTAACACTAAGTTTTTAAAACAAAAAAGCAATATGCGTGATTAATGAAGCAAAGTATTTGATTTCCTATCTCATGAGGTCTTCGACTCAAGTCATTCAGGAAGAGCTTTAGTGATACACATTAGCATGCTCAACCAAGGATTGAAAAGAGCAGATTTGATGCTCTCATGTTTTTTTTTTTTTTTCCTATCCTAAAATTTATCTGTGAGCACGTTTGGATTTGGTAAAGCATCTGATACCACATCATAAAATCTAGCTCTCTGGATGATCTGAATGCAATAGTCCATGGACTGAATCACAGCTGAATGGCTGCAGACAAAGAAGAATGCTAAACAGGGAGTTATTGTGTTGCAGAATTATGTTTATTAGGGCATCAGAGAGATCAGGTCCTTGGTCTTTCTTGACGTTGTTATTGATGACTCTAAAAAAGAACTGAACAAAAGGATGACAGGCATTCACAAAAGTGACATGAAGTTGAAAGGGATCACAAATGCTAGGGAAATCAGAAAGAGAATGCAAAGGAATCTGGATAGACTAGAAACACAGAGTGAAAACATCTCAGTGAATTTCAGAGCCAGACAGGTTGGAAGTCTTGGATCTCTTGATGCCTAAAGGCTTTAAAGGTGATGTTCATTAAGACTGTGCCATGATGAAAAAATATGAAAAGATGCAGTGTGTGGGGACACACTCCAGCTGAAGCCCTACAGATACGTGTTACAGCAAGCCAGGAAGAAAATCAGAGAAGTCCTTTAGTGCCTTTGGCAGGTAAGGCATTTAATAAACATGTCTACCTAGAATCTTCTATAATAAAACTCAATGTATCATTTCCATTCACTGAGCTAGTGTCATGTCTGCAAACCGCACAAGGCTTTGTCTCCTCAGTGCATTAATTTCCATCCAAATGCCCAGGCATAGCCTCTATTAGCAACCTCTGTTGACATGAGTAGATTATTCACAGAAGCATAACTAAATCTCTCTTATTTCTCTGAAATCTACACTTGCTTCTCTGCTGGCGGATGAAAATTCACAAATGAAAATGTCTGCTGCCTTCCCTTTAAGTATTTGGGGCTGGATTTAAATGTACAACCTCTGCTGAAAGATGGATTCTAGACGTCACCTTCTCACCATGATAAACTTTAGGACTCAGAATATGCTGTGGCCTAGAGGCAGTTCGCACCAGACCCAGCACCTCCTGGCTGGAAAGTAGTGAACTAAGAGCAGGATACTCCTAAGGACATTGTCAAAGCAAATGTTCCCTGTATCATTATACCCTAGGGATACAGGGAACATTTAGCTAGTCTAGAGCAACTCTTCTGGCTTCCCTGCCAGGCTGTGGCACCCCTTCCTTTGGGGGTCTATGCCAGGAACAAGGGAAGGGCATTCTGCAGTAACAGTAGGACGTAGCATTGCAGTTGTGGAGCTGAGACAAGACAACACAACGCCAGATTGCTCTTTGTGGCCCTGGAACACCCAAAGCTAAAGAATTTGTATACGTGGGAGGAATGATCTTTTCCTGTAGGTCCGCCCTCACCCTGTCTGGCATTAGCTGATGCCCTCTAGCCTGTTTGTCCCAGAAGCAGGGAGCAACTGTCTGCATGACTTCATTTCTCTGTGACCTAGAAGTGCTTTCCAATTTACCACTCACATCGCTCAACCAAAGCAATACATACGGACCTGCCTGCAGAGCATACTGCGCTGCCGTGCCTTACTCCATCAGCCTCTGCTGCTCCCTAGCATGGCTTTATCCCTCTGTAAAATAAAGGTCATTATGGTGTTATTCAGGTAGTGGAAGCTTTGAAGAAACGCTTTCAAGTACGCTATAGAAGTAGACATTATTACCCACTGCCCAGGGGTTTGGAGAAGGTTTACTCCAATAAAAGGCTTTGCATTCTGCTGGCAGGAAGCACTACACATAAAGTGGGAAATTTTCCAAGCTGAATTCAGATGAGCTGCTTTTTTATCAGATCTTCTAGAGAATGGGCACACCACTCCCTGGACTGTGTGAGGGCTTAATGCTCTAATAATATTCACTCTACCGCTCCAGATTCACAAGGTAGAGCAACGTGCAAAGTTGAAGACTGATATTTCAAGGGGCTGATCTGAGATGAGATCCAACATTCACAGGCAGATCTGACATCTGGCTCAGGACGTGTGCACATAGGAGTCGTGGTGCTCAGCATTTAGAGGCACAGCAGATTTAGCATGGGGCAGGAGGTAGAGCATAGGCTAGATTAGCCAGTCCTCATAGCTAGGACCGTGGTGAATTAGCCCCTCTAGGGAGGACTGTGGGTTATGCTTGGCTCCAAACAGTGCTCAGACTCCTACTTCATAAACACTACATCCCTTCTCGGGTGTTTGAACTGGTGGAAGAAAATGGAGAGAAACAGGAAAGGCTTATGGATCAGGCATCTTTCATCTCGACCGCAATAAACCTATTAGCATCGCACAGGTGAGGAAGGGTTTGTGGCACTGCGCTGATAACAGTGCTGACAGCAGATGTTAGGCACTAGGCAAATTCCTTAGAAACAACCTTATTTGAAGTGCTTACTCCCAAAAACCGTCAGCTGTATTTGGGTTGATGTGGAAAATATTTAAAATGGTGTTTCAGACAGCAAAAACAAGAGATGGGTAGAAATTACTGCTCACAAAAGCAAGGCTTAAGTGACAATTTCTGTGGTGAAAAGCTGCATTTATTTAGTTGATTTAAAGCTGCTTTGTAAAGGAAACATTTTACACCTACTCTTCAGGTATAAAGAAGGCTTAAAAATTAGCTGAAAAAGATGTGTTTGTTATTTGAGGATTATCCAGGCCTCTTCCCTTTCTTCTTTGCTCTTCGCATTTTAAACAGAGGAAAAAGTAGGTATAGGGTTGTTTTTTAAAGTGGAGAGACACATGAATCTTTCAAATATCTAGATTCTCACCCCACATATTTTTGCAATATTTTAATTAAACACATGAAAAGAAGCAACAGTGAGTTTCTAGCAATTTATGTAATAATCTTTCCTTTCCTGATTGCTTATCTTTTATCTTTTGATCTAGCAAGGTCATAATCCTACTGCCTCCACTCATCCTTAGGGACCCTCCAGCCAAACAAAGATAAGACTTTGAACTTCTAAAGTAAAAACAGAGTAATCCCTTCCTGTAAACTATAGCAATACCAAACAAAAACGGCACCAACAAGCCACAGCACTGAGGCCTTTTTTGAGCAAAGCAGGAGCTGACATTTCCCTCTATCAGTGCACCTTTTGGGATGCCCCCTCCAGGTATGCACCTTGCCATGAAGCAACATTAGGTCTGGTTTACACAGGGGTTTTTGCAGTCCAGCTGCAGATTTTAACAGGTGTTTTCCTACCTTCCCCAGAGAGCAGATGCTACTTGCACATCTAGAATGTGCCATCCACTGATTGCTGAATCTGTAGCTAGATGTCACAGGGTTTAATGGAACTGCTTCCAGACCCCAGCCAAGTGATCTCCTCCCAGAGTTACTGTAGGCAGCGTGAGATTGCTGTTGCTCCAGGGGGACACCAGCATGACAGGGAAAGGCCAGTGCTGAGACAACAGTCATAAGCATTGCTCCGCTGAACCAGAGCTGAAGTCTGCCGTTGTTCAAAGGAGAATGTTGAGCAGAGCCAGAAGGCAGTTTGTCTCATCCTATACACGCTTCATCGGCTGTTAGGATTCCTTGCCTTTCCTATGAGCAGATGTTTTGGCAAGGTTTCTCTGGATCAATAACTAGCTCTACCACAGCACCTGTACAGGGCATGGAAACACACACAGGAGCACTTAGGATCAATGGGGTCATTCTGTTTCCCAAACAGGGTAAGAGGATGAATAGGAAAAGTGCACAACACGTCCAAAGACATCAGTCACATTGAGATGCATGCTGTGGGATAGGCAAGTCACACAGCAACTCCATGATCAGCAGGCTTGCTGACGATCAGCTACACACACCAGAGGATGTCTACATGAGAAACAGTGTGCAGATGTCCCTGGGTTGCCTTCATAGTGATAATGATCAAGATGCATTACTGCAAAACCATACATGGGCTTAGATGGATCCTCTGCTTCTTATACCTGTGCAGGACTTCTAAGACACATGGAAGTAGGTGCTGAAGCATGAGAAATTCTATTACAGCATACATATATCCACTCATAGAAATACCATTTTGACCTCATCTGACTTATCTCCTGCAATGACAAAACAAGTGCCACGTGTGATGGTGACAGTCGTTCAGCCACATCAAGAGACAGAAGAAATAGGGGTTTTTTGTCCTGTTTGTTTCACATCCTGGTCACTTGTAGCTCTCTATGGAGTCCTGCTACTTGGCAGTCACTGTAACACCATCAATAAATCTCCAAAGTTATCTGAGGCTACAAGATTATTAGCTACCACCCCGATGAGTTTATTTAATGCAGCTGAGATAAAGCAGAACACTCTAAGAATGCAGTCTGCAAATTATCTAAAAAAAAACGACTTAATTTATGTGTCAGTTTCCTTCAGGTTGCACTTCAGCAAGCCATCCGGGATTCACTGCATGAATAGCCAGCCAACCAGTGGGAGGCAAAGTCATCATCGGCTTTTGTGTTCTTTGATTACTGTTATTCAAACTAAACAAAGATTTGTGGTTTGCTGGTGTTCTTCCTTTCCTGTTTTTTTTCTTTTTCCCCCAGATTTAACTGCTACACTCTGACATTGTGTATATTATGGTTATTGTAGAAACCTGTTTAAGAGATAATCTCTGCACACCAGTTTAATGATTGCACCAGCCTTTATTTAAAAGAAATCTGTTGCTTATCCTAGACTTAAATTGCAAGCCTTTTACAGCAGTAAGACTGGCTTTTAAGTGTCTGTAAAAAGCCATAAACGCTTTACAAGGTTATAGAAATAACAGTCTAATATAATGTGCTAACTAGAAGGATTCAAAGGAGTCAGACTTGTCCGAGCATATGTGAAGATACTGCTTGCTCTAGATCACTGGTCTTTAATTAGCAATAGGACCTGGCAGCAGCCCTCAGATCACTCTTGATAGATGAGGCACTGGGGTTTTACTGCACTGCTGGTTGAGGTTCTGTCGACAGTCACCAGAAAAAGGATTCAACCTTCAAAGTTACATAAACTCTGGTGGCATGTGCCCTCTTTTCTGACATACAAGCTCTAAGACTCCTCTGATGATACCTGACCTGGTCACTCCTTGCATTTATATCTCTGCTAGCGGCTGAGTTTTTAGTTTTGAGGCATGGGAAGGAGTGTGCTCGTACAGCACTGCTTCTTTATACATCACACTTCATTTCCCACCTGGTCTTTGTTCAGAAGATGCATTATTTCTGCAGAAACTCCTTGGGAAGGTAGTTTGCCTCAATGTGAGTATGTTTCATTTCTTACACAAAGGTGTATTTGTTCCCACAATTCCCAACTTGCCTAAATCCAATGATGTAGCCAAATTCATCTCCTTTGCTTATTTATTTTCTGAACCATTTCTTCCAATTTCTCCCTTATTCTGAGTGCCCTATAATACATCTGTGTGCTGTGTGGAAGTCATCAGGAAGCCCAAAGCAATGGGCAACCTGAGTTTCAAGTGCATTTCTAAGCAATGCATAAAGAACGTTCCCCACAAATGGGGATGTTCCTGTAATAGGCATCCATAAATACAGAAATCTGCCATTCCCAGAAGCAGTAGCAGAGAGAAACACTTCCTAGTTCTATCTAGTCAGAACCAGGCTCTTCTGCCAAAAGCATTATTGCATGAGAGCTCAAGTCTATAATGACACCGAGCAGGTGTAAACTGAAAGAACAGCTCAGTAAGGGGAAAAGCTAAAACAACTCCCACCCCTGATGTAAAGTCTCCTCGAGGTTCATGTTTTAACAGGATAGAAAAGCAAGCTCTCATCAGAAACGAAACCAAACACTTCCTGCATTTTCTACTGACTGAATTTCTTTTCCTCAAAATCTTGTTCTTCTACCAAAGCTCCTGGGAGTGCATACCTTTGCATTAACCACTGCTAAGGGGGAGATGAAAGAAAGATAGAGGTTCCTTGTTATCCAGGTGGGACCCTCTGTCCTAATTACATGGAAAATGTGACATACTACACAAAATCTAAACCCCATGAATTAGTTCAAATCTCAGACAAATGACTGTTCCAGTAGAATGCTTATTGCAGAAGGGCTGGCAAACTCCCCTTCTTGTATTTATTACTGCTCTGTTCAGAACAAGCCACATGATGTCATTGAAGAACAGAGTTGCGAAATGTCACATTCCAGACTAGGAACCAGGAATGATTTCCAGTGTAGGCAAATGACATGAAAAAATATCAGTAAAACATCCATGAGGGGAAAAAAAAAGGCTGAAACAAACAAACAAAAAACCCCTGAAGCCATGTGAAACAAATTATGTTTTGCAAAGCTGACATATTAATGACGCTTTACTTCAAATATATTTACTGAAGAAGTCCTCTGTATCTTCAGAATATGGAGCTAGGATTGCAAAATTAATTTAAATTTCAGGAGGAACATTTACAGATTATTTACATAGTAACAATCTGCAAATATTTCCTTTGGATATTGCCATTTGGAAAAGAATTTGGATGTCTTGCTTCCCACTTTACTGGCATCTTTAGGGATGGGGCTATAAGGAAGATTCCAAGCTCCCTCTGCTCTAACACCCTATTTGTTCCAAGGATAATCTGAAGAACAAATATACTGTTATAAAAGTTGAGTCTTTTTTATGGCTGCTATTTATTGCAAGGTTAAAAAACTCGAAGGTCCTTTTACATTACCTCTGCTAAGACGAGAGTCCTTTTCTCTCTGCATTACAGTTTTGTGAATCCTTTCCAAAACACTGATTCTTGCCACTGGTTTAGTATTTTCAGTTTTGGGGTAAACTTTCCCTCTTCTGGCTCCAAAGAGAAATAAATCACCTGAGAAGTTACAACAGCAATGACAGCTGGATCAGTTTATGGTGTCTAAAATTAGCCAAGATGCTGGGAAGCCCTCAGAAGATATACTTCCTCTTGGGGCTTCATGCTTTGTTCTCAAGAAAGTCAAGCCATTTTCCATTGGTTCAGCCTTTTAACATCTGAAGAGGAAGTGACTACACTAAATACCTTGTGCAGTTCATAAAAAAATGGATCAGAGCTGAGATATTACTTTCCTAAGAATCAGCCACTTGGGATTTCCACCGAACAGATGGGAACAAATCCCAATCTGTCCTAATTAAAGAACAAAATGAAATTAAATCGTAATTGAACAGAACCTCAGCATCACACACAACGTGGTGGAATATAATGTTCTATTGCTTTGCAGAATGAAGATTCCGGGGAATAAATCCAGGGCTCATCTAAGTCAATAGGTCTCATTCAGAGAACTTCAGATGTGGCTCAAACACTGCTGAAGTATAATCTCAAACCAGCTTCATGAAATGTTCTGCCTTTGGTCACAGCTGCATCTCTCTGACACTCCTTGACCTCTTCCAGTGAAAAAGACAGGCAAAACAGGCAAAATTCATGCAGGAGGTACACAGAGGTAACTTACCATGGGACTCCCACTCAGCAGGTCCTATTTCTAAACACAGTCACACCTCTATTCCCACATATGTCTAGACATTGCTGAGCAGAAATTACCTGGATGCAAGGAGTGCAATAAAAAGTACCCAAATCATTAATCACCGTCACTGAGTGGCTAGTTAAACCCAATTATGTTCAGAACCAGATTACTGAGGATAGAAATGGCCATAAAGAAGAACCTTAGAAGGCAGGGGACGGAGCAAAGGTACAAATGGAAGTAATTGCACTCTGTACGTAGATAATGCCTTTTTTTACTTCTGCTGTGCTGCCTTCTCATCTGAGCACCAAAAAAAATCCAACAGCACAAGTCTGCATCTTAGGGGGATCAAAACAAGCCAGAAAAATCCTGAGCTTTATCATTTCTAAACTGTTTGGAATATCTTTGACACCACACATACTGGTACAATTGTACCTTGTCAAATAGAGGAACTCTGTAGTGTCAATAAATATTAATTCTCCATGCTGGCTTTCAGCATAAATCTTAGTAGACTGAAATATCTGCTGCAGGAACATGAAAAAAAAAAAGCAAAAGTAGCAATAAAAGTCCAACAAAAGTGCTAGATTTAGCATCCACCACTGCCTGCTTTATGCTAGTCAAGTAACAGATGTTTCAAGCTAAGCATTTCAGAGAAAATTAGACTGATGCACTCATACAATACAGCAAATTCTGTTGCAAACTTGCAGAATGTTTTGGGAATAAGTCCGGTTCTATTAAAAAATGGATGTGAAACAAACTGACATGGGTTACAAAGCTCACAGTCCTGCACTACAACAGGAATGTTACAAGAAGGTTAAAGATGATCACAGGAAAATCATAGATCCAGAAATGCTAATTTTTTTACACTCAAAAAGGATTTTGTGCTTCCCACTGTCCTGCATCACCCCACTGCAAAGATGGCAGCACTCAGTTCTGAGCAAGCATAGAAGGAATCTTTGTGGTTCATCTGTCTTTGCACAAGAAACACAAAAGATGCTGTCCACAGGGGACAGCATCTGCTTTTTACCCCTCATTTTTGCATAACCATTGAGCACTGAAGGCACCAGTTACAGATATTAGTTTTTGAGGGTAAAGAGTGCCTTTGTCTAGATTCATGACCAGTACATGTCACTGCAAAGCTCTAATTACACTTATAAAAGCAATAGCAAATGACTGATGCATTTTTGGACCCGAAGCCTCGTGACAAGCCAGAATCAGTTCACTTTGGAAGCCCCTACATCTTTTACTTCATTGTATGGCAAAGCACTGAGCTGCAAGAGGAATGGCAGTGTATGACACAGTGAAGTCTGACAGAGGCAAAGCAGCAGCTGGCAAACATCTCATAACAGGCAGGGCCAACATCAGGGTCAGTGTTTACAATTAATAAATCAAGTGAACAGTGCTCACACCAATGTTTGGGAAAGAGTCTGCATCACCAATCTGACCTTCTCCCCAGCTGGATTCTTTTCTCTTGGTGAACAGAAATAAATTGGGGCCCCATGTCAGAAACTGGGAAACTACACAAAAACAAACAATGAAATAAAGCTGGAACAATGACCAATTCAGACAGTTTAGATGCCCTTCTGCACATTGTACATGTCAAAATTTCCTCATACCAAAGAACTTCCTGCAAAAAGCACAGGATGCCTTTATTATAGAGTGGGTGGTGTTTGATACAGTATCCCAATTGGCCAGGAAAGCCTATGAACCATACATTATTTACTGCTATCTTCCCAACTGCACACTGCCAGCAGTGTAATCTTTTTCAAAGTTGATTGACACACACACACACATAGATTATACCCTACCATGATAAGCTTGAAGCATAGGCGGAGTTTAATAGGCAGGAAATCAGCTCCTTCTTCTCTCCTCCTTTCTCTCACTTCATTTCAGTGGCAACGTGCCCTTTTCCCCAGACACAAGCAATTATTTTGCAGCAGTGAAACTTGTGCTAATCCGATAGAACACATGGCAAGCAAAACTAAGTTATGTCCTAGCAGTACCCTAGCATAGGCTTCCTTATTTATTCTCACTGTCCGGCTTAATGACACTACTCAAATACTCAGCACACCTGGATTAATTTCACAGCCACAACTGTGCTTTCCATGAATCTTAAGAAAAGGACTACCATCATTTGATAGATGTCAAGTATTGCCACATAAATTAAATTAGACTCAAGGTCGAGGCGATCAGTGTATTTTGTTGCTGAAGGCAAAAGAAGTACAGCAATTTTAGTAATTCTTTCAGTTTAACAGATACAAAATGCTGAATCAGCAACACAACGAGGTTTATTCCATGAGAATGCCCATGCAAATGCATCGCAGCTTGAACTCTGTGATCACTTCATTTTATATTTGGACAGATGTTGCGTGTTGTAATTAAAAACAGTTGTTATTGGCAAGGAAATGTTATTGGAGTAAGGAACAGATGAGTTCTTAAGGAACCCATTGGGCCACATTCATCCCTGGTGTTACCCCATTGACTTAATAGGCATACAAAAATAAAATTAGTCCAATCTGTTTCTTAGATAGATGTCTCTAGAGGAACACGAGAGTGAAACAAGATAATTGAACCCCTTCCCCAAGAGTCCAGTGGCATGTACAGAAAGCAGGCAACTTTTCAAGCAAAATGTTTTTTAATTTTACTCTCATTTTTGAGAAGGCTTCCTAAGTGCTGTGAATTACTACACATTTGAAAGAGTAAAATCAGTCACAGGGACGAGTTCCACTCACAACCTTCCTAGACAGCAGTCCCATGCAGAAAAGGGATTGTGCAGAGCCATCATCACAGGTTTGAGTCTCAGGGAGAAGCCAGGCACGGACTCTTGAAACACCTCAGTGGGCACCAAGGGATGGTGAACATTTAATACCGTATCTGTTTGCTTAAGCCAAAAAGGGCAGCAATTGCTAAGGAAACACGAGCACCGTGAGCTCACCAGACAAGTAATAAGATCCAAGTCTGTATTTATAGAGCAGTCACTGTGGATTAACACACCCTTTAACTGCATAGATCCTCACCAGCTGGCAAGTGCCTCTGGCACCCTTTAAACACAGGAAAGGCTGACTTACATAAAGCAGGCCAGCCTGGGCATGACATCTGTCCGTCGGTGCAGTGCTGCTCACGAAACTCAGCCTGTCTGCTTGGCTCCCAGCTGGCAGCGATAGCTTTATCCTTCCCAGTCCTGCCTCACCCTTTCCTCCATTGCTGGTGGGAAACAGGGCATCAGCTTTTCTTCTAAGCATCCTTCTTCCTTGCTTCCCACTGGTAAGAGAGAAAGGCCTGTATGAGTCACTGAATCAGTAAGGTTGGAAAAGACCACTAAGATCCTTTGGTCCAACCATCCACCTATCACCAATGCTGCCACATCCCTCAGTGCCACATCTACACCGTTCTTGAACGCCTCCGGGGCCAGTGACCCCATCCCCTCCCTGGGCAGCCTGTTGTAATGCATCGCTACCTTTGGAGAAGAATTTTTCCTAACGTCCAAGCTGGCACAACTTGAGGCCGTTCCCTCTCATCCTATCGCTGTTACCTGAGAAAAAAGGCCCAATCCCCACTTCACCTTCACTTCACTTTCAGAGTGTGGAGAACATCCCGTCTCCCTCAAGCTCAGCCCACAGCACTTGTGCCCAAGCCGCTCAGGTCCCCCCCAGCGGGCACAACCCCGGCTGGGAGCGCAGCCCACCGGCACGCAGCGCGCACCTCAGCCGCGGGCAGCGCCGCCGGAGCGCGGGGGGGCGGCACGGCGAGCGGTGAGCGCTGAGCGGGGCCGGGCCTCTCCCGCTCGGGAGGCGGCGCCGCTCGGGAGGCGGGCCGGGCAGGGCCGCCGCTGCCTTCCGGGGCTCGGCGCGGTGGCGGCCGTAGCCGGGCAGGATGCGCTCGCCGTGCCCGCTGCTGCTCCTCGCGGCCTGCTCGCTGCTCGCGCTGCCGGGAGCCCGCGGTAGCCGGGAGCCGCCGGCGGTAGCGCTCAGCCCGGCGGTGAACGGCAGCCGGCCGGCCGTCGAACCGCACGGAGCGGCCGGCAACCACAGCCGGGCCCAGCTGAGCCCCGTGCCCGCGCTGCTCCGAGACCTGTCCGCGCTGAAGGCCGCCGTCATCGGGGCCTGCGCCCTCACGGCCGCGCTCATCGCCTGCCTGCTGCTCCGCGTCTTCAGGTAGGGAGCGGCAGGTGCCGCCCGGCCCTCGGCTGCCGCTTCCCCGGGCAGGGCCTCGGGCTGCCGGCGCGGCGCGGTGCGGGACGGGGCGCTGCGATGGGCGCTCGGCTGTTCGTCGGCTTTTTCGTCGGGCCTGAGCTCGGGTAAAAGGGAAGAAGGGTGAACCGCTTCTGGGTGGCCCCGCGGTCCTCGGAATTAGGTTGAAATGTGATGCGCTCTACTTTGATTTGGAAGGGAAAAAAAAGAAAAGGGGGGGGGTTTCGAGGCACTTTTAGCGTGCTGTGGAGAGGTCATCGCTCTGTTTCACGTCACCGTGGTGGGTGAGACAGTGGGGCATCGTTACAGGTTACCTGGTGTGAAGGAGGTGGATCCAGGCTCATAGCGCTGCCCGCAGACTGGAAAAGACACAGTCAACACCTTCCATCCCAATGTAAGAAAACAGGTTGCTGTGTTGTTGTGGAGGAGGCAGCCCTGCGAGGCTCTGGCCATGAAGACACTCAGCCTGAGTGGACACGGTGAGCCTATATGGGACAGGGTGACCCGGAAAGGTGCCTTCCAGCCTCAGTGCTTTGCCTGCAGGTGGGGCCATGCAGATGTCCCTGGTGGAGAAGTCACACCAGGTCTAAACGCTTCTTTTTTAAGTTAAGCTTAAGCAGGTAGGCTTGGTTTGAGAAGGTCCAGCCCAAAGTGGACGGCAGTACATCGGTTGGAACAACACCCCTTGGTGCTCTGTTGAGTACTGATGGATGCAAATTCCCACACCCATTGCAAAAGGGCAAAAAGCTCCTGATGGCTTGCAGAACTGCAAGAAGGGCCGGTGGAAGCAGGAAACTTGGCGGTGGTTCTCATCTGCTTGGTGCTCATCTCTGGTCCACACAGTGTGTGCAGCCAGAGGAGGCCCGCTCAGTCACGCTGCTGAAGCAGGTTGGTGCTGGCACGTGCTTGAGTTAGGCCAACAGTCCTTGAATCTTATCTAACATCTCCTGCTTGGAGGAACAAGAACAATGGAAACTCAATTGCTTTAAAAAGCCAGTCCTCCGGTTGGCTTGTTGCTGAAGCAGAAACAGAAATGAATATTATTAATCTCCTTTTGGCACTGTTAGTGTTATTATTTATCTCAGAGTAGTGGTGAGAGTCCCCATGCAGTGCTAAAAGCTGTTCCTGTTTTGCAGATGACGAAGTTATTGCCTGTTCACTCCTAACTTTGCCATAGAAGATTACAAACTTTCAGTAGTTAGCAGTGATCTGACTTGTAGGTACAGGCTGCAGGAGAGTGCCTGGAAAGTGGAGCAGCTCGCTGTCCAGGAAGAGGAGCTGGGAGGAGGCGTGCGCTGCGTCGGAGGTGATAGAAGTGACTGAACAAGCAGAGTTTGCAGATTCTTCCTCGTTCTGTTTCCAAGCAGCTCCTTTGTATTTACACGGTGCAGCTGAATTCTCCCCTTCTCCTGTTTCTGAATTCTGAACACTAATTCTGTGTTAGGAACAGCAGCGTTCACAACTGCAGTATTATTAAATGTGGACTTAGAGACTGAGAGGATCAGAACTGCCGTTTTTCTAAAGAAATTGACATTTAACTAAATTCCATTGCAGTAGCTGGCAAAGACAACACAAGGAAAGATCTGCTCATTAAAGCAAAGTGGGTCAGGAGAAGCAAGTAAAATTTCAAAAATAATTATTTTAATCAACATCAACCACTTTTCAGCTTCATACAGTCCTAATGGACAAACATGAGAAGTAGCAAGTCACTAAGTAAGTGCTGAATGAAAAGCATAAGTTCGTAGCCCTCTTGCTTTCTGCCCTTGGAGGGCTTGTACCCTCTGCCTCAGTTTCTCTGGGTGTAAAGCAAGACCTTGTATCAAACAGATCTGGCATAAGTCTGAATATTTCTAGCCAAAGTATGCAAAATGATAGCCTATAATGACCTTTCCCTATACCATCATCAGCAGAAATAGGTCCACATTAAAGTTACATTGGAATGGTAGATGAATTATCCTATGCCAAAGTCATTGTTATGCAACTTGTCAGAGTTAATGTTGCATTAAAGATGTGTTAAGAAAGAAAAATCCCTCTGAGATCTCTCCTATGTTTTTAATCGACCCTGCAAGAAAAATGAGAAATTAAGGTTTTAGCTTCAAAAAACGTTTATCAGGCAGAGCACTTGTTTATAAATAATTATCCCAGCTGGGAAGTGAGACAGAAATACCAACAGGTATGTTTGTACCATGTCACACTTGTAGCTGACAAAACAGATTGGAAGAGATGCTGTTGCAAAAGAGATAAGAGATTTACCCTCAATAAATGTAAAGCTTTCCTCTGCCAGAATAAGAGCTTTGTTCATGCTTAGTCAAAAACATTCTTTTTTTTTTTTTTTTTTTTTTGAAGTGTCATGGATTCCTATTAAAGAGATTTTGCTGGAATCCAATCTTTGATTAAACCTTCACTGTGAAATTGCTCTGGATTGCTGCAAGTAAATTATCCTTTCAGATATGAATTATAGAGATGAAATAAACTATCAAGTAGCCAGATATTTTTGTCACCAGCATTGTTTTTTTTTTGTTTTTTTGTTTTTTATAATTTCATTTTAATGTATTTCTCTATATATTATTTACTCTCTTGTAGTTGTTTAATGAGAGCGCGGACAGATGGATTTCTAGCTTTCCAGCTCTATTGTTAAGACAACATTTCAGAGATTCCTGTTCATTCCTTTTAGGAGTGTTATGCTCTGAGTCCATTTGATGGTCGAGTGATTCAGAATTTGAATTACCCAGAGTGATCTGAATTTTCTGTCTGTCTGTGGCTGCTGGGGACCAGAAAGGCCAGCTAACACATTGCTGCGTGTCTGTGTGAGGCAAGGCCTAATTGGCTGCAGTAATTGAATATTATTATTACTACTTTTTTTGCAAGTCCAGTTCTGAACTTTCTTCCTTCATATCCCTGGGCACTGCAGGCTCTTAAACCAAGATCCTTCCCCTACCAGACCAAATTTCATGTTGTTCCCAATCAAATAATTGAGTAAGTTGTATTCCCTAAAAGCACAGTTTATTGAAACAGCTAGTGAATGATCTCTAGAGTTCAATTGGACTACTTGATCTGTGTTTTGGATTTTGCTTTTCTACCTTCATATTCTAATATTTTTTCTGTTCTGGTGCAGCTCAGTTCATTTCATTGTAATACAATCCTTGGGATCAGCTCTCAGGAAACGTAATGTTTCAGATATGGTTTACCAGCACATACAGCCATATGCCTTCTGGGAAAACAGGAGAAGTTACATGTGCTCAAATGTGCCAGCTGAAAGCAACCCAAAGCTGTAGGTGCAGAGCACCATCTGTAATAGTGTTTGCTATGTGTCTTGACGTGCCCTTGAATGAACAAAGCCCAGGCTAGAAACAGCTGCTGCTTACCTGTATTTTTAGAGGAAAGCTACTGCAGATTTTATTACTTGTTGCTTTGCTACATTACATGTTTCATTACAATTCCTTCCTCAAATACCATCTTAAGCTTGGTTTTCCAATAATTGCAAAACCAGTATGAATTACTTAGGTTGAGGAGAAATGTTCAGGCATATGATCACAGGATACAAGACCCATTGTTCTAAAAGCTGGCAGTGGCTCTGAGCCGTCCAAGCCTTAACCCCAGAGAGTTGCACTGATTTAAAACTAATTATATTATAACCAGTCACAGTACTCCAGCAAAGAAAAGACCTCTGCCAGGAACAGGAAAGAAATCCTCACTGTTAAAAGGACTTTAAATGGAGGAAAAAAGGATATGCTAAGCACAGACTTGTGATCCCAGATGGAAAGCTTCATTTAAGCTTTGTGCAGTTTAGTGAGAGCCACAGAGAGAAGAATGACGAATGGGACACTTGTCCTGGGTCTCAGAGGCCATGTACCTGGAAGACTTCATCTGAGCATGACAGCAAACTGGCGGAAGGAAGGAAGATGGGTTCCATGTAATGCTGTCTTGTGCTCTTTGCAGCTCTGTGAGCAGTCACAACAGAGAATAGATTGTTTCTTGTTTTGGGATTCAGTGGCATAAAACATTTGGGTAGATCATAAACTTTTCTATAGATTTTTCCCATAAAAGAGGGATAGTTCCTGAGCACATCCAGTCAGACTGTACTGAAATGTTTGAAAGTACACTCTAACACCACGACTGATGTATTTTAATTGCTTGTGGGTTTCATGGAACCACAGCAATGTCTCATTTAGATGTTCCTGAAGTTATTCCCCATAGCTGTCAGATCCCTCTTATTAGCCACGCCGTTAAGCAAGTTGGCACTTTGCTTTTGTGGCCACGTATATTCCATCTCAAGGACTTTGCTATAAAAAACATCTTTGGTTTGCAACAGAGAACACATACCCTGAGAGCACACGAGGACTTAACTTCAGTATGTACAGCACCACCCAGAGAGCAGAGATACCCAGACTGATCAACAGTAATGAAATACCACTGATCTAATTCATCAGCCACTAATAAGCCTGGAGTTTCCCCAGCTCAGTACTTCCATATTTTTTAACTGCTAAAGAAATTCACGTACTGGAAATAAACTGGTCCCAATTCTGCTCCCAATACAGCATTGCTACATTTGTAGGGGGAGGTTTGTAGCTGGCTTAATCAGGCTTCAATAAACATCTACTGTGAAAGGATAGCTTCCTTTTTTTCCTCAGGGCATGGCCTTCTACCTCTGCAGCTGTTGGCAGGAAGTGTAAATGGTAGATTAGAAATGCAGAGACCTCTCTCTATGGGTCAAGAAAAGCATTATCTTTGAATATCAGGGTTGTTGACTAAAATAGATGAGAGGCGTAAATAATGTAATGAATCAGTGAGTTGGCTTGGGCATTTACTCCACCACATGATGCCTCAGAACGAAGGATGAAGTTCTGCATGTGACTGGTGCTTGATCTAAATAGCCCCGGGTCAAAATACAGAGACACAAAGTCAGCATTCTGCTCCAGCCCGTCTTTGCGTGTCCTCCCTCCCCTTGCTGTGCGGTGAAGGGAATACATCTGATTTCTTACGGGCCAGACACCAACGTGGTATGCAGTGCCTGAGGCATTCCAGCCCAAGGGGAATGCAAATAAGCAAAAGCAACGGAGGCTGAATAGCTCAGGAGCTTGGAAGCAGCCCTCCGCGTCAGGTCCAATCAGTTCTTCTTCATTCTGTCTTTGCACTCACTAAATCTGCCTTCTATTAAGGCTAGCTGGTTTGGATGGGAGCAATACTGGGTCTCAAGTGAACAGCTAATATTTCTGGCTACAGCTAGCTTCTTTTTCCTACCCCATGCTGGTTGTATGGCGGCCCCAGAGTTGGGGGTAAAGCCATCAGGAGCTGTTAGCATCAGCTGCTGGGACTTGCACAGTGCAGACACTCCGCAGTACCTCCTTCCATCTCAGGCTCTGATGATCCCAAGCACCATCCTGCCCTGCTGCCTCTGCACCCTCACTGCTATTAACAGGAGGTGGCTGGAGTCGGACAGCAGAAGCAACGTGCCTTTGAGATGGAAGACAGCTTTCAGCATTGCAACATGCACTACCACTCCTACCCAAATGAAATCACTCTGAGGGTTTCACCTTGTCACTATGCCAGGGACATACTCTGGCCACAGCTTTCAGTGCTTTTTTGTTTGCTTTAAATATTAAAAAAACACCACAAAAAGAAAAAAGCGCATAAAAAATAGACCCACGAGGCCTGACATATCCTCATCCTACCTGAGAGGTCTCAAAAGTTCATGAAACATTCGTATTCTGTAGTTCCTCCCTGCACTGCTCTGCTGACGCTGCTGTCTGCCTGCAGACAAAAGATACTGTCTGGTCCCACCCACTGGATCGAGTGCTTTTCCTTTCGCACTGCCGACACAGATGATTAAAGGGATCCTACCAAGGCTGAGCAGTTTTCATGTGCAGCAGTTTCCCAACAGACAAACTTGTTTTCCATGCGTACAGGGAGAGTCCTAATGCTTTCCTTCAAAGTAGCCCGGGTGATGATTCTGGTGCTGATGAAACCTAGGGGAGTTGTCCAAATGAGCCAGTGTGAGAAAAGTGACCGCTGCAAAAATTCATGATGAATTAGTGAGTTAAAATGGTGTCGAATTCATGGAGAAAATCGTTTGCCTTTTGGGCAAATGATTGTAGAGGCTGCGCCAAAAACCAGCAGAACCAACTTCTTCCCTTTTCTAAATGAATGCTACGGTTAAGTGAGGGTTACAGAGGATTAAGAGATAACTGTGCAGCGAGTTCTGCTCCGGGTCCCCTTTAAAATGGAGCCCAAATAGACTAATTAATTGCTGGAGGCTAAAGTGTTCTAGCTTACAATTTCTAAAGATAGCTATTCTGCAGTAATTGCTTCAGACGCTCCAGTGTTACTGTTCTAAGATGAACTCTGCAGAATAAGAAGGGAACGAGGAAGGCTGCTTCTCATTAACGTGGGCAAAATATGCAGGTAGGCTCTTAAATTGGGAACCTATGGAAAGCTGTTGCAATCTGTAGACATAAGGTGAAGTGCTAAGACTGCGCTTCGTTGGTTCTGACAGGTAGACATAGGTTAGCTCTTGTGTCTGTTTATGCTTCACAGCGTGAGTAAATGATTCCTGTAAAAGCAATGCATTACTTGTAAGTTGAGACCTCCCTGAATCACTTAGCTGTTGGGTCTTGGCTGAGAAGCAGAATAATACAGACAAGTGCTTTCAAAAAAAAATTTCAAGTGTTTAGGTTAAGATTCCTACTGTATTGGATACAAAATGGCTTGTTTCACCAACAGCAGTAATAGCACAGCCCACCCTGTGCTCTGTGAAATACAGCAGCACAGATTGCTGTAAGGATTAGGTGACAGAAGAAGTCTGTCTCCATTCTTCTGTTGCAACCACACAGGGAGGAAATGCAAACACCTCCATCCCAAGGGATGGGACCTCTTTCTTCAGCCTCAGACTAACAGCCAAAAGCCACACAAGGTAGAGGCACTGAGGCTGGAGCTCTTAAGCTCTCTAATTTAAACTTCCTTTACTTTAAGGCCAGAAGAGACCACTGTAGTCAGCTCTGGTAGAGACACCAGATGCAAGCTCCAAGTCCCAGTCTCTTGGTAATGGCTACACCTTGGATCTCCCTGCTGTGTAACTCTTTACAAGACATTTGTTCTTGATGCAAAAATGGCAGTGTCGAATCCAGCACACCTTGCACAACATGCCAGGGCAAGGCTTCTTGACAGTGAAAGCACAGTCCTGACCTGCTCTGAACAGCAGCTGTGATTACCAGAAATTAGGGGTTGCTTGCTTGTGCCTGCATCAGCCCATGCTTGGCAGTTCTGTTTTATTAAAGGTTAAAGGGAAAATTCTACAGAAACATTGTCTTTCCTCCCTGAAGGCAAGCTGTACACATCAACACTTTCTTCATTGTCTGATCATGGAACTGGATTCACACATAAGCAGTGTGACCTTCCTAATACACTCTGGAGAAGTAGGTGAAGTAAAAAGGACCCACCCAATTCAAACTAGAAGCAGGGAATTAGCTGAAAAGCCGCGTGCCAATTGTTTGTTAATTGAAAGTAAGTATTTGAAAATAGATCTTACAAAATCCTGGAGTGTGCAAGCACTTGAGTATCTCCATTTCAAAAGGGACATGAAGCTGTTGTGGGAGGAGAGGTAACGGGTACAGTTAGCTACAAATCACAACTGATTATTTTTCATAGCACTTGCACAGCACTGAGCACAGAACTTCTCAGACAAGGCTAAGGAGTTTTGCAGGAGGAGCCTTGAGCCAGGCTTGATAGCAAGAAAAGGAAAGCAGGCTGTTTGTACCCAAATATTGCCAACCCTTCACTCCTTAGAATCCTACCCAGAATTCCCTCATCTCAGTAGAGTTAACCTGAGCTTTCCCATTTAAACACATTCTCTAAACCACTGGTTGCTTCTGCTGATTAAGCCTGTGCCTCGCTTACTGAGCATGGCAGCAGGAGGACGCAGTGGACTGCTGCTCAGTGCTAGTCCTGGATGCCAAATGATCTCTGGATTGTCAGCAGCTGAAAAAACTGACATTGATCCAGATTGCAGTTGACAAGAAATGGTTCTATACACTGACAGGCACGAATGGGAGCCCTGGAAAGGCAGCAGGAGGGCAGGGTGCAGACTGGCTCCGTGGCCTTTATGTCTGGGGAGGTCTCCAACAGACTGGTATTGATTGTTGGTGGGCTTGTGTGTACAGGAAACAGCTTTATCCTCTAAGGAATACTGTGTAGACATGAACCTTAACCTCCCCACCTCTGTTGTTTCAGGTCAGGAAAGAGGATTAAGAAGACCAGGAAGTATGACATAATCACCACTCCAGCTGAGCGGGTAGAAATGGCTCCTCTCAATGAAGAAGATGATGAGGATGAAGACTCAACAGTGTTTGATGTGAAATACAGGTATGGCTGCAAGCCCATCCAGTCAGAATTGCTACTGAGCTCTTATTAGGAAAGGTTGTTCTTTCCTCTCCACTGGGCCTCCTTGACAGAGATGAGGCAATCACTGTCTCCCTTTCGCTTTGTCTGAGCCTTATCACTCTCCTTTACAGCTCCTGTGCCTAGTTTCTCAGCACACATCTGCTCCGTACTCTCCTTCTCTTATAATAACCACTTTGCTACCCTGAGGCTCTCTCTGCCCTCCTCTTTCCTTTGCAGAGCAGCTCAGTAGGATACACATGCCCCACATAGCTAACAAGGTTTAACAGACTGAACTTCCCCTCTCCAGCAGTTGTCAGCAATCATTCCTGCACACTCACAGTGCCTACACACATTCTAGATAGAGGACTGTGTGTCAAGGGCTGCTTTTCCAGGCACTGTTATTGCAGTATAGTAGGGAAGGAAACAGTGGCAAATCCGCACTGACCTCTGGATTTAGATATGCTGTGGTATTGTTCTGTGACAGAGAAAGGACTGTGGTCACTCCCTAATGTTGCAGCAGTTATCCTTTAGCAACAAACTTTCCCTAAACGTGTTTGTCTCTTCTGAGATAGGAGCAATGTGACAACCCAAACCTTTTGGTGCCTATTCTGGACCTGAGATTTACTGCGGACACTCAGCATGTAATGATGTTGCACGTTGATTTATGGCATGAGGGTATCTGCACCTCTTATTTTTATTTGCATCCAGCAATATGCAGCACTTGAGTTGCATTCTTAACCAAATATGGCCTACTCTAAAATCTGTCTCTCTTTGGCTGAAATAAGCTTTTCTAATTATAAAAATGCAGATCTTGACAACTCCTAATTGGAAAATAATCAGACTTCACTCAAGTTGCCCATCTCTTAACTTTAGAAAGGGGAACGACATATTTGTTCTAAGCACTTGTATGCCAGCATCTAAAACACACAGCACCACACGTTCTGCTGGTCATTATCAAAATAACTGCATTCTTTCTCTGTAAAAGTCAGGCTCTAGTTGGAAGTTTCAAAACAATGAAGGGCATGAGTCATGTTGCTAAACATTAGTAATTAGTGCCTGAATTGGAAGGCTCCTTTTAGTCCTTGACATCCCATTGCCATTCCCTGTAGCTGTTCTGTGTTTACAGTAATAATTTTGGGTTGTATTGTTCCTCAAGCAGCTTGTTTGACCCAGACTTTGTTAACCTTGAAGAAATCTATCTCACCACAGCCTCCTTCAACAGTCCTCTGTCTCGTGCCCTGCTTCCTCTTCACTAAGCAGAAATAACTGAGAACTTTCTCTGTGACCTTATGGTAGCAGCATCAGAGGGATTTTCCAAAGACAGAGAACAGAAGATTCTGCATCATGGCAATGCTTCAGGATAAGATATCTAATAGTAAAATGTTAGATGAACAAAGAGGAGAGCATGCTGGAAAGTCTCTGACTCGTGAGAGTCATGTAATCTGACATTGCTCCCCTGGAGCACATGCTGTACTGATACTTTCCCAAAAGCTATTTAGTGTTCATGGGTTCCTTTGCAGTACAAATAGCTCATCTCACCTTGTGTGATGCTCTGTTCAGAGACAATAGGGGGTTTTGATTCTTAGCCAACCTGTCCTCTCTTCATCTGTGGGAATTCCTCCTTTCTGCCACAGTACAACAGCTATTAAATTCCATATTTCCTGAAGTCTTTGCTGTTTTTAAGCATACAGTTCGAGCTCAAACAGTGCTACCTCAGTCTAGAGGGGAATATCACCTTACAGAGATCTCCTTCGCAGGACTGAGCATCAGAAAGCTTCTTTGAAGATACATTTGCTTCCTGATACCTTTGTGCCTCTCAGAGACCACATCTTGAGTAGTTCCTGTCTCCTGTTAACCAGTAAAGGATCTTTGCATCCACGCATTACCAAGTTTGTCCACCAAAATCCCTCCCTAAACTAGTCAAGAAGTCCTTTGTAGCACTTGTGTCAAGATAAGTAAGCATCTCAGATGTGCCCTCGATGGTTGGTGAATTAACAGAACACCTGGTAGAAGCTGGAATTCCCCACCCCATCAAAGAATAATAGTTAACTTTTGCCACCTAAGGTTTTTGTTTTGTTTTGTTTGCAGCTGGAGGCAGATTCCAGCAAGATCACATAAAGAGTGGTATCTCTGATGCCTGCCCATGGTTAAAAGGAGTTATAAATATATGTGGGTACCCACATAACTGGAGTGATAGGATTGTTATAGGTGTTCAGCAAGTGCCTGCAGATTTGAAGGAATCTTTGTTAATTATTGCAGCAGGAAAGCTGCTTCCCCTCTCCTTTATATCAAAAAAAGTGCAAACACATCAGGTGAACCCTCACAGTTGTCACTGGGCTGTTGCATAAGGAATGGCATGATGTTGCTGTCTCAACTCATTAGCTAAACTACAGCAGAGTGTAACGAACCACAGCAACCTGGAAGCAGTTGTGAAGGGGATAGAGGAGCAACAGGTGCCTCCTGACAAGTACCCACAGGCTAGGATGTACTGTGCTCTCTTTTATGTGTTTATTTTTATATTCAAATGAAGGTGCCTCCTTGCCAGCAGTCACTATCCATCGTTTGGATTTATTCAGTCAACCTCCTAGCAGCAGCACTCGCTTGGCCTGTAGTACAACAGACTTCTGGCCCCTGTCTATGCTACCAGTTCCTGGCGTGGGGATTTTGGCAAGGTGCTGCTTCACATAAAGCGCTTCTGTGACTGCACCATCCCAGGGATTGCTTTCAGAGAGGCTGAACCTCATTCAGCCCAGAGCTATGGGAGGATCTGCTGGTGCAGAGCTATGGCTGACCAAGAGGTGTCATTCTGATTTTTTTTTTTTTTAATTCTTTATTTCCTCATGTCATGCTGGTAGGAAAAGATAAGCCTATTGGCTGGGCACATCACTCAATATTGTAACATATGCGCTACCACATCTGCTGCAGAAACCAACTTTCTGTCACTGAAACCTAGAATTTTTGAAGCCTTCCTGGCTCCAGAAAGTCATATGAAATTAGCTTATTCTTCAGAGCTGTTCATTGGGGATTTAAAGGCTGTAAAAGTACAAGGAAAAGAGTCCATTCTCCAGAAAGTTGTGACTTGCTATGGCCTTTGCCCAATGCTTTCCACAAGGAAAGCACCATAAATATATTTAAAACATCGTGGAAATGGAATGAGGTTTCCAGAATGCAATGCAGTAGGGCCACAATGGAGTACGAGCATCATTCAGCTCAGATGTTACTCATGGGCTCCAAGACAATTATGTGCTTTTAGATTCATAGGGCTGCTACCTGCATGGCAGCTATGGGACTCCTGAAGTGCTGACCTTGGATTACCACGACGTTAGGTGCCTCCTGTACATAACACTAAGTATATTACTTCAGTATTGACGTATTTCTCAAGCTGATAAACAGCTCACAGAGAGTCTCATTTCGAGTTTGTAGCTTAAGTCTTTGCTGAGGATGATGGGGTGGACTCTGGGCTGGTTTGTTTGGGGTCCCCTCCAGATTGTTGAGAGGTACACATTGACATGTCTGTGTTTGGGGGAGTAATTAAGATTCTGAGCCACGTCCCCCATGCAATGCAAACAGCCCTAATTAAAAGGCAGTTGATGTCTGGCAGCAACAGGGGAGAAGCCACATATACCTCTCCAATTGTTCTCATGCAGCTAATTTTCTTTCCTTTCATGCTTTGTCCTTGCAAGTATTTGTTTGCAGCCCTACATGAGGCATCAAAGAACAGCAGGCAGTGTAAATTGGGCTGCTGGATGAAGGTGTTTACATTTTTTTTGAGGAGGCTCTAAAATTTGGGGCTCCCAATAGATCCCCCACTCTCTGCTTCCACGGAGCCAAGGAATACCTGTCTCTTTCCATAAAGCAAGCTAATGAGACACTTCACATCTCAACCAAATACAGTCCTTTCCACAGAGGCAAAAGCCACCCACTACCTGTCTCTGTCAGACACAGAAGCTCAAGGGTGCTGGATTAGATGCCCCTTTTGCAATCTTATTGCAGCAGAGGAAATGGTTCTGTCAATGGCTTCTCTAATCCTGAGAGCACAATTTCAGCCTCTGACAAGAGGCTGAAAGTGTAAATCAGAGATTGTCACAGTGCAAAGATGCCTAATCACTTGGATATTAGCACCTCTTTGAAAAGCTTCATGGGAATGTTTCTTTAGTATGTAGGATAGCTTTTGGTGTATTTGCTCTGGTTTTGAATGAGGCACTGGGATAAAAAGTTGAAGAATTTTTCTGAAATTATTACAGAGCTACACAAAGAAAGCAAACTGAACATAGAGAATGCTTATTTCTTGATCCCTGATTCAGTCTGTGCTGCAGAAGGCTGAAAGTTATCCACGTCCAATCGATTTTGGACAATATCAACATTACTGGTCATCATTTTCCACCTGTCAGGTATTTTTTCATGTTTTATGATGGGATTACATCTTGGAAAATGAGTTAAATGGAAAGCTAAATCCCATCCTTTGCTGTGCTTTCTCATCCCATCAGTAGGTGTGATTTTAAAATGTTCCTCTCCTATTTGCTATATTAGCACTTTCCTTCGCCTTCTTGAAAGAAAGTTACACAGATTTTCTGATCTCCTACACGATAGCACTGCATGATACTCAAGAAGTGTAAAGGAAGGGAATAGGTGACAGGCAGACACCCCCAATAAACTTCATTCATCCCTCATCACAATGCAGGCAGAATGCTTTAAGTAATAAGAGAAAAAGAGATTAGAGCAGTTTCGAAAAGAACCAGTTTCTGAAAAGGTAATTAAAATTGTTGGGTTATTAAGCTTATTAACTCTAGCGTCATTCATTGGGGGATTCCTTGTCAGCTTCAATAGAAAAAGCAAAACAAGCACTGAATAAATTCTGTGGTACCTTGTACACGAACACTTTGAAAGCACTTCAGTAATCTGGGAGATCAGCATCTCCTCTCCCTGCTGAAGTGCAGCTGCTTGAGGCAGTGCATTCTGCTCCTGCTGTGCTTGCTGGGCCCAGCTGGGTGAATTTCACAACTGTTCCTGCGGAGCCTTTGGGGTCCAGGCTGAGATGCGCCACGCGAGAGCCTGCAGTCAAGGAAGAGCTCAGAATTTAAATACCAGAGTTGGAATTTTCCCAACCCAGATGTCTGACTCCTAAATAAGAACCAAAAGAAAGCCACAAGTTTTTCTCGGGGCAGATTGAAGCTTCTGTCCCTCCTGTCAGCTAAGTGAAATGTCTCAGTTTGTTTTCCACGTGGATTGCCACCTCTCCCTCTAACAGCAGCAGTACCAACAAAGCACAGAAGCATTTTAGGAATGCTTCTTGCAAAGCGCTCTTGAAAGCGGAAAGATTTACGTGCAAGGAGTGGTGGCAGGCAGAGAGAAGAGGTCAGTAACATTTATGCGCTCATCATTGGACTAAAGGGCTTTGGAGAGCTCGCGGGACGTTTTAGAGGAAAGATGCGCTGTATCAAAGGGCTGGCAGAGCGCATTGTTTCTGGATTCACCCCTTTTCAGGTGCTGATAGCACTGAACTGTGTGAATACATCTTCATCACCGTTGTGGGGCTCAGCTTTGATGTGCTCCAGTCTTCTGGGAGTCTCTCTGTAAAATATACGATTGCAATATTGGTGTCTTCTCTTTGAATACATCTTTTCCAGATCCTAACTGCGTGTGCAGCCCTGAACGGAGCGGGGCATTGTCTGCTTGTTAAAGCAGCGTGTTTGCTCTCAAGGGAGCAGCTGTAATGGATTTTTGGCAAGTGAAAGCCTCGGGCCTTTATGGATGATGCTAGGTGAATTGCACTGGGGTTTGTAGCAGCTTAAATTTTTTTCTCTAGCAGCAGTGACAGGTTGAGTATAAATGGAGGTGTATCATTTACCCTCATCTGAAGGGGGTGCAAATCACCGACTCAGTCAGCTGCTTGCCATAAATACAGCAAGTTGCCAAAGCTTTGATGCTGCTGTTTATGATTTCCTGTGGATCTGCAGCAGGGGAGGAAATACATAGTTAGAAAGCACTTTCTGCTTGGGTTTTGAAGGACAGTTTCTCTTCCCTCACACTTGTTACAGCGCACACCACATTCTGCTGGCCAGTTCAGCTGATCATATGCAGGCAGTGCAGTCCTATGAGAAGGTGCTCACCTCATGCACGACAGTATAACAAGTTTCTATTAAGACTTTTTTCTCTTTTTTGTCTTTAGTCATTAAATCCTGAAACAGTTAAAGCAATAGGGAGTCAGCAGGAGAATCCATTGCAAGGTGAATAATCCACACATGCTGGTCAGAGAGGGGCTGCACTGATGTGAAAAAAGCTGTTAGGTCCAAGATGTTATTCCGTGTGCAGTGATATAGGAACCTCCTCCTGTGTGCACGCTCCCTGCTCTGGCCTGCACAGTGCTGACCACACAATCTAGGGGTTGTCTGGTGTGCTGCTCTTTTCCTTTGCTTGGTCTGCTTTCTCCTGGCATAACAGTAACCTCATATCAGTGTCCATTGTCAACGTGGAAATCAGCTGCTGGAGGGAACTGACAGCAATCAGTGAATAACACTGCCTTTGAGGCTTTTTTCCTCATCCCATGCACATCAGTTCTCATCTCTGTCTGTGAGCTATTTAATTGCAAATCTACAAAAGCACTAATTTCCCCTGCTTCTTTCCAGGTAGAGCAGTTCTGTGGAGCACTGGTACCCTGCCAGGTGGCATTCTGCTGTTGAGGGACCTGCTGAAGCCATAACTGTGAAAGGGGAGGCTTTCATCTCTGCAGCATTACAACCAAACCAAGCCTCATCTCCTCGAGGTGCTGTTTATATGGCAGGCTACAAATCTTCCAACCAAAATGTCACCATTAGGTTCCCTGGTTTCCAGACCACTATGTTGGAGTGATGGAGTTCCTCCTCACCAACTCAGCTGTCTCTTGCTTTAAGAGGACTGCTTTGTCACTAAAGCATGACAAGATACAGCCCTGTGTACTAACTTGCAGCTCATTATGGTCTAAATATGTTTTGCAGAAGAAGGAAGAACAGGAAGATTCAATCAAGCTGCCTCAAGGACTTATTTTCCCTATTCAGTACTTTAGTCACTGTTAAACTTTGCTCACTGTAGAACAGTTCATACATTTAAATATTAAGAAGGGTATTTTCTTTCTGGCCTTACAGAAGTGACTTGTGACTTTAGGTGGTAAAAATGTAAGCCATGTTAAAATGCCGTACTATGTTTAGTATAGGATTTTAAGGGGAAAAAGGTGAGAGGTTGACTCATGCAGAAAAATTTCTTGACTTGCTACTGATTTTTTAAACATTATAGTTGCACTAAGCTTTCATAATGACATTTTCATTGTCCCTAGGAGCTCTGATCAGACCAACAATAAATGAGATCACAGGGAAATAGGAGGAATCAGACATGCCCTACACTACAACAATCTTGGATTAAAAAAAAAGATATATTTTTGTAATTTTCTGCCCTTCCACGGGGAGTTAAAGTGTTTTGTACTGTTGTGTGTCCTATGCTTACTGTAACTTGTGTACCAGTCATCTGTATTACCTTTTTTCTAAGCAGAGTAAGTCCTCACATGGAATGATTTGACTGCAGAAAGACCACTACTTATATTTCACGGAAGCTTTATATAAGTGATCTTAATCTGTAAAAAACTGGAAGTTTTCCCTTACCACCTGCTTGGCAAATCCCATTAAACTCAAGGATGCATTTTGAACCATTACTCCCTGCTATGCTTCACGCTGCAGAGGTCAGAGCTGTGGGAGGACACTAACAAAATGAGATAGCTGCATCTGGATGGATCAGGCTAAGGAAACCACAAGCATGTATACTTTCCAGGCAGTCATTAGAAAAGGCAAGCCTAACTGGTTTTGTTTCTTCACGTTGTGGTTTTCCTTTAGAGTAACCACAGATGCAGCTCAGATTTCTCTTTGACACTTTTACTCTTCATTTGCTTCACCCTTGAAACCTTCGTACTTTGGGTTTTAAAGCTGCCTGGAGAACCTTGCTTTTCTTGGGAACCACACTGTTTATTTTAGGATTGTCCCATTGTTTGCTTGACTTACTCCTACAGTTACAGCCCTTCAAGGAGACTGCAGAGTATCTGGCAAAGAACCATCCTTGCAGTGAGTTGCCTTTTTTTTTTTTTTTGTGGAATTGATGATTGCTGAGAACACTAAGCTGCTTTGTCATGATACCATAACCTATGCTGGTTCTGCATGGTTCCCTTAGGTCCTGCAGTCCGTAAGAGGAGGAGAAGGGAAATTTCTTTTCCCCAGCAGCCTTGTGCTTTCGTAAGAGTAGCTCCCATAGCTTGCTTTCTGCAACTCTGACTTAGCAAAGGCTTCGCAAACATCCCACTCAACTGGCATGGAAAAATCCCATGGGAGACTGTCGTGTTACCATTAGTCATCAAGGCAATATAAAAATGCTTTGCTATTTTCATTCATGGAATGAATTTGAGTCATTCCACAGTACTGTTACTAAGCAATATTTCATATCAGCTACTAAGTGAGAGTAGAGGAACTGATGATGGGGCCAAGCAGGCTGTCTCCAGGATGGTATAACGTGTAAGTACTGGTGGGTTGAGCAGTGCTGCAGATTGAGATGAAAGCCAGAGAATCTTTCCCCACTTTGGTAAAGCAGATTTGAGATTCAGGCTGGATGATTCTGAAGGAAATAGCATGTCTCTTCAGGACTAAAGTACTTTGAAAAGCAGGAACTAAATTTAGATAGGTAGAATCCTTCTTAAGTCAAAGAAGTGGCGATGCTAAGAGGAAAGCTAGGTTAAAAGCTCCTTTTGCATTTGCTGAAGGAGGTGATGAAGGGCAGTAGCTGTGCTTTCTGAGCAAACACCATGGCAACATGTTCATGTCCACACTTCTGCCAAATTCATTAAGCTGAGCATCAGGCATTCTGGAATTGGTGGGGATAGAGGGAATAAAGCCTCCTTGCACAAAAGAGGGGCAAGACCAGGTGACAAAGGAGAAAGATGAGAGGAGCATAAAGGGTACTTCTTTCCAAGGGCAAGTCAGTTCTTGAAATGAATTATTTCCACCAACTTCAGGTTACTTGCAGAGTTAAGCTGGCAGAGGCCATCTGCTCCACTTGCTTGTGGCTAAAAACCCCACTGTTTTATAACATGGACAAATCTCAGTGGTGGATGGGGACCAAGCATTTCAGATGTTGAAAATAGAGGTGCTCAGCTTGCTCCTCAGAGAGGTCCCAAATGACGTGCCATAAGCTGAGGAGTGCTGGGAGGGGGGGGAGCAGCTACTTGGTCAAAATAAAAGGCTGACCTCACCCACTGCTCACGGTCATGAAAATAACCTGAATTCTTTGTTTGATGTTGCTCAGTTGCTGTTGCAAATGTGAGGCAATGTTTACCTCTATAAAAGTTGCTGTATGTGATTTAAATTGTCTAGTTAAATATTCTATAGCTATATTTAGTTAAGATTTTAAGAGCACTTGATGTGACTCATCTAATAGTATATATAAGAATATTTTTTTAATTGTAGGAATTAGTTTAAAACATAGTTTTAATAATTTGGACTGTTTTTCAGGTAGATCTATTTCATTGGAAAGGAATAACCATTAACCACTACATGAATGTTTTACCTTAACATTCTGTGCATCTTACAGTGCAGATTTAATCTGATTGTGATTGTCTCTTAGTATTTGCTGCTATTTTGTGTTGCATAGTCGAGCTTGCTTTGTTCAAGAGCATTTTAAAGGCATTTTTCTGTTACAGAAAATGAAAAGAAACATTATTACAGATGTCTGCCTGCAGCTTGCTCACTGCTTACAAAATCCACTGACTAGTAGCAGAGTCAAACAGAGCAAGCAAATTAGAGGCTTTCCTCTTTGTGCATGCTGTGCTGCGGAGGAAAACCCTGCACAGAATCACAGCTTCGTTACTCCAACTGCAGAAGTCAGCGTGCCATGTTTGCCTGCAGGATTAAGGCAGAAATGCACAGGTAGTATTTTTCCCTTCCCTGAAAGATGTGGAGATGACTGCAAACACTTGTTCAGCACACTAACTTGTACACAGGTCAATGCTTATCCTAAGCTCCAAACGACTTGTAGAAGTCTAATGAACACTTAATTGCTAATGCATTTGAACGTTTTGTTCATTACTGCTCCCTCTAAAGCACTGTACGTGGCATAATCTCTGCAGGGTGGCACACCATGGTTTTCATTAAGGTTTTTTTCTTTTGTTACATGGCTTTCTGCTGCTGCAGTCTTTGTGTGAGGAGTTATCAGGACCATGCATTTTGTTTTGTGCAATTGCTTGAACTTTAAGTGTTTTAAGAAAATTTGTTGTTGTGACCAAAAGTTGTTTTGTTTTTTTTTTTAATAAGAAAAATTGGTAAGACAAGTTTGAATGGACATCTCATGTTTCAGTAGAAACTGCCATTATTAAACATGTTCTTGAAACCTCTCCTTGTGCTGTTGTGTTTAGGGAGGGGGTGGGAAAGGGTTTGTCATTTGCTGAAGTGCACTGATCTTCAGATTGCCTTGCACGCTGCCTTGGTACAGAGCTGCACATCCCTTCGTACAGTGAGCCTGAACCAGAGCGCGACAAGGAGAGAAACTGGTTGTGACAGCACAGAAGAGAAATACATTTAGTCACACAGACTCCCTATCAATACGCTAGATTGACATCTGGATTCAAAAAGCAAACATCTCTGCTATAGCAAAGACATCAGTACTGCTGGTTCCAGCCTTGTTAAGTAGCATCAAACCCACAAACTGCAGCCCTGTTGTCCCAGGCTATGAGCCAAGCGGAGTGAACCGAGCCGTCTCCCCTCCCCGGGGTGGTCAGACTGCACGGCAGCAGTGGGCAGGCTTCCTCCAGCTGGGTTGTGGGTCCATGTTCCCAATCTGAAGCAATTCTGCCTTGTGGCTTTTAGGGCACACGAGATGCTGAAGAGCTAGAGACGAGCATCAGGGCAGTGGGGCGTGTGGGGATTTAATGCTCATTTTAGGACTATGAGCAAGCTCTCTGAAGACTTCTCCTCTTGCACTATGTTTATTTAAAGTGAGGAGGGGCTGCTAGTTATGGGACAGTCTGATTCAGTGTCCCTTGCATGAGTCAGTTCTGCCTCTTCCCACATTCCAGAGTCGCTCCTGCTTTGATGTCTTCATGCCTTATTTCATAGTCAGACTAATTCAGTGCTGTAGACAAAGAGCAGCTGCCAACCAGCCAGTGCCTTTTGAATGACATCCTGCCAAAGTGAAGTTAAATCCAATTCAACACGCGTATCAAAATGTAATCAGGCCTCAGCCATGAGCCAGCTGTTGTGCAGCAAAGCTGGTGTTTGTAGGAAGTTTGACCCACCGAGAGGAGCACCAGCCTAACCCAGCTGTGCTCAAACAGGACTAGCTCCCTTATTTGGTGCACACTGCAGAAGGGAAGATCAAATGAAAGGCAGCAGCTGCAATCTGCACACACTTGCTTTTCTGATGAGAACTCAAGTGGGAGATAAATGACCAAAAATCTGGTGTAATTTCTTAGCTAAGGGTTGAAAAAGCTGGAGTTGGATAAAGATGATTGCAGCTGGGGCTCTGGGCAGAAAGGGGATGCTCATTTTAGCCTTCTCTGAATTTTGACATGGGAGAAACTTGAAGCTACAAGACACGTCCTCATATATATATATTTTAAATGGGTCCTCTTAACAGGTTATTTTGATTTCTGGTAGAGTTCTGCACAGACCAAGGTATAACACGACCTTTCCTTTGCTGGACGTGGTGTTGCTACCTTCATACAAGGTACTGCTCTCACTGGCAGCCACTGTCTGTACCCAAGCGTGAGGTTAACTCAATACATATTTATAATGCTGGAGAAGGGAGGGATGCCCCTCCTGTGTCTGTCAGTGATCTTTGGATGCCTTGATACTTAAAAGTACAAAATTGTCAGCGATGTTTGGCAAGTGCTATCAAAGAGACATTAGCTTAGCACTGAGATAATTTGAATTACGCCTGACAACGAGCTCTATTAGAGTATGAAGCAGAAACGGCTCTAATTGCTTAAGACCAAGTAGTCTGTAACTAGGCTGCACAGAAACATCATTGAAGACAGTTGATCTTCCTATCAGCTGGCAATTACCAATTTCTAAGACACCAGAAACTCTCCTAGCCTTCGTTTCCAGCAGACACTTGCTCCTCTGAGCTCAACCAACCACATTCCTACTTGGTTTGCTTTTCTAATGACCGTTTGCTCAGGGCTTGTTCAATGAGCTGAGCTTAATTCAAAGCAGCACTTCCATCTGATGAAAAAAAAACAACAGTACGGAACGAGTGACCATTGCTGTTAAAGCTAAAAAGCAAATGGCATTACCATTTCAGATGCAGTTCTCCATGTGTTAACAGGCATCAAATTAGCAGCAGGAGAGGATGGAAAAGCCTCAAAACTTTCTCTAAGCCAACAACCCGATGGGAAGATGGTGGCACAAAGGTGCCCAAGGACTTTGAATTAGGATTCCTCCTTCCAGCCCTGGGGGTGAAACCACTGAAATCAAACAGCTGCAGTACAGAAAGATTGAACATGGCTGTATTTTGTGCCAGGTAATGCGTGTGTTTGTGCTGCCCTGTGTCTGTTAGAGGAGATACGAAGCAATCTGGGCTGATGTGGCTGTTCCTCATCAGCCCTGATGCCAGCTCAAAATAAGCACAGTGCTGCTGATAAGTGAAGATGAATAAAATGCTTCAAATCATCTTCAGCTCCTCAAGACATCACTTGTAAAGCCCTCACACCCCCAGAGCTGTTCCCCCCTGCTGCCATCAGTTTCCAGACTGCCTCTGCCCTGGTACAAATATATTTAGCTGGAAAGCAGCTCTTCTTTACAGACATTTCTCTCGCCTCCTGCCCTCAATTCGTGAAGGTTTAGCTCAGGTCAAGAACATCTGACATTTCCCCACTTCATTTCTGCCCAGCTGTCAGCAGCATTGTCTCAGCAGTGCCTTCTGGGCAGTGTCTGCCATCACCTGGCTCCATCCCGCTCCTTGCTTAAGGACTCCTACAGGCACAGAGCCCACCAGTGTTACAATATTTCTCAGGTGAACAGGAAAAAGAGGCTTTCAAAGTACTTTTTCTTGTTTTTTTTAAGGAGGTCAGACCACTTCAAGGTGTTGATGCTGAGCAAATGCTGTCAGCGCCAGGAAGTGGATGAGGGGATCCCTGCCTTTCTGCCCTCCTTGCCACCAACGCTTGGCCACAAAAACCCTGAATTCCTCCCTGCCATGCCCAGCGGTTATGGGCTAGCAATGCCCTCATAGATAAAGTCACAGCAAAGGAGAAATACGGAGGGTTCTTTTGGAGAAATGGTCAAACTGTTGCTGCAACCACCAGCTGCCAAGGACAGGCCTCCATGGAGCAGCAGACATGGCTCATCCTTTGCCTTGACAGCAACCAAATTAAACAGGACTTCACTCAACCCTCCAGTCTGAGCTCCTGTTGATGAAGTCAGGTCTATTTAAGCAGGATTAGCATTCCCAAAGCCTGTTAAGCTTAAAGAAAGCAGTGGTACCTCTCAGTGTACTGGGGGAGTCCCATGCTGGAGAGCTGCTATTTAATGAGCTGTTCAAATGAACAACTTCCTTTGTCCCTCTGTGTATGCATACCATTTTTAAAATCACATATTTACAGCACATTGTTTGCAGCTGTTCAAGGAAACAAATGATTTGCTTTTAACATAATCACTATCAGAAGTAAATTATTCAGCACTTGCTGCTCGGAAGTTAGAAAGGGAGCCTGGATTTCTTTATAGTTTCTTCCTCTTTTTTATAATAGATATACAAGCTGCAGGGCACACTTTTATGCTCCTGTAGCCAAGATTTTGTAGAATTGACTAATAATCTATTTTGCATATTTATAAACACTTTATCATTTATTAATGGGACGTTTCAGGAGTAAATTCATAATCCTGCCTTATTATCTCAGCCTTTCACAGAAAAATGGTTGCTCGTGTCAAAGAGCTCTAAATGAGAGCTGGCGTAACAAAGAAATGAGTGAGGATATCTCATTAGCAAGAAAGCAAACAGGCAGGAGCCTTTTGTGAGAGCAAATACCCACACGCACACAAGACAGCTCACAACACCACGTTAGATGTCAAATACAGAACACAGCACTTCAGATATATCAATTCCCCCTCCTGCCAGCAATAAAGCCTACAATAGCATAGCACAGGCCCATAGCCATACAAAAACATGCTCTAACACACCCAGTGCTCACTCTCCAAATTGCCATTGCCACACCCAGGCTCACAACCTCTGGGCATTTTATGTTTCAGATACCATTAGCAGCAGACACAAACCAAAGACTAAGTACAGATCTCTTGCCCAGCCTCACATCCCACGCTGCTGCTACAGGAAATCCCAGACAACTCAACCACTGCCCACATCAAAGTTCAGTTTTCAGACATTTCATCCCCTAAATAAATAGGAAAAAAACCCTCCAGCCTTCTCTTACCAATCTCTGAGAGACTCCTGGAGATCCACGAGCAAGCACCTAACAAACACACCACCACACCCCCTACGCCACCTGTACTGAGTCCTCTGCTTGTGCCCTTTATAACTTTCGGGCCCTGAGCAGCATCCCATCAACGACCCAATGCCCTCCAGCTGCCCTCCTTGGTCAGCAGCCTCTCCCATCCTATTCCTCACCATTCAGACCCAGGTGGAGGAATAAGGCTGCAAATCAAAAACAGAGCTTGCAGAGGTGTAGGTGTGGGCTGTAAGGTTCTGAGTTCTGCGCACTGATTGAATTTCAGCTTTTTCACTTCAAGGCTGATACTGGGTTCTCAGCATCGCGGAGAGCCGCTGTGCAATTTGCCCCAGACCGGAGGCACCAAGGGGCTGCTGCTGTTAGGGGGCAAATTCCCACAGGGGGTGATACTTTCAGCACACATTTTATTTTTCTGAAAGGAGCTCCAAACATTTGAAGTTTTCTTTGAGTTTCGCTGGAAGCAGTGCTGCAGTGTTCTGCCTGCTGACGAGGAGCAGGTGGGGAAGAGCAGGAGCAGATAGGAGGTGAATCAGGCTGCAGCCTGGTGGTGTACCCAAGCGTAACAGCACGTCGTTGATGCCATTTAATTGTTCCCTGCAACTCGGATAATGGGGAAGACATTAGTAATAATAGCAGCTTCGTTATGTTCCTTTTTGATGTACCATCTAAAAAGCTGAAGTCTGAACGAGGACATTAGGAACACGGAGTCTGAGGCTTCCTTTGGCATTTTGTTTTTTCCGCAGAACCTGAAAATACTTCAATGAAGCCTATTAAACTTTAATGTAAATGTGTGCAAACGTAGAAAACTTGCATGCAGAATACAAATAACAAGGTATCAGCCATGGGGGCCTTTGCAGCACTGAGTTTTTCACTCCACTTCTTTGACCGCTCCCCAAAAATGCATAGTGTGTGTAGTCAGAGAGCCCTTATGTGCAGCTGCTCCTATTCAGCACAGAGCAAAGCAGATCTTACTGGAAGCCCCGTTGGGATGGAGATAGGAAAGCGCAGATGACAAATTTATTCAACCAGGAGTTGGACTCCATGATCCTTATGGGTCCCTTCCAGCTTGAGTTTTTCTATGATTTCTGCAGCCTTTGCCAGCATGAAGGTCATCAGGGACCCTGCCCCTTGCCATGGGCAGTGCTTTACATCATCTCACCCTATGGACCCACCCAGCTTTTTGGCATGTTCTGCTGGCCAGCTCTCATCAGTCGGAGTGGGACTGCAGAGCACCCACAGGAGTTCCAGCCTGCATTAGGCTTCAGTGTGCTGAGCACTTCTGAAGGGTTCCTGCCCTAAATCCAGCTGAGGTGCTGCTGAAAGATAGGGGGAGGTGGATTTAGCATGCAGCCAGTGCCTGGCTGATGAGCTCTTGTCACATTCTCACGAGGTGGACACTATTTTGCTTCTTTTCTTTTGCCCTCCCTGCAGTAACACGAGGATTGCATCACCACCGATATATATGTGCACATTACTACACCCACAGCCACAGTGCGGGCTGCAGCCACTGCTGCTATGAGTTTTCCCAGCACTGCCGGGAGCACTCATTGCAAGGAAAGAACTCAAAGCAACAGCAACAGCCCGGAGCCACAGGAGGTGAGAAAATCCTCTGCACATCAGCTGAGATTTCACAGCAATGAGATACAGTCTATGCAATGTCTTGCATTCATATATGGGACCCCAAAATGGTGCTCAGTGCAGCCGTGCTGTGTCCTTAATGCCTGTCCTCATTTGGCTTGTTGAATCGACCTGTGTTGTTTTAAACATCCTCCCTACCTTGCAGGCTTGTGAGGGCTTTTCCTTTTACCTTATGGACAAAATCCAGCTGCTATTATTCATATTTCTTACAGCTAAAGATACTCCGAGTATTGAAGTGACGTGATGGATGCAGCGAAGATGAAGTCTGAAGGGATCAGTGGAATTGGCACTTTGGTTAAAAAGGATGGATAAGGCATATGAAGCACCCTGCATATTCCTTTATTCACAAAAAGAACCTGCCAGGGCTTGGGTTTATTTTTGCTGACCCTGTTCTACATACTAGAAAGATAGCAGGAATGATAAAATTCCTTTTGTTACCTTCCTGTAAGGCAAAAATAGACAAAGCTGTGTCCATAGATACCTTTACACTGAGACGTGACTCTGCCTAGATCAGACTGAAGATCAGTGGCCTACATTTCCCAGGCTTAAAACTGCACAACTGGATATTAGGGTATTATTCAGGTTGGGTATTAGGAACAATTTCTTCTCAGAGAGAGCAGTGATGCAGTGGCACAGCTGCACAGAGACGTGGTGCAGTCACTGACCCTGGAGGTGTGCAAGAACCATGGGGATGTGGCACTGAGGAACACAGTCAGTGGGCATGGTGGGGGTGGATCAGCAGTCAGACTGGCTGGTTTAATGGGCTTTTCCAACCTTAATGGTTCTATGATTGGTGAGATCCAGATATTTGACATTGGATTTCAGGCTGTATGCAGGTTATGAGCCAGGACACCAGCAGTCCGGTGCCAGCTTTGTGCAATTAGCAGCCCTCTCTGATTAGAAACACAAAGCACAACCTTCCTTCTGTGCAACCTGCTCCTTCCCAGCATTTAGCACTGCCGAAGCTTTAACAAGGGATCAAGTGCAAGAAACTCTCCTCACTTGCCTTGACATTAACTAAAGAAGTTATTAGTACCATAAACATTCTACCTTGTTGTTTCAAGCCTCGCTGCAGAGCATTCTGTAGAACTTGAGTGCAAATAGAGACCCCGTGGCTTTTGTCAAAATACCGAATGCGGAGTTCTCTGTTTGCTTGCTTCCTGACATGAATGATAGCAATCATCCCCCACTGCTCCTAATCCTCTTTGCAAAGGGCTGGGCCCAGTCCCCTCTGCAGTCATCTGTGTCCATTCCTCATGGGGACCACCTGGAGGGACTTCAGCTCCATTTGGCCACGCTGGGAGAAGGCAATGGGAGATCTCATGAATAGGGAGATGTCACAGGCAGGATGCAATCCCCAGAGCAGGGTTACCTCAGCACATCATACATTTGTAGCACAATCCCTGCCCACTTGCTGTGTTTTTCCCACCCATACGAGCAGAGCCTGCAGGGATCAGCCTGCCCCGCTGCCCGAAACAACAGTTCAGTTTGTGACCTATCCGCACCCGATATGCAAGTGTTAAGTCTCAGCTCATTTCACATCTCTCTTTAAAACCACCTCTGAAGTGATGGGTCCCCTCGGACTAATACTGAAGGAATGATTGCAGCATTCCTGGGACAGCCTGCACGATGGGCACCGATTCATCACGCCTCAGTTACAGAGCAAACCCAACCTCACAGAGAATGGTGAGACCCCAAACGCTTCCTGCTGTAGCTGTGAGGTTTTAGTTAAAGTTTTCCAGCCATTTCTCTCCAAGAGCTGTAACGAGGTGTGCTGCTGTTGTTCTCCTCCTTTGGAAAGCGGAGAACCGCAGCAGAGATGTAAAATTATCCTCAAGTTCACACCAGTTTCAAGGCTTGCCCAGGAGAACCAGGAATATTTTCCCATTAAATCTACTTCTGATGAAATGTTCAGTTCCCATAGCAAAGCCATCTGCTACATGGAGGGGCACGAAGGCACGGTACATCCAAACTGCAATTCCAGGGGAGCATTTCAGCAACACAGCAAACGTTGGCCGGGCTGAAAGCTTTTCATCTTTCTAAATCCCACTGCGTGTGTGTCTGTGCAGTTTCTCCTCCGTGAACACTGTGGCTTTCATCTCCATCCCCAAGGAAAGCAAAGACTGAGACATCGCCGTTCTCTGAAGGGCAGAGATGTTCTTTCCCTGTCTGGTGAGTGGGATGGGATTGGAACTGTGGAGGCGTGGAACAGCACTGCTTGTCCTGCTCACAGCTCCTCTCCATCCTGCAGTGAACCATGGAGCGACAGGGCGCTGGGGGACGTGGTGAGTGGGCAGGGTGGTGATAGGTTGATGGTTGGACTGCTAGGGCTGATGGTTGGTACTCAGTCTTGAAAAAGAGTAAATATGTGTCCCACCTCCAAGTTTTGATCAGCGTTATGACGTCTCTCAAGGTTTCCCAAAGGAAGAGCTTCTCCTCACAAATCTCCTTGCTGGTAGGGGTCCCTTGGTACTGCCTTTCCCCATTCCTCCCTCCTGCTTTATTACAGCGAGCCCACGGCGAGGCTTCATTCCTTTTTTATGAAACGCCTTGCAGTCCATTTACCAGCACACTGTAAAATCGACACGTTAATAATTAAAGCTACAGCTGTCAAAATAAATGGTCGAGGTCCATTTTGGCAATGCTATGAAATATTATCCCACCACGCTGAGGAGGGGCTGTTTTTCTGTTGCCATCGCGTGCTTGCAGCCAGGAGGCAGGCAGTGCCCTGCCATCAGCAGCAGTGGGATTAGTTCAAATTAGAGCAGCCGCGGTGACAAATGGAATGGCGACTGCAGGCTGACCCAGCACGGCTCATTTTGTCCCCGTTTCTGAAAGAAGAGGCACAAAATGTGCCTGGATGGGAAGGGCTCTGCGGGTGTTTCGTGCTGACCTGCGAGCCTTCTGCTCGCCATCAGCTCCACTCTCTCTTCCCAGCAATAAATCAGCAAAACCACGCTCCCCAAACCTCCCAACCCTCTGCTTTCTCTGTCATTCAGGCTCCATGAGGATTTTCCCCTCTGTTCCTGAACGTGAAGGTCCTGACCCAGAGCTGCAGATGATAGTAAGTTCTGGCTGGGAGTGGGGTGGCAGCTGTGGGTGAGCACTGAGCGCTGTAGGGATGGGGAGAGCTGCTATGGAAGCTCACACCGTATTTTTTCCCTGGTCATATGACATGTTGGGGTTTTGAAGCCACAGCTCTTTAACTCAAGATTATTTGAGATGCTCCGCTTTCATGCATACAACAAAGGCTGCGAGCTTCTGGCCCTCGTGGTTACAGGCAAAAGGCTTGGGAAAAATAAAAAGACCCTGAGAAGTAGTGAAAAATAACAAAATTAAAAATAGATGGCATACAGGAGGATTCCCACAGGTATTACTCTGAGAGAACTTTGTGATTTGGGGGGAAGGCTGAGCTGCAGTGCTACCAGCTTGTAGCCTGCTCTTCCTTCCCAGCAAAGAGATGCATCCCCACCAGCCCCATCCTCATGGTCTGAGCTGCCCCTGTGGGGCCCCGGGTTATCCTCAGAGCCCAGCACAGGGCATGTGGCAGGAACATGCCACAGCTGGGAGAGGCAGCAGGTCCATCTGCCAGCACTAATTACTGTGACAAGATGCTGAGGTCCTGCTTAGCAGTCTGATGGTGGTGACATTTCCCACATCACCCACCCTGTGTTCGCCATTGCTGCTAAACCTTATTGCAGTGAGAGTTTTAGTCCTGTTTTGTCTCTGGATCTGCCACTAAGTTGTTCCCTGGTCTTCCCAGAGCCACTTACACCAATCCATTTTGACTCAGCAAGGCCCCAAAAGCAGTGTTTGAGTGGTTGGCCACATTGTTAAGCACCAAGCTGTGTTTTCAGGTGCCCAGCTTTGCTGTGGAAATTACGGCAAAACCTCTTCACCTCTTTCCTTTGTCTGTGGTGTGAGGATAACAGCAGTGGGGCACTGTCATAAATCACACTGAGCCCTTCATATGAAGGTTCCTTGGAGAACCTCGGGGCATCTGGAAGTGCAAGTCTCAGATCAGTTTGCAATTGGCCTTAGATGATACTTCAGATGGTTTTCTTCCCACACCTACTGCTTTCCCTTGGGTACAGGCGCATTTGCAAAGCATTTTCCAGCTCCTCCCCAGCAGCACAGGGTGCCCAGTGGTGGATCCCCATGGTCTCACGGCTCTCTATGCCCTTGCAGGAGTGACATTGCTGGGCCATGCCTCATCCTTGGCTGGGAGCATCCCACATGAGTGCTGTGCTCTGAATTCTCCACCTTCCAGGATGTGTCCGAGCCCTTTGGGTGGCTTTGAGATGCCACCTCCTCCGGGTCTTGTTAAAGCGCTTCATCAGTGCCCATCTTCCCCTGCGGGGCTGACCTTTTGCTCATTGCTGCTGTTGCTACCTGACTGGGATCACCTCCGAAGAAAGGTTGCCATGGCGATTCCATATTCAGCTCAGCCAAAAAATCTGGCTTCTGTATCTTATTAAATGCTCCTTTTCAAAGACTGTACATGTGGGGAGCCACGGCCAGGGGCTGCCTGTGCACATCACTGTGAGGAGTTGGTCACCTTACCCAGTGCCGTGCCCAAAGGGTTTTTGTCATGGTTGGCTGAAAGCTTGGGGTTTGTAAACTATTAGCGTTCCTATGAAAACACTCCTCTGCAAAACGTCAATCAGCCTTTTCAAGGGGATTTTTCACAGCTCTCATCTAAACTCCACTGTCAAATGTCAGGAGCGGATGTTTAATGAGGATTGGTTGGAAGCCCTAATTGGATGGGTATTCAACAGGCTTTTTTCTTTCTTCTTTCTTCTTTATTTAACACTTGTTGTTTTATCCTTGGGCCTCTGTTTTCACAGAGATTCTCGTTAAGTTTTAGAATCTAATCTCCATTTTAAGCTCAGCACACGTGGGTCCTCGGGGGCTACTTGTAGTGGGCTTTCATTGAGTGAACCTGGAGGGCAGAGAGAACACCCACCAGAGCGTGTCTGCCCCAACAAAAGGAGCATTTTGGGGATATTATTGGTCCATCTCCTGCAAAAGAATGGCTGTGTGCAGGCAAATGTCAGGTCTGAAGGCAGCAAAGTGGTGAGGTTCTCCCACCCCCTCTGTGCATACACAACAGCATGAAGAAGGAGCGTTCAATGTTTGTCTCTAGATGGATCTTGGTACCATATGGTCTGATTTTTGGGTGCTCCTCTGTGGAGCCAGGAGTTGGATGTGCAATAGGTGACAAACCTTTCCATAGACACGTCCTGCCCCAAATTCATAATGCTTGCATGCTCTGCAGCATCCGCTCTGGGCCTCATTACCTCCCATCCATCACACAGCAGCATTCATTTCCCACCCGTGGTCACACTGCCTTTGCAACAGGTGCTGCAGAAAGCATTTCGAGCCATCTGTCACCAAACACGCCGTGCTGCATCACCACAGATATTCCTGCTGAAATCCTATGAGCTGTGCTGGGACCATCCCAGCCCAAACCCAACACCCCACACCCTGTGCTCCCATTCCTGACACCCCTGTGCCCGGTGCTGAGCAGCCGCTTGGCTCAGAGCTCCCTGCACTTACTGCTGCTTCCCAACAGCAAAACCTTTCTGAAATGGTTTGTTTTTCCATCTGAACTCAGTGCTCTGACACCTCCATACAAACCATTGTTCTTTGATTTTTCTTCCCCCCCTACAAAAAACCACAAAATTTATAGCAGATGATTATAAAAACATCCCAGTTTCCTATAGCCGTGCTTTTATTGCTTTTTTAATTAAAACCTTGGGAGGACCATAAAAGACCCATCACAGATGTGAGCGTTTCCATCCCCTGTTCCACACTGAACACACAGAACAGAGCACCTCTGCAGCTCTGCCCCATCGCTCTCCATTTCCATCCCTTTGGCTGGGAAGCGGCCGCTGTTCCACCACACACATAACACCTTCTCTCCATCCCTAATTGCATTCCATTTCACACGTGCAGTTACCAGAACGACTTCTTCCAAAAATAAACCACGGGATGTTCAGAGCTGCCTGGCTTCTCCAGCCAAGGAATTGCAGCCCTTCTGCTCTCTCCTGGACACTCTAAGAGCGGGCTGGCATGCCCATAAACCTGCCCTTCTCATAAAAGCACCAGAAAAATGCCCTGAAGGCTGTACTCGAGGCAGGTGAGCCCCACAGGTTACACACCGTAATGCCTGCCCCGTCGTTTCAAGGCATTTGTGATGGTGTCTTAAGTCAGCAACCTCAACAACTCCCCTGGTCTCCAGCCAGGAATAAAAGCGCTGAAGGAAATCAGGCCACAGTAATTTCCCCAAACCACAGAGCTAACATGCATGGTAATTAATTCCTTTAGTGGAGAGAGGTTTTTCTAGCTGCTATGAACTCTCCCAGGGGCTGACACAATAGCACGTCTCCTCGGCGGTCAGACTGCCTGCCCACGGCTTTCATCCTGCATCCCACAGCATTCCATGGAACATTCACAAGTCCTCCGGCACGGTGCCTGCAGTGGAGCTGCTGAGGTCCGGCCTTGGGCACAGGGATGTGCCCTTGGAGGGGGTGAGTGAAGCAGCAATGCCAGGCTCTGGCCTTCAGGTTGTTTCCCAGCACACACCGCCTTCCCGATGCAAGGAACAGCACGGCATGCCAGCACCCAGCATCACTGGGGGCATGCAATCCATTTTATATAGAAAAGATCCAAGTCCAAAGCTTGTAGCTAGTATGGACAAGGTAATTTTTCTGACGATTGTCTTAGTTATGGAAGAACTTCAAAAATCTTTTCTTCAGCTTCCTTATGTTTGCCATTGAAAGTTTCCTAAATTGTGCATGCAAATCTCTAAATCTGATCACAGATGGAGCGTAAATACCAGGTTATGAAGTTGAAGGACACAGCTTCCCTTCTGGGGAATAATATATTGCAGTAATTTGATGATTTTTGTTTTGTTTTCTTTTAACCATGCTTCCTTCAAAGCTTCCATCCGCACCACAACATCCACCCACCCCCGTAACTAACTCATTATTTTACAGCAAGTAAAACGAAACTGGAGACAAATGGCTGTTGTTTAGTGCCATTAGTTTCAATGGCTTTACACAATATTTGCGTCATTGGCTCGCTTCTTGCTTTGGAGGAAGCCCAAATCTGGATGAATCTACGCGCTTTACAAACCATCCACGGGGCCAGGCCAGGCCTGCCTAACAGATGCAGGTCCATATGCTTTGGCTCTGCACCCATATGGAACACTGACGTGCAGTCCAGGAGCAGAGCGTGCCACTGCTCCTCTTTTCAAGCAACCTCCCATCCAAAGTCATTTGCAGACACGAGAGCAGCTAAGCAAGCTCATCTGGAACCTGTACAGAAGACACCGCAAGACTGATGGTCCAAGAATAATATTTTCCTTGCTCTGTGGTTCCTGCCGAAACCTAAATTGCAACATTTTCTAGAAAGCCATTTGTTAGGCTTTCCCAAGTGCTCGTTACAAAGCCCATTGCACTCCTATAATGTGCTTTAACCTTTGCTGCACAGGCCGTGCACGAACACGGAGTGCTTCACTGGCACTCGCTGGAGGGATCTCTCCAGGCAACCAAAGCAGCAAACAGCTGGGGCTGTGTCACAGCGCCTGGAGGGGTTGGTTCACAAGAGGCACAGGATTGGCATCAGATGGCCTGCCACCATTTCAACATAGCAGGGCTTAGCTTGTGCTGCTGGCTGCGCTCCTCCAGCAGCGCTAGATGGCTTCTTCTGGCCAGGAGCTCTGGGGAAGATCTGAATGGCTTTAGGTGTTTGGCAGTGCTGTTTTTCCCAGTGCTTAATCCTTGCTCAATCTCTGTGTTGTTTTTGTTTTTTTTTTATCGTCATTGATGCAATGTAACAGATACAGCTCAGTCCTGCTTAGAGCACAAGAACAGTAAACTCAGCACCTGTGCAGTCTTACAGGAGAGCTGGGTTCCCATCCCAAACTATACAACAGGTACATTGTTTATATTTCATTTTATTATTAGTTTTATTATTAACATTATTATTAATTTTATTTATAGGGCCACCCTTCTTTTCTGCCTTGTGCTCCGTTTTAAAGAGCTGTTTGAAGAGTTGAGTGCTAGGAATGCCTATGTCAAATGGGAGTTATTTCCATCCGTGGCGCTCAGCTCATGCACTGAGTTGTGAGAGCATCAGTGTAGGAAGGGTTTAGTGGGAGTTGACTGCGATTCCCCCAGAACTGCTCTTAAATTTGCTTGGAAATGCTGTTAAGCAACTAAATGCCTTTGCCTTCAGCTGGATTATGAGTGCAATTGGCATGTGACAGCTTTGCTCGTGCATCGAACGGAGCCGAATGGGAGCGATTCCCAGCTGGAAAAGGAGCTTATTGCCCAATGCCTTGATATTGCTAATACTGGGGGAGAAGTTCATCCTCTTGAGAGGATGATGATTTTTTGGTTATCATTCAGACCTCTGCTCAGAGCCTTTCTCAGTCATTTCTTTACAAAAATAGGCGATGAGTAATCATCTGGGCGGTGAAAAATAACTCATGGAGTCCATTGCCTGGTTGTGGTGGGCTCTCCAGGCTGGAGCTGAAGCTGGGAGTGTCATAATATCCACAGTGAGATGACCTGACGTGGAGCCGGGATTGGAGCCATCCCAAGATGTCACACACAAGATTTGCCTGCTCAGGTATCTGCTCCTCTCACTGGTCCTGCAGCTGGGGAGACACCGCGTTCACAGACCGCTCATGAAATGTGAGTAATTCAACAAGAACAGGAACACCAAATGGGCAGAACAGTGTATGGTTAACAAAGCACCACACCAGAGATCACACACTTGATGCTGAAGGGCACCCTGGAGCAAACCACACGCCTGCCATCCCATCTCAAAGCTTTAAGCTTTAATTTCCATAGTTTCAAGCTTCCCTAGCACGAAATTGGGTTCTTTGATTTTTTTTTTTTTAAAGAAGTGATGCTCAAAAAGACAGCATCTCTCTCTATCAAGATCTGTATAGATGGTACAAAGGACTACCAGAGCAATACCCCATAACACTGCAAGGTAATGAGCAAGACATCCCCTGAGAGAGCCACATTCGCATCAGTATATGTGAGTACCTACCTTTGTTGCATCACAGCACGATGAGCCAAGCTAAACCTTCAGAAGGGTCCTCATTCAGCCTGCCCAAGCCCCACGTCAGGGTCTGTAATGACAGGCTCATTCCTTGAGCTTTGGAAGAGCCTCAAGCTTTAGGCGTGAAGTTATCCAGCAAGCAGCAGCCCAGTCCCCAAACTCTCCTCTACAAAACAGGCTCTAAAGCGGTCCAGTGGCAGGGGCCAAGGTTGGTAAAGCTGGGTCCCAGCTAACTGCTGGACACAGAAGGCAAAGCACACTCCCAACAGGGATCTGAGTTGGCCACAAGTGCAGCACACAAATAGCCTTGTATCCGCCACAGGTCCCTTCTCTTCCCTTTTCTCCCTATTTAACTGGGGAGTATTTTACGCTCTTACCCCACCAATACATCACAACTGCACATCTGTTTCATTTCTCGTATTTTTATTCAAAAAGAAGGTTTGCTAACAGCGATCAGTACCATGGCCCAGGCCCCTCCACACAACAGCTGACTTCAGCAGTCCTGGGCCTTCATCTCCATCCCTGCCGTACCAAACCAGGGACTTCACAACCACTCCTGAATCACGGGATGCTCCTTGACACTTCAGATGGTTTCCACCTTGCAATTTCACTCTTTTCCTCCTCCTATCTCAGGAAACCTCAGCAGCTTAAGCAGAGGTTCACAGCCAGATTTAGCTTTATCCTGTCACTAAACTCAATAAAAAGGAAGTTTAAAAAAAAACAAAAACCCCAACAACCTAAACAGGTTTAAAAAGCATACATAAAATCAATCATTTTCTGGAGTTGGAAAGAAACATTCCCCGGTGGCAGATTAGCCCACATTTATCCACTATAAAGTTGCTTACACCTTAATCTTCGGCATCTTCATCTGACACTAATTAGCAGGCTGGAGGTTCCTATGGGCATCATACTGTCTACATCCCAAAACATGAAAGAGAGCTCTTCCTTTTACCACTTGAAGCACTTTGCTTTTAAAGAAACAATATCAAGTATACCAGACCCAGGAGGTACACTTCTTAAATTTCAAAACCACAGTGGTATTGGGAGGCACAAAGGTGCAGAAAACTTGCCAGGAAAGCACTGCAACACACGCCCAGGGCTCGGCTGTGCAATGTTATTTGCTCACACACAAATTAAACCCAAATTGCACTCACTGAACCCTGGGCCCACCTGCACTTTCACACCCGTTGCTAATTAGGAGATGAATTGAGGAGGCTATAGAAGCAGAAAATTAAATGGGCTAATCAGACCAATGTAGTTGCTTCCCAGAAAAAAAAAAAAAAAAGAACCCCAAATTTACAGAAAAGCCAATGTGTGATTGTAAGAACTTTTTCATATTTAGGGACTCTCAGAAAAGATTAATTACTTCTTTGACGTTCATTACCGTGCAAGCATCCCATTGAGATCCATCTGACATCCTATTTAACTGTTCGCAGCAACAACTAATTGGAGCTTGAAAGAAAGGCAAGAGCAGGACTCCAGGAACACGGCACAGTGTGCTAGCTCCTTGCAGGGAAGTGAAAATAAATTATTTAGACTTGACAAAGTCCCTTGAAGTCCTGCGGTCTTTCTACTTGGCTGGGTCTCAGGCCCATCGCCGATTTATCAGCAGTTATTTTTGGAGGGGGAGAGAAGGCAGGCTGCTTAGCAGGTAGCTTTTGGGAATTTAGAGCTCGTCATACTTATGGTTTTCACGAGCCCTGGCAGATGTTGAGTGTCTTACACTAGAGCACAGTAAGACACTTCATACTAATGGTGTTGGTTTGCAGCATCAAACCTCTTTCCTGCCACATTCCAGCATCTCTGCTCCTTTCTACGTTGTTCTTTAGGAAAGGAAAACCCATCCTCAACACACACCCTCAGCAGCCTCTTAACTGTTCACCCAGCTCATCCAGCGAAGGCTGCATCCCCCCAGGGCCACTCGCATGCCCACACCACTTGGAATGGATCTGCGTGCCACTTTGCTGGGCACCGGGTCCTGCAGGGCAGGAGATGGGTCCTGCTTGGTGCTTCTGAGCTGTGAGAGCCGCCAACAAACCTTCCCTGCCCACCCCGCTCCCTGCCCCTTCCCTCCCCGAGCACGGAGCCAAGAACGTGCCGGCAGCGGCGCTCTTGGCCGAACAAACTAACTACCAACCTCGGACCAGTCACGACAAACGGCTGAACGTCTACCCATCACCTAACATACCCTCAAAAACCAAGGTCACCATCACACGTCATGGACGTAGATCGAACGCCTGGCCCAGCCCAGCAAACCCAAGGTTTCACCCAGGCTGGCCCCTCCAGATGCTCACACATGTCTCCTACCCGTTCCTTGGTGAAACACCGAACAGTTATAATACTCAGGTCAATATATATAGGTACCACGTATATATATTTGTGCCGCTGCTCTGCGCATTAACAAAGACACCCAACCCCACTGGGCTCCTTTCTGCCCCCTCCCCGTCCTGCCCCGGTTGTGCAGCCTGCAGGATCGCAGCCAGGGCCACCCTACGTGTCCCCCTCGCATTCCCCTACAGTCAGCTTCAAGGCTCCCTGCTGGTGCAGAGTCTTTAAGGCTTTGAACTCCAAGGGCATGGTGTGCGGGCTGGCCTGCGAGGTGTAGCCGTACTTCAGGCTGTCATAGTAGTGGTACTTGACTGGCTGCTGGTTCTGGTCCAGGGGGAATGGCCAAAAGCCGTAGAGATGGATGCGGTTGCAGAAACGAGTGGCCAAGGTGTACATGAGGAGGCCAGTGGTGGGTCGCTTGATGTGCACCTTGTTGGTCAGCCAGTACCTGCAAGGGAAGAGCAGAGAGCCTGTCATCCCCCTGCAGCCAAAGCTTGTGTCTCTCACTTTTTTTCTCTGACTGAGATATATTGGTGATTCAAAGTGAGAGGTTTCTGACTAGCAGAAGAGTTCTCCATGCCAAGAAAGCCTCTCTAGGGGTTGCTTCATGAATAAGCATCTCCTGCTCTCTGTCTGGCGGTTACATCACGCGTGTTGCTATGGCATTGAAGCATCTCACGTCTTGGCAATCCTTTATGAAAAACAAATTGCTTGCAACGCTGGCCTTCAGTACTTCAGCCTACAATTATCTTCCAATCAACCCAGGAGATCGATACCACAGAGCAAACCATCCTCACATCAAGTAAACTCCAGCAGCCCCTTCCTTGAAGCAGACACTCACACACACACAGCTGACAGTTTTCATTGATGAACGAAGATTTACTGACAGTAAACACAACAGGGCTGCAAAAACGTTTGCCTTTGAATAAAGGGTCAGCTGGCTGAGAGAGCTCAAGCACACCACCATGCTCCTGTTATACCCAGCCACTGCTCTGCAATCCTGTGTCAAAATACATCACCATATTGCATAAAGTCAGGGCATAACACAATACACCTGCCTACTGTAATACACCTACCACGATATACCATACCTACCACAATATACCACGCCTACCACAATACACCACATCCTATAGAGATCAGATGAACTCACTTGCAAACTGTGCTAGTTTTTACGAGGGATGGCCAAAAGAGAGGGGGAAGGAGGTATCCCATAGTGATGCATGAGCAGAAATAGCATCAGCAGTAGTATTTTGGGATGCTGATAAAAGTTACTGCAGTATCAGCACCACTGTACTGCAAAGTTTCCAGTGCCAGTGCTTTACTGCATGGACAATTTGTCCAGTTTGCTCAGCAGGAAAGCATTGTCAGATGAGGAAATACAAAATGGAGAAAGTTTGGGCTGGTGGAAGAGGTCCCCAGGCATGTTCCTTCCTCCCAAAATATGTTTGATGCCGCCACTGCCTGTCTGAGCCTGCACCACGGGGTCTGCCAGCAGATTACTTATGATGGGTATTTCAAAGGGACCGGGTGCAGGAGATTGAGCACGGAATGCATCTCGCTCCTCATTCACACTTCCTGCTGGGCTCCCCAGGGTCTGGGGCTCAGACAGCGGGAACCCACGGGAGAGCAGAGCCATAATCCTGCAAATTAGCTTTTCACAAAAGCCATTAAAATTTAGCAACCAAGGCACAAAATGTACTCATTTGTTCTCAGCTAGATAAGAGGAAAATTGACTTTTCTGGTGAATCAAATTCCAGAGGCAAGGGCGGGAGACAGCAGAGTTCATGGGGGTCTAACACCCCAGGGCTGCCCAATGATGGGTACGGTGTTTTAGGATGGAGGTCCTCCTCACCTGATCTCTCAGCATCCAGCATGAAAGAGGAAAAAAATACTAGAGGGAACAAACACAGTACCCAGCCCCAAGGATTGAGCTACGGGGCAGCCAAGGCTGTGGCGGTGCTGAGGTCATCTTAACCCACAGGTGGATGAGACAGATTCCTTGACTGCATTCAAGGTAATCACACCAGACTCATGAGGTGTGCAGAGAAAGGGAGGATATCACGGCCACTTAGCACTGAATTACAGTACAGCAGACAACAGGGAAGCCACCTGGGAAGAGCTGTCCTGTCAGCGGGCCTGCTTTGGAGGAAGACACAAACCAGCACTGCACCTACATATGATGCCCATGACATCTCACTTCACCATCACCACCTGAAGCGTATTAACAGTGACAAAAAGGACTGGGGGCAACCTCAGAAGAGCCCCACTAACAAACGTGCACAACTAGCATCAAAAGCAGTTCTGACACAACAACCCAAAGCACACGTGGCAGCTGAACACTCCAAACCCTCCAATAACATCGGGGTAGGGACCAACTCAGATGCTTAGAACAAAAAAAATGGATGCCATACATGACACACAATGGCCAAACCATACCACTGACCACATCACAGCATTTGCAGTTTGTTTCTTAAACAATGAAGGTGGGAAACCCTCCAGTGAAGTTTGGGGAATACTTTTTAACAACCCATTTGAGATGGGGTATAAAAGCTATGCAGGAAGACCTCATCTTCCTACCATTAGCCAATGGAGACAGTGGCCACATTCCCAGTATAGCAGAGAACAGCTGGGGATGGAAATAAAACCTAATTAATTTTGTAAATCCAAATGAGGTTGTCTGGGTGCACATGGGATGCTGTGTCAACAGCACACCTTTAATATGTGAGGTCCAGGATTTTAATTAGGAGGAAAGATAATCTTGAAGCAGGCAGTAATTATTTTTCAAATTGGCTACACCAATCACCATAACTATTAATTGCAACATTTTATGGAAAGAGACAGCAATTAAAAGGGAAGAGCAAAGAGCAGTCCTAAAACTCAATGCCTCCCTTCTCAGAGCCCATGCCCACGTGCTGACCTCCTTCAGAACCAGTATAAATAAACCCCAGGGGTGCGAGCAGCTCTGGAGGTGGTCGGGCACCCGAGTGGGATGCAGCCATGAGCAGGAAGCCGAGTGCTGCCAGGCAGAAATTGCCTGAGACAGCTCTTGTTTGGAGGATCATGATAATGACAGATGGGAAATGCCACCACAATCATCGAGGCCATCTTTTGTAAGGAAACAGGCCAGACATGGGCCCGAGTACCTGAACTAATACTTGATGGCAGCTGAGGACGGAGGCTTCAGAGTGAGCAGCTCAGAGTACTGTGCTAGGGGGTGGGTGCATCCCAGCGCATCCAAGAAAACCCTTGGGTAATGTGCTCTCTACAGGCAAGGGTTAAACTGCAGGATAAAAGAACTGAAAATCCATCACACTGATAAAATGAGTAAAAGAAACCCAGGTCAATGAAGAAATCAAGTTTCAGCGGCCTCAGCTGCATTATTTCTTGATACAAATCAGAATAGCTGAAATAATGCAATTTCAGACCTTTTTAAAACAGCTTACTTGTAGAAGTGTGATACAAACACAAGCTGTTGTGGAGGTGCTAGCCCCTGCCTGTCTGAAGCACGTTATCAGTCTGCCACACACATCCTGCTCCCATTAATGCTCATGAAAAGCTGTCCGAAGGCAAGCGGAGACAGCACCCTGAGGGCACCCTGTGCTCCCACTGCTACATGCTAGGACCCACTGGTACCAGCAGGGAACAGCACAGAATGGAATGATGCATGGAGCCGGGAGAGAGACCAATATCCTCCTGTTGGGCTGTGTGTCTAGTTTCCACCATTAATTCCACCAAAATAACCAAGAGCTGCATACAGATCAGTGCTGGATGGGTAAAACAGCAGCTGACCCCCTTCAGGTCTTCTCCAGGAGTCCAAATGCTGGACACAGAGTAGCGGTGGGCTTCATCTCCAGGTCCTGGTATTTGCAATGCCAGTTTTAGCACACAGGGTACTCAACACCCACGAGTTAAACCATTTCCACACAGACCAAACACGAGGAATGCAGCCAAAAAAGGATCATTCTGTTTCTTTCCCCCTTCCTTCCTGCACTTTTCCACTTCTTTTTACAAAGGAAAGCCTAAATCTTCTTCTTATCAACTAGAACAAATCAAATGTCATGGGGACTGTGTGCAAACACACCACAGCTGGGATACAACATGCCTTATTGCCTTGTGCAGAAGCAAGAACAATTGCTCACACAAGTGGTGGTAGGCCTCCAACCTGTTCCATTCACACACTTGTCAGTCATTTTTTCCCTTCCCCGTGCACCCTGTGGCTGCCTGTGTCCCTCACTTCAGCACCTCTGCCCTCAGCTAGGCTACCAGATAGGCACTGTCGGGATGCAGGCAAGGAGGGACCAGGGGAAGGCTTCCATCATGGCCAATGGATGGGAAAGGCAACCTCAGAGCACTACCATGCTAAAAACTCCAAGGCTTAGATGTTGTTTGGGTGCGGGACCCAGGGAAACTCCTGAAGCAAAGACAAATCCACCTTCCATCCCACCAAACTGGGTTTCTGAGGACAGGTGGCAGAGCTGTGCTATGGGAGCTATGGACTCCAAGCAGGGCAGTCGCTGTCACGGAGCACACACGCAAGCTGTCAGGGCTGTTTGGCTGGCAAACCTAACGGGATAGCTGGAAGATTTATCGATTTTCTTCTTTCAAGAAGCTCTTAATAAAATCTTATGGGATTAGAAGTGGTTACTGCCAAGAGACCCCTGTGATGGACACGGTGAGAAATGCTAGACTAGATAATACAAAGCAAACAGAAACGTGTCCACAAATTCTCCACAAGATGCAATAGTCAGACCTCCAGATACAATTCTTCCCTCTGCCTCTTGCATTTCATGTTATTTCTCTAACAAAAGCTGCCTGGCAATAGGGATTACAAGGCTTTTTGGAGACATTAGCAGATGACTCCTAACGGGCTCACCTGCTTCCCTGCCAGAAGACGAGTGCTGTACTTGCTGGGTGTGTTGCTCAGGAGACATTTTAGAGAACCTCTTAGAATTGAGTCACACACCCCAAAATGCACGGCAACGACACTGGAAACAGGCTTCCTAGCTAGTGACTCTGCTTCATTGCTTTCATGGTTTGCTTCTGAGCTCCTGCATCGAAATGCCAATGACTTTCCCCAGTCCTGGCAGGCAGGGAACAGAGCTGGTGAGTTTAACGGTGTGAAAAGAGCCTCGGTCCTACAGCACAGTTATCCAGAAGCATCAGCACAAAAGCTATCAGCAAACATTTAAGGCACCAGCAGAGCTAGGAAGGTGATGTCTCAAATGGTGCTGTTAAAGAAAACAGAAAACAAATGCTTTCTATTTATCTCAGCAATGCACTCTCTACAAGTGCCCCAAATGCACTGCAAATTATAGGAAGAAGTGTTTGATTGCCACTGGAACACATTCTGGTTTGGGGGAGAGCAGAGGAGGACAATAAACACTGTGGTTCAAGGAGGAGTCAAGAACTCACAAATGTATTTCACTGGAAAGGAAGGAAGAAGAGTAAAGGCAAAGCTTTTGTGGCTGAATTGAAGTTGGCTGAGATAAGGTTAGTCTTTGTACAAAGTGCTATTTCTACAAGATATAATAAAATATCTAAAAGAGTGTCTTAGCTGAAAGACTTTCCCCATTTCTTCGTGATTTCCAAATCAACTTAGGGCGGATTATAAATCAAGGGCAGCTTTATCGAGCAAAGGAAAAGGGACAGCACTGGCACAGCAGCATAAAAGGAACATTGTAGGAACCACAGAAGACAAATAAGTGAACACCGAGTGATGCTGATACTTCCACAGCCCAAACTACATCACAGGAATGATGCCAAATGGTCAAGACAACCCCATGGGTACCTGAAAAACTTCCCGAGAGTATCAGCACCCACCCTCAGCTGTGACCAGCTCACTCATTACTGCCTGAATTGCTCTTACATCCATCCCAGAGCCCAAACCTGAAGACGCTGCACCAAAGATAACATCATTGATACTACACTGACAGAGCCCTTTGCACCCCAGCCTTGGAAGGGTCCTGCTGCATGGCCCCTTAGCCAGGCTACAGCTCACAGTATCAGCTTTGAAGCGATCCCATCAGTTCTGGCTAGCGAGGGGGCTACAATATTAATTATAATCGTCAGTAACCAGTAGCATCCTTGCTTTCTTGCTGCTGGGCTGAGAGGCAGGAGGGCAGGGCAGGCAGCACATCCCTTGGCTTGGAGGGCCTGATGAGGATTACCACTGGCTTCTATGCCTCTGATTGAATTAGCACTGCCCAGCACCAGCTGCACGCTCTGCCCTTGGCTGCTTCCCCCAGTGCAGCACAAGCCACCTTTCCCATTGCCCTTCTGCAATCAGGGGCTTTCAGGACCCCAACCAAGAGATGCCTTCCTTCCACACAACCCCAGGGCTTACCACCATCCATCCAGCCACCAGCAGAGGTCCAGCTGCCCTGTGGGCACTACACGGGGACAACATGGTGCCAGCCAGGAGCACACCAGGATAGTGCCAGGGGATGAGCAGCTTTGGGGGTTCCTCTGCCTCCACAGGAAAGCAGTGCCCAGCCCTTGCCAGCCCTGCAGAGCTTCCTGCGGGACGTTCCTGGCACCAGGAGGGGTTGCCAGCACAGGATTAGCAGCCTGTTGATTTAAAGGACTTATTACAGGAGCTTAATTCTATTTTGACAGATGAAAGTAAGTCAATTACAGCTAGAAATAGCTCTGAATTTGGGTTGTTTTCCCCCCTTTTCTTTGAGCACAGCATTGTTCCCCTTCTCTTTCTTTACCTCAAAGCCAGAATTTTCTGTAAAAAGCCTCTGAGGCCCCAAGAAATCTCAAACAGAAGCGCCTGAGGGCAGACCCAACTTTTCTCACCCCTTGTTGCTGCCTGGGATTGATCAGAGCCTTTTGGCTGGCTTGTGCTGGGGACAACCTAAGAGCACCTCCAGTGCCTTGCAAGTTCATAGAACAGATTGGGTTCACAGGGACCTTAAAGATCATCTTGTTCTGAAACTTCTACTGCAGACAGGGTTGCCATCCACTAGATCGGGATGCCTTGGAAGTTCATTTAAGATGAACAATGCAATTAGCACTATCACAGGTACCCATGGGCTACTCTGGAACTTCTGAGCTTCTCATTGACTCCTTGGTCTCAACCTCCCTATGAGCTCCCTGGTACAAAGGAGCTAAGTGAGATTTCCACACATGCCTCAGGCACACGCTGACAAACCCTGTCACCAGCTCAGCTGGCCACCACACACATTTCTCCTAGCAGAGCCCTAGCTGTGGGCTGGGGAGTTATTGTGACGATATCCAGGCTTACAGCCAGCAAAGCAAAGGCAGATTTAGAATCACAGAATGATAAAGGTTGGAAAAGACCACTAAGATCATCTAGTCAACCCACTCCCACCACGGCTGCTAACCATGTCCCTCACTGCCACATCCCCAGCGTTCTTGAACACCTCCAGGGATGGTGACTCCACCACCTCCCTGGGCAGCTGTGCCAGTCCCAACCTCTCTTTATGAGAGAAAATTTTTCTTAGTACCCAACCTGGATCTTTAGGCCTGTTGCATAGCTAGAAGACATTATACTCATAGAGCAGAGCAAGGGGTCCTGCTTGCAAGGCAGTCTCCACCCCACATCAAGGGACCAGATTCCACTTAAGGGAGCACCAGTGCAATGACTGCTCTCCTGCTGGGGAAGCTCACAAAATCCCAGCTCTGAGCACATCGACCACGTTCTCACCCTCGGACGGCGTGCAGCAGGCGCAGTGAGGGGTAGGCAGTCCTGACGTTGATGCGGTGTTTCAGGATGAGCTCATTAACCCACTCCACGCGCTCCTTGCCCCCCTTGGCCATGAAGGCAGGGATCCAGAGGATGCTGCCGTTGAGGCTGTGCAGGCGCTGCAGCAGCTTCTCCCTCCACGTCTCATTTACCAGGTCCTCGAAGGCCCGCTGGATGACCGATGGGTTCATGGTCACCAGGTCCGTTTTCGTGCCCACGTCCTGCGAGTACTCCTGAACAGGAGCCAGGTTGCACCTGCAAGTGGAAATACCCAACAGCCCTTAGTGATGGATGTGACAGAGGGCACTGACAAGTGTTGCAATGGGTTGATTCTAAAAGCCAGAGCAGCGACAGACGTGTCTGTTTGCTCTCACTTTTGGAAGGTGGCAGAGGGAGAATGAGGTCTTGCAATGAATTAGAGAGGCTCTAACCTGGTAACACTGAGCCATCCTACCATCAGGTTATCATTCCTCAATGCACCAAGATGTGTGTGCACGTGTCTCCGGGCAGCGCTAATAATGCATGTAGCTGGTGGGTGAGTTTACATGGGTCTGTATCTCTCCCGGTGCCATTCGAAAATAAAACATAGCAACAAACCTTCCTGCTTTGCTGCCACAGCAGGTTTGAGATGAGACTGCTTTTCCCATGTGGCAGCAGCTTGGGGCCAGGTAGGACACACAGCAGAGAGAGCTGACGGTGCCCCATACACCAGCCAGAAACCATTACCTGCTCATGCACAGGAACTGGCCTTAGTGCCTGCAGCCTCCCTTCTCTCCAGGAATAGCAATGTGACACCCGCAGCCCTTAGCCTGAGCCCTGCTAGAGTAACATTATCCCAAGCCCCTTCTTCCCTGCTGCCAGTGAGTCTCTGCTCACAGCAGCCTTGCTGGCACCAGCGGTGACAATGACACCGGCAGGTGATGGTGCCAGGATGTGGGCTGATGGATGCTGTGACCTTCAAAACCCAATTGCATTCTGTCATTTTAATAGGTGTCCTTTCGGGGCTCTACAAGCTTGGGGGGGCTACGAGGAATGAGGATGGAAGAGCAGTGGGATAAATCACCAGCAACCCCTCCTCCATTATATGGGGTTTTGTGCAGCATGCTGTGCTCTCCAGTGGTGTTTTACAGTGAAGTTACAGTAGTTAACAAGCAGGAAATGCATCCTAACCATCTGTCTCCATAATCAGCTATTACTGCTCTTTTCCCCACTTTACAGTTGGGGAAACAGTAGAAAGAAAACCAAGCAAGTGGCATGCTGGGCCCAGAGCCCATCTGACCCACTCACTGCAGGAATCAAATGGCTGAAAACAAACAGAGCTGTGTGCTGGACTGAGCCCACCGTGGGCACTGCCCACCAGGTTATATGGCGGAGGAGACATCATTCAACATCCCGATTCTATCCCAATACCCAGTACAACTTTTCTCATGCAGTTTTGCTGCCTGACACGAAACCCCTATACTTTGCCAGAACTGCAGTAAGTGATTTGCTCCCTTGCTCAGGTTATATTTAAGGGTGCAGCTGACACGGCTCCATCCCCTGCGGGCAGAAGGCAGCAGCTGGCTGTGAGCAGGGGCAGAGGGGACATTATCCTAACCCTTATGTCACACAGGGACTGACTCTGTGAGCTGCTGATGGATTGGGCTGTCCTCATAATAGACTTGCCAGAAAGCAAAAGTCTGCAGGCCCATAAATCATCCGTGGGCTCCCACAGCTGAGGGATGTACATGGGTACAGGGGATGGGAGAACGAGTGTGCTCCTCCTCTCTGCTTTGAGCATCTTCTGAAGGAGATGGGGTGGGGATGGGGACCCACCACCGCAGGCCCATGGGGCAATGTGTCTGCAGGGACACCAGCACCAGGAGCAGAGGCACTGAAGCATGGTGTTGGCATTGGTAAACTTTATGCTTGCACCTCCCCAAGACCCCAAACGCCCACGCTCAGCGTGCAGCACGATGTGCCCTACCTGATGACAAAGCTGTGTGTGTCGATCTCAGGGCCACAGCCGCTGCCCAGCAGCACCCCTGAGTTGCCTACGATGGCACAGGAGGGGAACTGCTTGCCCTTGAGGGGCGAGGTGCGGGGCAGCAGCTCATACAGGTTCTGCGAGACGTTCATGGTGCTGTCCCGGTCAAAGACATAGTGGATGATGTCCCCAGGCTTCAGTGTCCCCTTCAGCACGGAAATGTCCTTCTCTGCATCCAGGAACTTCAAGATCTGTTTCCTGAAGACAGGGAAGAAATGGCCCCATCAGCTGATCATGGAATCACCAAGATTGGAAAAGACCACTAAGGTCACCCAGTCCAACAATCAACCCACCCCCACCATTCTCACTGACCACATCTCTCAGTACCACATCTCAACCGTTCCTGAACACCTCCAGGGCCAGTGACTGCACCTCCTTGGGCAGCCTGTGCCACTGCATCACCATTCTTTCTGAGAAGAGTTTTTTCCTAATATCCAATCTGATAATTTGAGTAATACAGAGGATGGCCTCTTGCTTCCCATTTGCCCTCCAGGAACAGCATGTAAACAGCTAGCTCCAACTGGATGCTCTCTTCTGTCCCACCCAGCCCCTCCAGTGGGTGTTCCCCCATTCCTGGGGTTTCTGCATCCACCCTGGGCAGATCAGTAGCACCTGGTTGGGAACTGGGACTCGAGCTCCATGTTTCATGGCTGCAAGGCCAGCTGGTTTAGCCAGAAACTCATTTCCAAGCGATTGCTTACAGATATGAAGTCTAGCTCAGCAGGAGATAAGCTTTTTATTTCTTCCTTGACTTCTTTAGATGATATACAGAGGCAATTTGCCAGCTTGCACTGGAGAGGACCAGATCTGTCTCTTGTCCTATAGGTAATTACCAGTACCTGATCTTCAAAGAGAGTGTCTGGTTGTGTCTCCATTTGGATGAGGCTGGTTTAATGTTGTGCTTAATGCTTTCATTACTTCTGTCAACAACAGCTGGAGATGAAGAGTCATTTATTACTACTTCAGCTCTAGAGAAAAGAGAGATGGAGGGAGAGAGACAGGATCCGTTAGCATCCCAATGGCATTTCTAATCACTGTCTTAGGCTGTGGCTGCTGGAATTCAAACTTCATCAGAAAAGCAAAATGGTAGTTATTACCCAAACAAGAACTGAAAGCCTGTTTGTATTCTGCTACACTCAAGCAGACACAAATCCTTAAATTCCTGCTTGCTCACACGAACACAGACCTACACGTTTACATAAAACACAATCACAGATGTCGGGCTGGAGAAATGCATGCACATGGAAGCAGGAGCTCTGCAGGCAGGCTGAGACGCAGAACCCCAGACTTCACCGAGAGATTGGTCGTGCCCCAAAGCACAGCCTGCTCAGCTCCAGGTTAAGAACCTCATGAGAAAAGCGCAACCTGCAGTTCAACCAAGGGAGAAATGAGTTTAACTGAGCTGCTGGGTCTGCTTGTGAGATTGGATATGTGGAACCCAAACAGGGGGACGTTGGCTCGCAGATCACTTTTTTTTTTTCCTCCTGTTGAAAAATAACAAAAAGATTTCAGCATTCATACTGCCTGCTCCATGCCCAGAAATGAGCATGGGGATGAGGAACAGCCAAATAAACTCCTGCTGTGGTTTCGAGATGATCACTGGGAGACCCCAGCTTTTAATCCCTGCTCGAAGAGGCAAACGAGCCCCAGCACTTCAGTGCAATTTACATCAAATGGCATAAATTAAAGGAGCCTCTGCATATTTGATTCCAGCCAGCCCTCCAAAGAGAATTCCCAAGCACCTCATCAAGAAGCTGCGCATGTGTCCGCAGCCCCAAAAAAGCCTTCATACTTCTGAGCACTCTGAAAAACACACAGCCAAAAGCACTCGCTACCAGTTGAAGGGAATCTCCCTCTGTAGTGCAAAGGACTTCTTCCAGCTGGGGAATGGTCTCTAAATAAATACACTGATAAAAGGCAGGTGAAGCCCAGGAGGGAAAAGAGGGGGACATGGGGGCAAAGCTGGTGGCCTGGGCTCATGGCAATGAGTAACTCCTGGGAGCACATCTCCAGCCCTCAGAAGGTGTTTCTGGGTGACACCATGGCTCCAAGTATGTAATGTTGCAGAAAGGAAAGGAAATGTGTTCATAAAGGTTGTTTATAAAGGCTGGCTTCCAGAGTGTCACTGTGTGCTTGTACATACCAACACTACAGGACCTCCTCTGGAGGTTGTTTCCCACTCTTGCATTTTGCCACAACATCTCGTGCCTTGCAAAAAATTACTACGAGGTGTCAGTGTCAAAATCTTCAAGGAAACGAGTAAAGAAATCTTGGGAATAATAATTTTTTGGGATCTGTTTTCTGTGTTTTGATCACGCCTTGTGACGTCACCATGGAACAGCATTGCCCTGTCTGTCTTGAGTGGTGGTGTTGAGCTTCGCAACCGCATCACTCGGTAAGGCTGGGATGACACAACATCATCATAACAATAACACAGACACGGAATGAAGCTGTGATGCCACGGAATGACTGCAATGGAGCAACGTTACCCAACTGCATTACGATAAAACCGAATGGAGTTCTGATGTCAAAGCAGCTCTTTCTCCCCTAATAGCACATAGTAAAACTACGCAAATGGCAACTCTATCACTGACTTATTTTCACAATAAGTAACTCTCTCATTCTCTCAATCACTGCAACTTGCAGATCCTTGGTTATTTGCAAATGATTATTGCACTGAGCTGGGGGAGGAGGGGGGAGAAACGATTAAGAAAATGCAAAGCAGAAGTGAAAAGAAACAGATACATTTGCTAAATAAGACCAGCACTATCCAGCAAAGAGGAGAAGCAGATTAATAGCTGCCTTACAGCAAAAACAAATGAACACAAAATCTAATTTACAAACCTATTAGATTTGCTATGTAAGCTGTTCACAGCTGATCTGATTGTACCTCTGCCTCCAGAACTCCTGCAAGACAAAGGAAATGCATTATTTATAAACCCGGCTCCTCTTTGCCAAGCATTGTTCAACAGTCAAGAGAACCTGCTCCAAAGGACTCTGAGCTGAGGCAGGGCTCACGCCCAACCCTGTCAAAATGGAGATGTCCTGATGCCTGCAAAGGGCTTTTCACACCCACTGTCACCACTGCCCTGCTGCAGCTGTAGAACTGTTACAGCAAAAGAGCTCCTACCGAACCCAATGAATAATACCTGAGCTCTCTAACCAGCCATCAAAGACATCTGCTTTCTGCTGTCAAAGCAGCATGCAGCCCATAGGTTGCGTTACATAAATTTCTTCTTGTTTCTGTTTTTACAGATCGGATGGGAGTAGTGCCCAGAGTTCTCCTCCACCTCTGTGGTGCCAAAGGATGTCCCTGTCCTACACTGAGGACCAACTGACCAACCTGGATGGGATTCCAGGTCTTTCTCCTGGAGAATGGAAGCCTTCACCGAAGACCACCCAGCATCTCCACTGTAACCAAAATGAGCCGCTAGCCTCCTCAGAGACTTGCAGAGACCCTATCCTCACCGTGCACCTTCTCCTGGCTTCCAGTGACCCCATGCAGACCCAAGGCCCTGATCCAGCTCCCTCTGATCCCACTGGTGCCCTGAAGCCGCCAGTCTCACATTTGGTGTAAGCAGGCTGGAGCTACGAGGCCAGCTCATTCACAAGCTGGGCCTGAGACCTTGAGTGCCACTGCCATGGAACGGCACGAGGAGGACATCAAACCTCCCTGAGCAGAACAGTGCCAGTGGAAAGCCCAGATTTCCAACACCAGGCTCTGGACTGATGCTGTAGCAAAGGATGGGTGGCACCAAACCTCTTCAGAAACCTGAGACACTCATCCAACCCATCAATCCTCAGTTCAACGAATACAATCTCGTCCAGGACTTTGCAGAGCCCCTTCCTGATTCAGCTCACTATTTTTTAACAGGTCACAAAGAACTCTTACCCTGCTTTCAGGTGATGCTCAGTGGCAGACACATTTCAACTGCCACGTACCCACTGCTCTGCTTTATTGTTTCCATTGTACAGATATCCACATGAACACGCTCATAAAGAGAACCAAATTGTTTTCCAGCAGAAATATTATTACCCAGAAATATATATCTTAATGAAAATGTATCTCAGGAGTATGTTATTTCTAGTAGAACTGAAAAGATCCCAAATGCATTAGACACAAATGAAATAGTGAGCATGACCATTTGGTAGCATTAAAAAGATTTTCAGGCTTGTGGGATGCGATGTAAACCCTTTAGTTAAGCTGAGTGCAGCCCTCAGCACTGCATAATGTGAAACCTTTGGAAATGCCACAAAGGTTGTCCCTTCTCTCCCTCCTGCAGAGACAATCTGTGGCCAAAGCCATTGAGATTCTCCCTCTGACACTCTCCTTTTCCCTTTGACAAACCTGAGAGCCAGCGAGCTATTTCATTTTTTTTTTGGTGTATCAAGGGAACAGCAGGACTAGCTTATTCCTAGAGCCTACTGGCATTTAACAAGCCTCTGCTTTAATGGGGTTCACCGCAGGGTGTGGGAGCAGGCAGGATTAGCGTGCAAACCACGCAGCCTTTCAGAGACGTCTCCTCTGAAGGAGCCTTCCAAATGGGATTCACACTCCTTCACACTTGCTGTAAGAGAGATAGGGACTGGATTAAGGGCTTAGAAAAAGAAATGCTGCTCCCTGATAAGTTCTGGTTCACCATTTCTGTGAAAGGGGGTGGGAAGGAATCACAGAAATCAGGAAGTGGGGAAGACTTCGTAGCTCCGTCCCATCCATGCTCTGTCATCATAATCAGGATCTGAAGCATCACAACATATTATTCAAATGAATTTATCCAATCTAAGCTTCATGTGTCCTCAGTGACAGCCTTGTGCACGCTTCCTCTCAAAATTCCATCAGGCTCTAGAGCTGCTGGATGCAGACAGATAAGCTGGGAGTCGTGGGATGAGGCACGGCTGTGGGTGCCCTGACACCCAAAAGGGCAAGGAAACACTGCCTTTCTCTCTGGGTATTTACGCTCCCTATATCCTATTATGACATGAAACTGCTATCCTACATGAACACAGAAGGGATGGCTCATTGGTGCTGGAGTGAGCAGGGCTCTGCTAGCCAATGCCTGGCCCAGCAGAAGTGGGGTTGCTGTTGGCAGACACCTGAATGCTGGCAGTGATGCTGCTCCCTGCACCAGGCTTGGCTCCTCTTTGCAAACTACAGAGACACAGAAAGGTTGGGATATGGTACTTCACTGAAGGCCCACTCAATCCTAAAACTCTCCCATCCAAAACCAGCTGCTTTTCTGCCTTTTGTTCCTTCCTGCCCTACACCGCAACTCTGGGACGTCTGCCCTACAACCTCCCTTTGCAGTGAGCCATGACTGACCCATCCAGGTACGTCCAGCTCAGCCCTCCAGTGGCTCAAAATGCCTGCGGTTCAACCAAACACAATATTTTCCAATGTCTGCCACAGCCTCCAACAAAGACAAACCACCTGTGCCACCTCACCATCCCATCTGGGAAGAGGCAAACACTAAGAAATGGAAGGCAGTAATTAAAGAGGCCTGTGTAAAACCAACCAACAAACAAAGCCCATTTTATTACATCTCACTGACCTGGAGTTTCAAATCTCTTGGCATCAAAAGGCGAAGACCAACCTTGATTAAAATTGCACAGATAGGCATTGATTTTGAAAAGCTTTCTCGGGCTACACCGTGTTTAGATTGAATTACTTTATTAATCTAGTTGTTATCAGTTTGACTGTGTAGCCAGTCCCACGAAATACCAACCTGCTCCCTAATCCTATTATTTACAAAACGCTCTTCTTTTGATTTCTGCTTGGATGTTTTCCAGCGATAAGTCACGTCTATATGTGCTAATGCCATATTACTGGCTTACACCATCCTTTCTCATTTTTGCCTCAAGATTCTTCAAGCTGAATTTTGACTATCTAAGATATTATATAGGTCAAAAATTTCTGTGCTCGGTTGCAAAGTGACACTGATTCATACATCAGAGGATAAGAAAGAAAAATTATCTTATGATTCAGGCCCAAATTTTCTTGGATAAAGAATTCTTGATATACCAGGTATGCAAAGACTTTTCTATTTCCTGTCTACGAAAGGGTTGTTTAAGGTTTTTGTTTCCTTTTACATCACTGTCCTCTTCTTAAATAATTCTCTTAATTGTCACTCAGCACAGCTTAGTCTTGCTTTGAGCCATTTTGATACATGAAACTAGAGCTCCTCTGACTGAACAAGTAGGTCACACAGCCTCTTTGGGTGACTGGGTCTCCAACAGCAGGCTTCACACATCCCTATGTGCAGGCATACAAATTTAAAAATGTGTTATCCATGGATATTTTATAAAGTCAACCTCTGGTTCCTTCTCCTTTCCAGAACAGAATACACACGGGAGGTGGGCACAACATGCATGGTCCAAGGACACAAGCAAATTCTAAGCACATCATGAGCTGCATTTGCACTTCTTGTAGAGCAAGTGTTCTACTCTACCATGTTGGGTCGCCTTCCCAACCATGGGCAAGACAGGTTACCCCAGCTCTCACCCATGGAAAATAGAGCTAGTAGCATACATGACCCACTGTGGGACTGTCAAACTAAATGTATTCATCTGAATTCCTCAGAAAGAGAGCTCAGAGTGCCTGCTTTCTCTGAGGAGTGTAAATGAGCAATGCCCACTCATTGAGTCTTCCCAGCCCTCACATGTTAGGTGCATGTTATGATTTTGGGATGGTACTGGGGAAGTGGCTCGGCCAAAACCACATGGGTAACCTCTATGCATGCACAAAAGGCAGAGCCTGCAGCATGAGAACTGGCTGGCACCTGTGTGTCTCTCACCCTGGAGATCAGCTGCTTTTAGGCAACACCACCTGCCCACCCCCACGTTCCCCTCACTCCAGAAACACAGTTCTCAGGTTTGCTTCTCACCCACCTCCGTACATCACACATCCTAACACCAGGATGTTTGGTATTTGCAGATCATTCCTTGTGACATTTCAGCAGTTGCTGTTGAGGTTTTCAAGCCAGGGTGTGAAGGGGACTGGGACCTGCCAACGTGTGCTCTCCCAGTGAGCAAGGTTCCTCCTTAGGGATTAATTTGGAGAGCATTTCTAAAGCATTTGCCTGCTAGGATGAAAGATCCTGCAATACATCTTGATGAGACATTTAAAATCTCACTTGGATGTGTTTAAAATCTCACTTGTTCATATTGTCACAGCTTGGCAGAGAGAGTGTCAAAAACTTCCTAAATATCAGGCGCTATTTTTGCAGCTCTAAGTTCCACTCTTTCTATCGAGTCATAAGAAGGCATTTCAGAGAGTGTGTGCCCGTGTCGGGGCACTCAGGAAAATCACAGAACCAGAGAATGGCTTGGGCTGGAAGGGACCTCCAAGATGATTGAGCTCCAACCCCCTGCCATGGGCTCATTGCCCCCACCAGCTCAGGCTGCCCAGGGCCCTGTTCAATGTAGCCTTGAGTATCTCGATGGAAGGGGCACCCACAGCTCTCTGGACAGCTGTGCCAGGGCCTCACCATCCTCCCAGAGAAAAATTTCCTTCTAACATCTAATCTAAATCACCCCTCTTTTAAAGCCATCTATCTACCCGCGTGGATGTCAGCCTCGTGTGAATCAGCCTCACTAATTTGGCTGCTCCCTCCGTGCTCCAGCCCCTCCTCCATCACCTGCCCATCCCAGGGCCAGAAGGGACAAGGAGTTGGAGGAGCATTGAAGCAGCCCCGCACCAACTCCGGTGTAAATCAGAGCAGGGTTTGGCTCTCAGCTCTCTGCCTGGCTGCAAATCACTGTGTGCAATCACTGCCAGCATATGCCGAGGGCACAGGAATTGAGATGCATGAGTTTGCAAAACAGAGACACCTATTGCTTATTAGGGAATAAGCCAATTAGGCTGAAATGCTTACGTGACAAAACCAGCAAAGAGGCAGCAGGAAAGGCGCAGCTCCAAAGGTGAAAGGACACAAGGTAGAGAAAGGGGATCCCTTTGGGGTAACCAGACCATCAGCACCAAACCCCCACCTCACAGGCTCTATTCCCAGCCAGACACAGATCAGCCAGCACCAGCTCTCATGTCTGCACATGTCCATCATCACACAATGCTCTTGTTTTGTCACCACTTACGTGGTCACAGGGGTGACACATCACATACTCTACTTCCCCCCATCCTGCATTCTGGCAGACCTTACTCCTTCACAGAATCACAGAATCGTTAAGGTTGGAAAAGCCCACTAAGATCCTCAACCATCAACCCACCCACCATGCCCACCAGCCACGTCCCTCAGTGCCACATATACCCTTTTCTTGAAAAGCTTCTCCGGACACATTAATGAAATATCCAGCACAGGAAAAGCCAAAGAAGCAGACAGAAAGGATCCAAAGAGGCCTTGAGATGAGAGCATTGTCTGTAGATTTCGATTTTCCCCTCCTGGAGAGGAGAAGAAAAATACCAAGAGTCCTCGAAAAGAGCTGAGAAAGACAAAAGTGTCACTGCTAAAATACCCATGTCTACACTGTGCGTCCTTCCTGAGATCATTTTTTAAGCCAGCAGAGCTATTGGAAGTCACAAGCAGTAGAGCATCAGTCTTGTAGCAGATCCTGTCACCCTGAGCATTCATGCCCTAAAAGGCAGAAACCCCAGTGGTTCTTGTGGCATCTTCAGGACAAAGTAAAAGGGAATGGTGCAATATGAAAAGAGCACATCAGAGGGGCTGTAGTCTCCAGGCTCGCTGGAATACTCAGCCTCTCATGTGGTTTCTTCCACTGTCAGCATCGGTGCTGAGGACCTTCCTGGGCAGCAACATTCTCTTGATGCTGCTCTTCTGTCTGAGCATCTTCAGTGTGATGTTGGGTACCAGGAGTGCAACTCAACTCGGGACACCAGGATGCATTGAGATGCTCATCAAAAGAGCACTCCAAAACCACACTGTGACAATACTGAGCTTTTAAAAGCAACCCAGCCTGTGCTGGATGGGCAGGACCGTGTGCTCAGCATGCAGATAGCCACACTTTTGCTTGTGTTTTTTTTTTTTTTTGTGTGTGTGTGTGTTGTTTGAGACCCTCCCAGTGGATTTCTATATGCAATAACATGGACTCTGTTTGCAGCAGCAGCAAGAAGAAAGATTCCAGTGCTTCATTTTGAAAAGATCCACTGAACCAACAGCCAGCTCAATGAATTGAATGCCATGCAAACAAGAAACCTGTGAGCAGTCAAGAGGAGAACCAGCAAAGTTACTGTGCCCACAGTGCCATCAGCACTGCTGAATATGCTTCTCTCAAGGCCGCCACCACCAAGGCTGTTCAGATTTACAGTGGATACAAAGAAAAAAGGCATTATAAGGATATATATTATATATTATAAAGGTATATATACAATATAAGGTTCTGCTTTTTTTCCCCCACTATTAAAATGCAAGAAGCAGAGCTGCTGACACCAGCCTGCTCTGCCACAGTATCTGCTGAAGGACACCTTAAATTCTGCTCCCACAGTGAATTTGCTGGCCTAGGGAACTCCCTCCTTGCAAAAAGAAGCCAGGGAAAAAGCAAAACAATTGCTGCCTAGTATTGTGGTTTGGGCTTATTTCTTGCTGCTGAGGGTGACCCAGGTCCAGGGAAAGCAAATGATGGAGGCAATTAGAGGAAGTCTGTCTTTGTAACAACTGTTTTTTATAGCCTGCAGATGTGTTTAAGTAGTTCTGGTCTTGGGGATGAGAAACCAAAACACTTGTAACCAGCAAGCCTGGGGAAAGGAGTGGGAGCTCCTGTGATATGCTCCTCTGGAAGATCAAAAGCACATTTGGCATGCAGGTAGGCAAAGATGAACAGATGTCCAAGCAGAATAACCACGGTTGCTGCAGGCATGTGAACACAGAATACAAGAAAAAAAAAGAAAATAGAGCCTTTTATCAGTGTCCAATTCCTTCCGGATTTAACTCATGCATTTGCAGGTGTAGTGAAAGGAAACAGAAAGCCCACCTGGGCAAGAGAGAAACTTGCAGCACTTGTTGGAGTGCGTTCTCTCTTGGTTACTGTGGTCGCTGGGGTGATACTGAGCACGACTTGGAAGCTCAGCTGGGATGGAGCAAAGGAGCTCAGATGGAGCAAGGGGAGCTGTGCAACCAACATAGAACTGGCTGCTGCAGCTATTGTCAGGATGGCTGCAACCAAAGCTTACTCTGATATTTTCTTATTCAAATCAGTACTCCGACATGGGTTTCATTTTCCAGCCTGAAAAAGCATGGAGCTTTTGTGAGAGCTCTGTCCTACCCAATGGACACAAAAGCCCCTCTGCTGACTCCTGCAGAGGCAATGCTCCTCTGAGCCCACTCAGATTGGTGGTTCATGTGTGTAAGTATGCAAAAACACAGAATAGGGTGCTTTTTTCACCAAAACTTTCTAGTGTAGAGCAAGTCTCGGAGTGATGGTCAGACCAGGTGATCTTAGTGCTCTTTTCCAACCTTAGTGATCCCATGACTTGTTACCAGGTGCAGTAAATCACAGCCTGAAGGACCTAAGCAGGACAGTTCCACTGCCAAAAGTGTTGTATGACTGCAGCATGCTACAGACACCTGGAGCAAATGCACCACCGAGGGAGCAAAGCCTCCCGGACAGGCAGGCGTTGGGACAGAGCACACGATGAAAAAAGCGGCCCTTTGGGGACATGCTTTGGGGCAAGGTAGCAAGACGCGATTCTCCAGCTCCTCGCTTCAAAGAGCTGACAGAATTCCTTCTGTAATCAGGATTGGAAGGCACGCGGTTTGGGCTGGCAAAGAAAAAGGTTGGCTCATTAAGTCCAACCCATTACTAAGTGTCAAGTGCTCCCTAAGATGGCTCACCGCTAATTTGAGAAGTCACCTGGTGGCAGCGGGTCACCAGCTCCCTCTACAGACAATCAGGACACAGCCGGACCCCCGCAGGACCGCGACGGCACACGCATAACAAAGAGTGCCTTTAAACTGCCATCGAGGAGCAGGATTTCGCGATAATTATCCCCGTGGATGCCGAGCCCTTTGTCTCCGTCTGGCCCTCTGCTCCATCCCGGCTGCTGGGAGAACCGGCAGCGATCGCTTCGCGTTACCCAAAGCATCTCTTTTGTTTCCTTCGGGAGAAACAAAGAGGCGGAGAAGCGCAAGGAAACCCATCAGCGGGTTGTAGGGAAAGTTCAGCAGCCGAAACCGGGCGGCTTTTGGGGACCGAAGCGCCAACGATGCCGGCAACGTCCCGGCTTCACCGCATCCCTGCCAGCATCCCCTGCGAGTTGGGATGTGGGTGTCCGGATGGGACACGCAGGACTGGAGAGCAGCACGTCCCCGGCACCGCCACGCTGCTGAGCGGCCATCCTTGCCCTCACCTCGTCGTTTCAGCGTCTCCGCCTGCAGGAAGGGCCGTGAGTAGCCGGAGGAGCAAAGCGGACTCTAACCACGTTCCTCAAACAGCTCTGCCAGGCAGAGCCTCGGCTCCGAGCCCCCTTCACCTGCGATGCTGGGAACTTTTCTGGGCAAACAGCACGAGATATATATATATTTGGTCCCTTTGCCAGTAATATTACACTCTTACTTTGAACCTAATGAACATTTTGTTCTTTCTTTCTGAGATTTCTCAGTACTTGTAGGTGAGAGAAATACATTCCCCCTTCTCCTACCCGTACAAGGCATATCTTTCCAAAGACAATCCAACTCGCAGGCAGGGGGCAGGGCACGTGTAAAAGTGGGCAAGCTGTTCGCTCTGCACAATAATTAGAGAGTGCTTCGATGCCAAGGAAAAGGAAGAAAAGAGTTGCACCTGCCTGCAGCCCCCAGCCCTGCGTGCCAGGGCCAGCTGCCTGCAATGGGGAGTGCAGAGCAAGACAATGAGCCATCACCCAAATAATCTCCACCTGGGGAAGGGCTAAGCAAAAAGCCTGTAGTTTCCAAACATCTTTTGCACATTGAGAGCTCCTAGAAAACTTTGAGGCTCCTCTGTGCCATCACGCACATTTTGTCACACGCACTTGTTGTCACGTAGTTCCCTTTGCCTTACAACTCCTGCTTGCAAGCAATTCTGCTAGCGTGCGAGCCCAGAAGCTGACTTTCCTACATCCACAATCATAGCATCATTGAAGTTGGAAAAGACCTCTAAGATCACCCAGACCAATCACCAGCCCATCCCCACCATGCCCACCAAGCGTGTCCCTCAGTGCCACATCTCCACAATTCTTCAGCACTTCCACAGACCACCGACTCCACCACCTCCCTGCCCAGCCTGTTCCAAAAAAACCACTGCTGAAGCCTAGGAATGAACCACAGACCTTTAGATCTCCCCAGCATCACGCTGACCATCGCTGTGCACAGGGATGAGCTGCATTTTGCACCAGGCTCCCCTGCTTAGAGCTTTGGGGTGTGCAATGATCACTGAGCAGCCCCTTGTGTGAATGAGGTGAAGGAACTCAAGACATGGAGCACATCTGGGATTTCTGATGTGCAGTGGGGATAAAGAAATGTGTGGGAAAAGAGAAGTAAGGAAAAAGTATCAGTTTGTCTTGCTTTATGATTATTTCTTTTTACAGCCAGGTCTCACCTTTGCTCTGTGTCCCAGCCCATGCTGTAGCTTGTCTACAAAAATCAGCATGGGACTGATGCCCACATATCAGAGGGCAGCAGATGTGGGGCAGTGCAGGGCTGAGCAGTGCACAGGGCTGTGCACGTTGCCTCCTGCACTGGCAGAAGCATGGTACTGAACGGGCTGCTCGTTATTCCTCTGCAACTCCTCTGACCCTGTTGCTGTCGCTGAACTGTTTGGCAGCACTTCCTCACAGAAGTACAGCAACAAACTCAGATGCCAGGGCTGGGAGATAAGCAGCCAGCAAACATCCAATTTCCATACAATGTACAGAAAAGAGAGGAGAAAAAAAAAAATAAAGAAAGCCACTCACTGGGAATCCCTAATGAACCAGGGGGAAAAGCAGGATGAGCAACTAACAAAACAGAATGGATTTTCAATAAGGGCACAGCAAGTTCTAGTGGACAGATCTAGCAGATAGGAGAGGAGAGAGAAGAAAGAGCCGAAGCAGGGAAAGGTGATGGGAAGAAAGCAATGGGATCGGAGCAGCCTGTCCGATGGGGAGGATGCTTCATAAGCATTTCATTTCCTTTATTATTATATAGATGGTTCCAGCTGATTGCAGAGCAATAATCCATCCCGCCTAGTAACCTACAGGCTGGATGCTTCTGGGCACTTCTTGCCTGTGGCACTCAGCACAACACAACAATGAAACAATGACAAACATCCCTGCCTTTCCTTTCTCTTTTCAGCCAAGTGCCAGGTATTTGTTTTGATACAGAACATGGAAATGCCACCCGCTCCTATGCAGAAAGAAGGACCCTGTGCCATTACAAGTGCCCCCCATGTTGCTGTGATTATTTGACTTGTTTTCTCACACTGCTGCGATGAGTTCCTCAGGTTAATGCAAATCCTCCTCCCTGTTCCTCTCACTCCCTAATTTCCTAACCAGCCTTCAGAGGTGGTACGGGGTGGGCAGGGCACTGCTCTCTCCCTAGATTTTGGGGTTCCTTTAGTCTCTGCCATACAGAGCACCCACCCGTAGGGCACCGGGAAGGGCGATCACCCCAATCCCACGTCGTGTACCTGCTCCATACCTCCTCGCTCCCCGGGGCGGGTCCCGGCCCCAGCACGGCGATCCTTCACCCATCTCCCGGTGCCCGCTCCACCACGCCCATCCACCCGCTCCCCCGGGCTGCCACTCGCCCCTCCATCAGCCCGTCCACACCTGAGCGCTGCCCGCAACCAAAGCCTCTCTCCGAGCCACTATCCGCTCCAATACCTCCGAACAGGCTGCTACCTGCCCGGCATCCCTACCCGGACGTGTAGGGATCGAGCAGCCCTACCCGGACCGCTATTCAACGCCCCTAAGAGAAGCGGTGCGGCTCCAGCCGGGCTGACACCCCATTGTCCCTAACGGGACCGCCGGGTCCCGCTCCCCACCCGGACCGCGCTGCCCCACGCCGCCCGAACCAACCCCGCTCCCCGCCCGCTGTCTCCGCGCTCCTTCCCACTTCTACGAGCGAGAAACCGGGAGAGCCGGAGACAAAGAAACTGTCCGGGCGCACCCCCCCTCCCTCACCGCTCCTCCTCCTCCGGCACCCCTTCCCTCCGTCAATTTACCCGTTCTCCTCCTCGATCTCCGAGATGTCGGCGAAGATGAGGAAGCCGACGAGCAGCGTGAGCAAAGCCAGCGTCCAGCCCCGGCACGGCAGCGGCATGGCTCCCGGGCTGGGCCGCTCCGCGGGGTGCGGAGCGCGGCTCCGCGTCCCGGTTCGGCCCCACAGCCGCCGCCGCCGCCGCCCGGCGGGGCCGCTCCGCCCCTCGGCGCCCGCCGAGCTCCCGTCCCGCCCCGCCCGGCGTGGGGAGGGGAGGGCACGGGGCTGAGCCGCTTCCCCCCAGCGGACAAAGTTTGCTGCCGCCCCGCACCGGGGGGAGCCCTCCGAAGGGCCGCCCCCAGCCCCGCGGTGGGGTTTTGCCGCCCCTCCCTGCGGGGTCGGAGGGGAACAATGCGGGGTGGGCGCCTTTGCGTTTTTCTGCCGATAATGCGCGGCTTGTGGGATGAGAACCGCGTTGTAAATAAAGGTGGTTGAGAACTAATCACACCTGTCTCTGTTGCTATTGATTCACGTTTTGGTAACAACAGTTCTTCGCGCTCCATCAGTATTTAGCGCGCCGGCCTTGCCTTTACTCTGGATATCTCAGGAGACTTTGAGCAGACAGAAATCACCGAGCAGAAACCGCTTCGCGGCACCAGGGTGCGTCCCCGGCAGCCCCAGCGAGCATCCTAACGCTGGGCTTGGCACTGAGAGAAAGGGCTGCGGTGCCTCTCGCCTTCTGCATAGAACACGTATGGAAATGGCCATTGGGAGGAAGGAGAACAGGTCTGAGCCAAAGAACGGCCAAAACTGCACCAAAGGGTCCTTCCTCTGCAGGCCTGATGTCTGTTAGTGCCGCACCATCCACAGGGTCAGGTAAGGGCAGCCTGGCACAGCATCCCCAGAGCCCGGAGTGATGCTTCGGACCAGAAAGTTGCTGAGGACCAGGAAGGAGTTGTTGAGGTCCACGCACCGGCGAGCTGGAGAGGGGCACGGCGGTTTTGTAATGCAGCAAATAGGAGAAGCACAGATGTGGTGCGAGAGAGAGAGAGAGAGAGAGAGAGATACTAATTGCTTACATATTTAAAACAGCATCTTTCAGCTGAATGGGAGGCTCCATTAAGCAAAGCAGAGCTATTAACTGGGGCCACTTGGAAAGCTGCCATCCTCCGTGTTGTGCACGGCTTTTTGCATCGACACAAAAGTACGCTGCTGAGGGCAGGAAGGGCTGCTGGCTGCATCCTGGGGTTCCTAGCAGGGATGCTGAGGTGCTCTGCGTGTCACAGCGATGTCTGATGGGGGTCTGTGCACGCATTCCACGGAGCACTTCTCCCTCTATATGGATTAAATGGTGGATGGAGCCCATTAGAGCCAGTGTCCTGTCCTGGGGATTTCTGCAACTCCTGTTGTAGGAAGAGGAGATGACCAAATCACCCTTATGGTTATAGGTTAAAAAAAAACAAAACAGGTGAGTGTGGTACAATTACACTGTAGTATGTATGGCAAATTTACAGTCTAGTATACAGCTTTTGTAATAGAACATATTCAGACCCCTGGAGAGAAAGTGATTTTAGACAATTTAAGTAGCCCCATAATTTACCTTCTGCATACATCTGAGGAAACACTCATTTTTCTTCTCCTTTATTCTTTCCAGGCTCCTTTTGCTCACCATATTTGGAGTCCCACAGCATCCTGAGCAGGGGTGACCTTGCAGGTGCCATTGGGGCCTCCTGAGATGTAGGATCCCTGCATCTGAGGGAGCACTGCAGCTGGTTCCCGCTGCTCACAAATCCTCGAGAATGCAGATGGAGATATCTGCTCCTGCATCTCTTTCAGCTCCGTCCCAGGTGGTGGCTCAGCTTCTTTTGTCTGATCTTTCTGTTTCGGTTGCCAATCACGGTGGCGACGTGCAAGAGCGAAAAGCTCGAAGGATGCTGAGCAAAAAGTGGGGATTGTTCATGGTGTGATGGGATGGAAGCTCTTTTAGGGGAAAGGATGCCCGGTTTGCTGAGATGCTGAGGAGTAACTGGTGTTAAAAGACATGCTGGGATTTGACTCTGCTCCTGCATAAGGCAATGGCAACGCTGCTATCAGCAGTCTCCCTAGCAGGGAGAGCTAGGAGCTAAGCTCAATGCCTTTCACTGGGGAGCTCCATTGCTAGGGGCTTGCATAAAGAGCCGTGGAGGTGCTGCTTGGAGTCATCTGTTGCTTTATTCCTATGAAAGATGTAGGTCAGAGAGAAAGGTCATCTTTCAGCTGGTTGGGCTTTAAAGGCAGGGACCGGACCCTGGGCACACAGCTGAGCTTTGAGCGAGGAGGCTGCCAGCTCTGTAGGCAATGCAGGAACAGTGCAGCTTGCTGAACTGTTTTGTAATCAATTAATGAGGCTCTGTAACATCCCCAAGTGCAGCTCCGTGGTGAAAACCTGGGGATTCTGTTGCATTGCTGAGGGCTGAATACTGTACGATCAGGACTTGTACAACAGCAGTAGCAAGGAATGAGCATAATGGCACTGACCACAGGAGCACGTTTTACTCTCTGCTCCAAGTCCATCCTTTAGAGCATTCTGTCCAGAACTGTCTGATGAGCAGACAGCACACTCCAGTTTAATGCATTGCTCTTTAAGAACTGCAAACTGCTTTGGAATAATTGCCATAGTTCAAGCATTCATCATTCCACACATTCAATCCACTATGAAAACCTCACGATTCAACTTAAACAGGTGCGTAAATGCTGCAGGGTTGGGTCCGTAAGCATCCGGAGCCACAATTTTACATCTCATTTGTAAGATGGGTTGCAGGAAGATGAGAGCAAAGTGTAGAAAATAGACTGTTGTGGCAGAGCGGTATGTTCTGAAACAGAGTAAAAGGCTATTACAGTTTCTCGTTTCTAATAATTTGAGGAAATAATTTTGCATCCTGAACACTTGCAGTAAATACAATATAAGGTGTACTGAAAAAGAGTCTTTGCATAACAGCAAAGGTTACTGCACAAGCACAGCATTGCATTTTGCGGCTTTGAAGGGAGAAAAGAAAAGAAATGGCACTTTTACATTTTCTTTTGACCTTTCAGAAATAGCAGGAATATGTAACAGCCGTATTCGCCAACAATAGCTGGGAGGATTGAGGGAATAAGAGTTAAACACCTAGGGACATTTACAAACAACTGACAGAGAGGGGATGAATTTAAGATGCGGATAAGAAAGGCACAGATATGCAGAGAGCGCAAAAATGATACATATTTAAAATGTTTTTAATCCGTGCGAGAAGCACCATCGAGAAAGGCAGGTTGAGTGAGCAGAGGAGGGCCGTGAAGGTGATCCATTGGGTCAGTCCCATGCTGTGACGAATGCTGGGACTTGGAGCGGGAAGAGGTGTCTCAAGGGACCTTTCTCCTTCCAATCTGTAAGGCTGTAAAACACACGCCAACCTTCATCATAGCTGTCAGACAAAGTGAACAAAGTTTACAGCCCATTTTATGCAGCTAAACAGCACTTGGGTGTGATAAACAGTCATGATGGATGGGAGCCGGTACTAAGCAGGGTCGCAACATTTCATTGCCTCATTATAGGCAACAAGCTGGCCTCTGGGTGTGCTTCCCAATGGAACCTCCGTAGCTGAAGGCAGGCAGCTCCCATGGAGCACAGTGTGTCTTCTCCTCCCCTGTAGGGCCTTTAGCAGGAAGGGAGGAGCTGATGCTGTAGGCTCCACATCCTCCACCTTCCCCTTCCAGTAGAGCACTCTGGTGAAGTATTGGGTGTTAGCATTCTAGCATAAAGAGCACACAGTCTCTTTTCCAGCCAGAATCCTGAGGAAGCTAGCTCCAACAATAAGCACGTTTGCATCCCCCCTAGAAGAAAAAGCAGTCTTCTGAAGGGGCTCCCAAATGCCAGATGCATTCATAAGTCTTAAGCATGGGGGTGTGAATATAGCTCATTATTAATGCACAGCACTGAGACACAGCCCTAGCTGAGAGGTGGCCTGATGGTGGTGGTCAGAAAGATCCAGGACTTATCACAGAATCATAGAATCGTTTGAGTTGCAAGGGAGCCTTCAAGGCCATCTGGTCCAACTCCCCTGCACTGAATAGGGACACCTCCAGCTGATCAGGTGCTCAGAGCCCCTCCAGCCTGACCTTGAGTGTCTCCAGAAATGGGGCACCCACCACCTCTCTGGGCAACCTATTAAGGACTTGTCACTCCCTGCTGAACTGCCTCAAGATGAGAGCCCCACTTCTCATCCTGTATGATGGAAGCTGGAGCCCTGACAGTCCTTGGCTGGACACCCAAAACCCTCAGTGATTTTCTCTTCCCAGGGATTTTTGCCATTGGAAGAAGGAATCCAAGCCTATCATGGTCTTTATGACCAAAGTGGTGCAGCAGCAACAAAAAAAGCTTTGGTGGTTTGCAAGAAAGGGCGAGGAAAATTAAACTGTATTAATTTCAAGCTCTATTAGGATTTTAAGAAAGTAAAATCAATAGAAAAGGATGGACTCAATAGGGAACATGACCTTATTTTCCCACTGTCTGAAGGAGAAGTGCACACAATAGAGAGACAAAAATACGCATATCTATAAAATCAGATCGGTTTCTTCAGTGCAGAAGGAGAGAAGTTAAAATTCTTTTGTAAGCCGTCATTTCTGACTGACACTTAGGAGACATGTCCACAAGCAAAAAGAAAGGCAAAAGCAAAAAAAAAAAAACACCAAAAAACCCCCTCAAACTGAACACCATCAACAAAGAAACCCAACCCCATCCATTAGTCTGTTCTATTTCATTCTCTCCTGCAGTAAATGGTAAAATGGTGTGATCCATGCAATATTTCATCAAATATGACTTACCATTGTCAGAGCAAAATGTTTGATATAAAACAAGAATGATCTTTCTTTCTTTTTGGTCAGATAAGCTGGTTTGGATTAATAAAAATGCCACCTCACAATGATATTGATAATTTGCATGTGAAAAGCCTTCTACCTGGTAATGAAAACAATTTTTCAGTTTTACCACCACTAGTCGCAGCAGATAAGGTCTGCCGTCCTCCCCCTCGCAATTAACCACACACACACAAAAAAAATGGGAAAGGTAGAAAATGTGTGACAACTGCAAACTGCCCGTTATCTGAACCTGATGCTGAGGCAGTGAGATCTGCAAATGGATGGAGCTGGCATGCTTCTCCTCTCTTGAAACCCGTGTTCCCAGCCTGGGAAGAGGATGTGCTCCTGCCAAGGCTTTGTGCCATAGCCCACTCTTCACCCATGCTCTTCCCACCCCACGGAAAACAAAAATGATCTCTGCAAGGCCGTATTTTCAGTGACTCAGGATACGTGACGTGTGCTCAGTTAGACATGAAGCATTCCCCTTTCTTGCATACAACTAGCAATTATTTGAATTTAACAACACATTCCTTCGAGATCATTCCAAATTGATAAGTATTTCTCACTTACAATGCTAGATGTAAAGTGTCTGATAAACAGATAGAAATTTCAGATGCCAAATTCAGACCCCATCTGTTTTTGAATTTTGTCTTTTATCTTCAGTTCAAAGCTGCTAAAATGTGGCTTTTCTTTCCACAGAACACCTTCATCAGCACACTGCTCTCTGAATTCTCTGGCCCTTAAAGCACAGGTCAAATCTGAATCTCATTGTGGCCTGCTTTGAGCTGGCAGGTTTGATTAATTTTGTCCTGTACTTGACAGAAGCCCAATTACTCTCCACAACAGCGACACGTAGGTAAATCTACCTGGTTTGGATAAACAGTTCTGCATGGGAGATGAAGAAATAAACTGCATATGGGCACAGAGCAGATTTCCAGGGAGGTCTTGTAGGATTAATTAGGGATAGCAGGCTCTGTTCTCACCTCTGAGATGTCCAAGTGAAGACAAAGGCTGGAGAAGGTGACTCAAAAATAGGTGAAGAAGGAAGCAGATATATTGACAAACTTCTTTTGGGGCCATCCGTATAAAGGCAGCACTGCTGACCTCTCAGAAGTGCATCACAGCAGTGAAGAGCACACCTGGGAAGAGCTGGTTTAGTAGCTTAGGGGTAGTAATGGTGACAGGAGGGCGGTTGGACTCAATAATCTTGTTGGTCCTTTCCAAACTTGTGATTAATGATTCTATGATAACGACGCACAGCTTTCTTGCTCTCCCCTGATCTTCTTGCAGTCTTTGGGAAAATTCTGATCTCGAGTCATTGTGAAACATAAAGGTTTCAACAGCAATTAAAACATGCAGAAAAAGAAAAAAGAAAAAAAATCCTGCATGCACACATGGCCCTTTGCAAATGAGAACTTTTCTGCAAGGAACACATGAGATTCAGCAATATGTTCCACTTAGCAAAATGACAAAATCTTTAGGGGTATGTAAAGAGCATAACCTTTTCTTCTCTTCACTTCTCTTTACCAAGTAAAAATTGCTGTGCAAAAGGCCTTTAATGTGAAACCTCATTTCAGCTCCAGAAAGGCACTTGATTTCTGTCTATAGAGATTGTCGTTTTGCTCCCCCCATCAATAATGAATGCTTTTTTCTCCTCTTTTATACTAATATTTCTCATCCTTCATGTCCTTTGTACTGTGCTGAGCTGCTGACTGAATTGCCCAGGCTTCAGAATCAAGAAATTGCTCAAAGAGTAAAGCTGGGCAGAGGGGTTTCCCCAGAGATCTCCAGCTAGAAGATGCAGTGAGCACAGCCCTGGATCAGCCCCACCTGTGGCAGCAAGAACTGAAGTTCTCCACCCAGGACTCACATAAGAACTTGTCTTTAGGTGACCACAGCCAGATGAAAATCACCTACATTTGATCCAAAAAAGCTCTTTATGCATTGCAGTCACACTTCCATTCTGAATCCTATGTTCTTGCATCCATGACCTTGGCTATGCAACACCACGCACGTGGAAGGCCACCCCTTTGCAAACCCTATACACGCTCCTCAGGAAGGGAAAACTTCAGTGCAGCTTGTGCCTAAATATGATTTTTGTTTTGATCTTAGATCATTAGTTTTCTCCATGGTGAGGAATGCGAGGGATTGATCCACTGCTGGATTCCACCTAGAGCAGTGAGACACCATCAGAAGGGAGACTGCACATAATGCTCCTGGCAGGTTTAAGCGCTCTGTACAAATGTAGAAGGAGAGAGAGAATGAGGGAGAGAGACCAGAGGCATGTAGCAGACTTCCTGACCTAGTGATTTATTTATGGCATTCCTAGAGGGGAGGAAGCCATGCAAAGATCACGAGCCTGCACGCTGCAGTAAGTGGCAGGCTGGCGTATATTTAGCAAGCAGCACAAGGCACTAAATCCAGAGAGGATGGGAAAACGCTTCCTTTTTTTGTGAATGACTGGAGTCGGGGAATGAGAGAGTTTTATTTAGGGGAGCAAGAAGGATTTCCTTTGCTTCTTTCAATAAATAAATTAATGCTTCTGCCAAGATTTGCCTTTCTTGCTTCCCTGAAAGCCAGAGCGTTTCCTCTCCCAGCACTCACCTCCCCACGCTGTCCGTCTGTCCAACCAGGTTGTTTGCAGGGCTCAGCAGGGAGGTTTGGGAGGGCTGTGTGAGAAAAGCCTCTTCTCACACCGACATCTTCAGGAGATAAATTTTCCTGCGAGCTGCTGTCTCCATAGTAGGTGAACAGTGAAAGAAGTGTTGCAGAGAATAGGCCTCTGGTACAGCTCAGAAAGATGCAGAATCTGTGTCAGCTGAAACAGCAGCAGTGTTCATCCCTGCATTGGCAGATGGGAGCATTTATAAAGAACAGTACTGCACGTAAGGGAACTGCATGGAGATGAACCAAACTCCCATAAAAGCCTGATTATGTGAGGTGCTGCGTACCTACAGTTCCTGATAAAGAGCCCAATACTTGGCCATGGCTGAAAACACCATCAGCAGATGTCCCCCACGTGGCTCACTTTTCCTCCAGCCCAGGACCGTACAGTTGGCAGTGGGACCTGCAGCAGCACACTGAGATGCACCATGCCACGGGGACAGCGATGGGGACGTGGGGTGTTTGGAGGTACTTGTCAGGCTGCTCACATCGTGAATCATTAAGCACTAAATGAGCACAAAACTCTCATTTTAGAGCTGCGTAATTGGACCACATCAGAAACAAGATGCTAAGCAATAGCCTGGGAAAGCCCGTTTTGTTTCCAAATTTAGCTCCAGCTTTTGGGATTTCAGAAGTGGCAGAACCCATACGGCCTGTGGGTGACACGGGGCACCAAGTCTCCCAGCTGCCTCTCCAGCTGCTCAAAGATGAGGATCTGATGATTTAAAGAAGGCTTGAGTACATTAGAACTGATTTGACCCGAGGAGCTGGATTTAATGGGCTTAATGCTTGGACTTGCATCCCAATCAAACTTGTCTATTGTTCATGGTGGCAGAAAAAAAATCCCATTTATAGATGGGAATATAATGATCAATCAAGCTTTATCGCTCCTGTTTCCATTCTAGCAGCTTATAACCACATAATAAAAGCACATAATGAAAACATCATAAAAAGGCACAGTAAAAATATATTCACCATGCAAGTACTGCCATCTTAGCACATCCCAGATAGAAATGCTGAAGAGTTGTTCTTGAGACTTCTGGCGTGTCCTATTAACCTCTGTAACACTACATCACACCCACCCTTTCCACTCGAGGAGTACAGTCAATTGAAATGACAGCGGTTACAGAAGATGCATGTAATTGTTTGGATTCAACAAACTTAGAGCACAAAAGGCCTCCAGACAAGTTTCACCTTTGCAAATTTGGGTGAGAACAGCCTCTCCAGCCTCTTTTGTTGTAGTAAAGCTCTTACTGGAAGAGCAGTGTGAGATGGGTGCTTTGTCAACACTCTTCTTCACTGTGTTTTAAGTGAAAGGTCCATCTTTACAGCCACTGCTCTGGTTTTACCATGCAACCAACTTGCACTGCCTTCCTGCCCTGGCATTATTTCTCCTTTCCCAGCACTTTTTCTTACACCTCTCTCTGACAGAGCGTGGTTTGCTCTCACAGCAGATGAATCAATGCTTGTACCTGCTCTAGCACATGGGATGGGGATTCTGCTCAGCAACAAAAATACTGGTCCATCTTTACTCTGCTTTCCGCTGTTTTTATTCACTCCAAGTGGCTTTCATGGTGTTGTGTTGAGATATCTTGGAAATGGTAGCCACACTCTTGGACTTAGTTTTTCTCCTGCTTCACAATCTGGGGAAGTTGCTTGGATCAAAACCTAGTGTAGCTGGCCACCAGATGTGCCCTCTTGCTTCCTCACATGTTCCTTAAGCTCACACAATCACTAAAGTGAGCAGATAAAACAGAAATCAATCATCAGTCCCTGTACTGACTTTGTCCCTCGCTACAATGGTGACAAAAGAAGCATCTCTCACTTTAACAACCTCCACTCAAATCCTTCTTTCTTTCAAAGATGCTGTGTTTGTTTTTAAAGCCATCATTGCAGTGACACTCTGAACTTAATGACTCAGCTACAGGTTGACTTTCTTTTTTTTTTAAGCCACAGATGTTAGTAGTAACATCTAGGATGACTGCACCTGGTTATCTTCGAGATTAAAGGCAATATTGTTCCCAGTTTTTTCCAACTGCTTATTTTGTGGCTCTGGAAGCACTCTGTACTCATGTGGCTTTGCTTTTTTTTTCCTTCCATTACTTCTCTCTCCTTTGTTTGCTTGACACATTCACGCAGAGAAAGGGGAGAAACATAAACTAGGCAAATGTGATTTGATCACAGAGCTGGCGGGGGGCAGGCGCAGTCAATCATGCTGCCTTGAACTCTTGTGTGCAATCAGCTGGAGCTTGGCTGCACAGAGTCCCCTGAAATTACACAACACAACGATGCTGATCCAAAGCCTGCTATCAAGTGATGCCTTCCTATGGACTTGGGAGCAGGCACGGTGCATAAATAGCCCACCCCTCACATGCAGAAAAGCTGAAGGTTTGTTTACCAAAACCTGTGGGCTGATTCAGCTGCAAAGCAAAACTTTCTGGCCACATTTATCTCATAAAGCATCAAACCTGAACTCCCTAGATTTCCTTTAGACTTGTGAAAAAAGCAGGTTGCAAAGCAAAATCCCTGCTAGCAAACGCATTACAGGCTGAGGAGACAAAGCTGACCCCCTCATACCAGCCCTGAATTAGGTCCTTGGGATTTTAAGCATTCCTTTATCTGCTGAAAAGGAATGTTAAAAAGTTTAATTGGCATGTAATGAGATAACTGTAACAAGTTAATTAGTTCTCAATTAAATTGCGTTTACCATACGTTCTGAATGTGTTGTTAGCAATTAACGACACCTAATGAACTTGCAGTAGTGACTGAGTTTACAATGATAAGGAAAATAATAATAGTAAAGCTCACACGTGGCTTCATAGCACATTAGAAGCAACAAACGATTTAATAACTGTGTGGTTAAGTCACCACATCTCCTGCAACCGCTAGAAAGGAAACAACCAATAAATTCATTCTGGCATTTCTAACAGAGTCTGGTAGGAAACAACTGGCTTTCATGACAGGCCTTGCCAGGAAAAAGAAATCCCAAAGAGCTGCAGAATTCCAAAGGAGAAGGGGAAGCAAAGTTGCACGATAAAGTCAATTATGCAGTTTAGACTTAAGAAAGCAGAGTTCAGCTCATGGTGGGATCAGATGGAGACCCTGAGGTGGAAACCCAGGTAGATGAGAGAAAAGGGTTAAATTCTTTCTCAAGATCCCTTAAGCAGTGAGTATATGCAGAGCAATTTGTCTCTGTGCTGTGAGTTAACCTCCTCTTAATGCTTTGCACCATTAGAGTGCCACACTGAATAGGCATTAGGCAGGAAAAAAACCATACAAACTAATTTACATTTTAATGAATTTTTAATTGAACCAAAATCTGTTGTTTCTGTTTAAAGATGCAGTGTTGACTTTGTGGTCTGTGCTGCTGAGAGCCAAGTGGGATCTTAATGTGATAAAAACAATGATAACGCTAAGCTTAATTAGGTCTGAAAGCGTGCCTGGTAAAGTGGCATGGAATATGGGAATAAAAACATCCCCTTCCCACCTCGAACCCAAGCAGCTGGACTGGCTACAGCAAGACCAAAGCCAAAATCATTACTACTCCCTTGTACCAAAATCAGCCAATATGCCAAAGAAATAACTGGTCCCACGAGCAATAGGAACACCCACGGTCAGCCCTGTAAGTTTAGTTCCATCTTCTCCTGCTATTAGATCCAGCTGTAACGATAGGCAGGGCCTGCTGGGCTTTCTCTAATCACTTTTCATGTCGTAACAGGCTGTATAGAAATGCCAAAGCCTGGGAGCTGCTGTTTCCAAGGGGCATTGGCTCTCACTGCTTTCTCTACTTACTGTTCAGGAAAACAAATGGATCATCAATGTATCTGAGCCTCCTGGAGCTGGGAGACCAGAGAAAAGCCCTTACCTGGGGATTTCTGCACTTGGATTTAATAAAAAAATGCCCCACAGTACCTAGGTGCACTCATTTGCTCCCTCTCTCTGGGGTACCTGTAATTCTGTTCTTAAGGCATTTTGTTGTGTTTTTAATGTCTTGTACCAAGTGACTCACCAAGCTAACATATATCTCATTTCAATGAAGTAACAACAGCTATTTTAACACCAGTTTCTTACAGGTCCTCCTTCCTTCCTCTGGCTGCATTTGCCCCTGTGAGGGTTGCTCTGCTCATAATGTGCTCAGGCTTCTGTGTAATTAAACTGTATTATTATTAATTATTATTATATGCAATATTCTAGACCTATCAATTTATTAGGTTAGTACGATGAGTATAAGCTGAATACACTCCTCACCTCACAGAAGGCCTGACACTCTTATGAACCCAAATAGAACCACCGTGTTCAAAAACAAGCTATGGCAGCAGGTTTCAAAACCTGTTAAAATCACCCCACGAGCTTCATCTTCAGTGCCCTGCTGCTACCTACCAGGCCCTGCATTTTGTAGCAATTTGGTTCACTATTGCTATGTTAGAACACTTGAATTTATATTGTGTATGAGTCACTGGCCTTCAGTGCTCAACTTTGTCCTTTACATTACACATGGCGTTATTTTTGACTTTTAAAAGCAAGGGTGCCCCTGACCAATCTATTGTATTCACTCAGCGTGGGTGGGCAGTGATTTAGCTTCCTCTTAACGTGGGCTGGAAACACATTCCTCCCTAAAAGAGCAAATTTGACCCTAAAAACATCCTTTGGTGCAGAACAGTTGAGGCACAGACCTTCCTGTTTTCTTTAGCTGGGCATAGAGAGCAACAGCTCTCCTCACCTCACTTTGGCTTAGAGAGCTGTTCCTGCCTGCCCCTTCTTGCTGTGCATATATACAGTGATTCCTACTGCTGTTCAAACTCTGGCTTCTACAGATAAGCTCTAAGCATGGGTGGATGCCACCTCATTATGCTTTCTGTGTTCTTCAAAAAGAGCCTTTCAACAAATTGTTCCCCTCTTCACCTGCTTTGCCTTTCTTTCTCCACTCTTCCTGCTGCTGCGGGAAGCTGAACGTCATATCAACTGAGTGATGTTCTGTTTCACTCTGACAGTTGCTGAGATCTGTGACCATCTGGAGGTCCTGTGGCACCAAGTGATGGACTAGGCTGAGACAGCCCCAGTTCCCTCCCTGATGAACCCCAGCAGTGTGGCTAACAGGTCCTGATGAACGACACAGCTGGCAGAGGTCACCTCCCAGTAAGCTTAGGACATTCCTGGGAGGTTTTCACAGATGTATAGGCTGTGGCTCTGAATTAAGCTTGATCTGGGTGATACAGGCTGTCAGGCTCATCTTTCACTCTCCTGCTTTCAAAGGTGTAGTGATACTCAGTAAATCCACCCAGATGTCAGACAAAATAAATGCCAAAGAGGCGAACCACTGTTATTTACTGCTGAGAGCGTTCACGTTGGGTAGGCCCACCAGCGCTGGCACCTGCAAATCAGGCCTCATCGCAGAGCCAAGGGAGATGTGCTGGGTGTGCAGCCATGTCTGAGATTTTCAGAGCAGACTTGGTGCTGATGACCCTTGGACACACCTGGGAATGGGAGAAGATGGGATGAGCTGAGCAGGCTTTCCCTCAGCTTTCACAGGGAGTGGGCCCAGGCAGCATTTCCAGCACAGCAAAAGCTGGATCTCCATTCTCAAGCTCTACCATTCACATTTTAGTAGCAAAACACCTCTTAGAAAGCTTTTTTTTTTTTTTTTTAAAGGGCTAAAAAATCTGGCTAATTGGCTTTTTACCTATTTAGGTAAATAGCTCACTGCTGAAAAGGCGCTTCTGAAGGGAAGGTTCTCTTAGGATTTATTTCAATAGTTCTACGTAAAATCTCTCTAAATCTACACCAGAGTTCAATCAAACTCACTGATATGACACTGCAAGCTTTGCCTATGCCTTTTCACCTGCTTTTGCCTCTGTTCCACCCAGTCTGATGACTTCAAGCTACAAGATCTCCATGCCTCCTCATAATGAGTCCACTTGTGATACAAGAAGCACGTTTGGATACCTGGATGAAAAATATTGTCAAGATTCCATTTGTGAAAACGTCTTTAGTTCTCAGACAGGGATGGTTTTGTGGTGCTATTTGGGACAACGAGGACCACAGTCTGAGGAATGTAGCCTACTGGTTGCAAGACAGATACATGCAGAAGAGTCTGCAATGCTAAGTTGAGGGAGGGCAGCTTTGGCCGATAACGAAACAGCTGGAGGATGCCATTTCATTAGAAATTGAAGCAGGGGTTCATCTGCCAGCATTTTGTAACCCAAAGGTCCTATTGAGTATGTGGCTACACTCCCATTTCCAAGCCTTAGGTCAAACAAGTTAATTTTGTTCCCCTGCCCTGCAATGAGGGTAGTCACAGAAAAGCAGTCTAAGTGGATTGATATAAATTGACTCAAGCAGGGATCAAAAACTCTTTGGAGATTAGGGCTATGGTCTTCTTTGAATATAGATAGTTACTACTACAACAGAGCCCTGTCTTTGGTTAGACCTACTGCAAATTAATAAATGTAATAAATTATATAATGGATGGAAGATCTGAAGCAAAACACTTCTGTCCAAAAAGGCAGAAGTGATTTTTCAATAGCATACTTTTCAGGTTTTCACCAGGTTTCAGCTGCTTTTTGAATAATGAAGTAGATGAACAAATGAAATACATATGCTTAAACCATGATCCTAATTGAAACACATTATGGTCGAACAGGGCATGTTCTACCCAGGCAGAGATTACTGCGATAAAGGAAGGAACAAGATGGAATGGTGCTTCAGAAGTGTTTAAAAGCTCTTTCCATTTGGCAGGAGTGGCTCACATTTGCAAAACATTTATTCAAGTCTTAGTTGAAAATAAATCCTTGAATGTAGCTATGCTATTGAGAGGTTGCAAAGTGGCAGTGGCCTCTTTAATCACTGTCCCATTCAAGCCCTAATCAGCACAGCCTATGCAAGGATGAGTGGTAGGAGATGAGAATTCACCTCCTCAGCAGGGTAAGGTTGCATGTGTCTCTTCTTTCTAATTAGAAGCTCTATTCAAATGTTAATCAGCAACACCATGATTAAGGAAGATTAAAGAGAACACTTGGACACTGCTTCACTGATGTGGCTAAAGAGATTTTTTTCCTTTCTTCGTGTCAAATAAGAATGTTCTGATGGAAGTCAGTTTGCTGTCCAAGTCTGGTTTAATTCCCACCCCTCCTCCCCCCATGATGCTGCAGTGATGGAGGGCAGCTGTTTATGTCCAAGACTTTGTCTGTTTTAAGCCTTCAGAGCCACTGGCCCACGGTTACATCACTGTTCTGCCAAGATCGTGCTAAGCAACTCAGCCATGGCAGTCAAGATGAGCTTGGGAAATACTGAGGGATGACATTATTTCAGTACTTCAGCTATTCCCTTTTTATCACATCTCTTCTCTACCTATGGACTCCTGAGCTGTCCTGCTTACATTTCCCTTTAAAGAAAGGAAGAAAGGGTGAATGAGAAGAAATTAAAAAGAGCCTAAGCTGTAGTCAAGGAAGAAACATTCTTATAACTCACAGGCATATAACCTGGCAATCAGAAGGGGCAAAACCACTGGGGATGATGTTAGGATGACTTCAGGATGTTAAGATGACAGACAGAACAAAGAGGGGCTACAGATCTAATGGGCACTTTTACATCCATAATTTCTCTTCTCTCCCTTCTCCAAAGGGAAAAGTTGCAACTTAACCAGAGACATCCTTCTCCAGTGTCCTCTCCAAGGTGCCTCCATCACATGCTGTCTTGCTCAGCAATGCCACGTCATTCCCAGTGCCTTCCCATGCCTCACAATTAGAGGAAACAAAAAGCTCTCTTGTCTTTCTTCCGAGAGATGAGCTCAGCTGGCATAAAATGAAACTATTTGTCTAATGGTCTCATATTTGGAAAAAATCTCTTCAAAAAGACTGTACTGGAACTGGCTAGACCTCCAAATACATGAAATGATTTAATTAAAGGTGACAATTTAAACAAAACATTTTAATGGATTGTGACCTCATGGAGAATTTGTATTCTACCATTACAAAAAGTTAGCAGCAGGTGAGACCATTACACTCCAAATCTCAAATCAAATGCAACTGTATGCTCCAGTCCCAAATCAAACACAACTATAACTGAAATCCTAGCATACAAATATTTCTCTGTGAACTCTGGTTCCAGAGTGTACTCCCTTCATTTGCACTTTCAAAAAACAAAAATCAAAGCAATCAGTTCATTTCTGATGGAGAATTTGGATGCTACCTCCCGCATCAATGCATAATCCTCAGCACAGGGTTCATTAAACTGTAATGATTCATGACTGGCTCTTCCAGCTGGGACTCAGGATGGATTCAGCCCTGAGTTGCCCTCGTTATCTAGAGGCATTTAGCTCTGGGGGGTGACAAGACACAGATTGCTGTGGATAATTTTGAGGCTGACTCTGCACTGAGAAGTTAAGTGTTGACTTCAGCTGAGTTTCTGATGACACAAAATGAGCGCAGACAAGCAGGGATTTGACCCTGTGCTGTATTTTATATATTATTGCTTGGGGTAAAAAACTACCAATGTCTTTAATTCTTCTTGGTATTGTACAGAGGAAGGAAGTTGTGGCAATAATAGGCTGTGTGCTTCCAGTGTACTTCCAGAGTGGATTCATTCCTAGAGTCAGCTAAAGGTTAGTGCAGAGTCATCAGGGACTTCTGAAAATTAGGGGTTTTCAAAGTGTACAATTCTCATCTTGAGATGCTGTTAGCAGTCAATACCCAGGTTGCATCTTCAAATATCAGTTGGGCCTTCAACATACCTTTATGTCACACTAATAGACATTCTCAGCTGCCATCGCTCGAAACGGTGACTTTTTGAACTGGTGTCCTGTTCTATCTAATGGAGAGAGAATGCAATCTTGGGAGACGTATCTGTGCTAGGTTTGATGTACCCAGTGTGGATAATAATGATAGCAGAGGTCTGATGGAATAGACAGTTGTGTGAGCTATACAAATTCATGGTCTGCCAACCCATGGCAACATGCACATCACTCCACTGGCATTACTACTGGGACCCAGGCAAAGTAAACTGAGTGTGGCTAACTCAACCTACTTGTGTGACACTTATAGGCAGGTATATCTGCACATGAAATCAGAAGAGAAATGGAATGGTAGCCAGGTGGGTCAGAGGAAGGAGAATAGAAACAATTTAATTGCCATTCTCACAGCAGAAGAATGGGGGAATCATTGAATGAAAACTAAGTTAAAGAATTAAGCAAACAAAGATAAACACTTTAACATATATTTAGCCAAAATAAAAAAAAAAAAATCTTCAAAGACTGATAAAAAAGATGTAAATGTTGGCCCCAAAGTGCATACGCTACTACTACCTGAAGATGGAAAGGATACACCAAGGGAAACACCTCTATATGAGATATGGGTGGGCAATCCCCACGTGAGCAATGCTACCTACTGCAAACTGTCAAGATAACGCTGAGCACTTGCACTCTTGGTTCCCTCAGAACATACCAGCAGACCGAAAGGAGCCACTCAGCCTCCCAGCTGCCCAGGTCACCAGTGTTTTACTGCTGTCACCACAGCTATGGCCACGTGCTGCAACTCAGGGCTCTGCAAAGCTACATGAGCAGCTCAGAGCTGGGTGCATCTGAAGCCCACACGTAGAGACGCTTTGTCTGCAGCATAGGTGAGTCATGTCTTGGGACAGCCTTGGGTCTCTCCTTCCCACTCACTGGAGCACTGACATTTTGAGAACTCAGCTTCCTAAGGTAAGGGTGAAGTGCTCTTGCTAACAAGCCAGCTCATCTCCACAAAGCTGAGACCAAGTGGTGCCACTCAGCTAGGAGCATCCAGCAGGGACCACTGCATCAGCACTGTCCTCAACAGCTTAGCAGAAAGACTAGGGAAATAGGAATTCCCTGCCTTCCATTTCTCCCACCTAACAGAAGTGGGGCTATGCATCAAACCCTTTCCATATGCCTGATCATTGGGCCCATTTCTCTAGCAAAAAATAAAAATAAAAAAAAATCCCTTAAAGCCTTCAAAATAAAACAAACAAACAGATCAGAGAGCCACAAAGCACTGAGGTTTTGATCAGAAAACATCACTCTTCCCACGTACTTAGAAATATATACAAATCCTACTACTTACTAGTTCCTTTCTGCTAACAGGAGCTCCAGAAGAGTTCTTCCAACCTTGCTTAGTTCTCAGCCTGCAAAGAAATAAAGACCTTGATTGATGATCACAGGCAGATGTGGTGAAAGCATCCCAATCAGAGGCACAACACTGCTGCCTGAGTAATGGATTTCCCACCCCCGTGGGAGGCAATGCTGAGCTTGCTGTTCTGGTGGGCAAAATCCTGCACCATCAGATGTGCACAAACAGCTGAAAGCACACATTACGTGCCAAGAAGAAAACAAATAGATAAACTCAAAATCCCTCCCTAGCCTTGTCTGTACTCCTGTTAACATCCCAGAGTCAGTGTTAGCCTGTTGCAGTCATTTGTTTTAAGGTTGTGCTTGGCTTGACAAGGAGTCTAGACAGAAGAGCGCTCCATTCATCTGACAAATGCCTATTGCTCTTCTCTGCACTGAGTGAATCTTAGAAGAGTCAGTGCCTTGAAGGCAGAGCTTAGCTCTGCAGAAAAGCCAGACGAGGACTGTAGGACAACCAAGGAAAGGTCCTGGTTGACTGTGACAGATATCTGGAAGCAGGGAGGAAGGTGCACATCTTCCTCTGGAGGAGAGCAGAGACCTTTCAGTGAGCCATGACCACAAATCCTGTTTCCTAATTGTGAGTAGAAGGAGCAGTGGATAAGCTGCCAAGGCCAGTGTAAATGAAGAAGGATTGCTTTTTCAGGCAATAGATCAGAAGTTAGGACATTGCTTTATGCAGATCTTTGCCCTTACACATATCTCTGTGTAAAAGGAGAACTGCACGAGTCTGGACCCCAGTGGGACCCAAGCTGGGTCTCTGATGCTTGCACAAATCAGCAGCAACTGGAAGCAGCTAAATTTTATGAATGTATATTCCAAGATGCTGTAATTGTCACCTCGCAGCTGTTCTTTGCCATCTAAAGGCACCTTCCTAGTGCATCCTCTTTGGCACATGCAGCCTTAAAGCAGTCACTGGGTGCCTACTTTCTTGTACTCACTGCAATAGCCCCAAATAGCTTCTGAGCCAACACAGACTCTTTCGGGGATCACCAAGGACTCTGGACCCATGTTTCTCATGCACAGTTGAGAAACAGGAGCAGCCCACCAGGTAGAAGGGTCCCACTTTGCTTCCAAGCTCCTAACACTGATACAGCAGTGCTTAAAGCAGCAGTAATCAGCTATGGAGTCACAGAAAGACAGGCAGGCCAGGCTCATTTTAGATAAGGCAGCTGTGAAAAAATGACAGCGTGATGGACAGCTGCACGAGAAGAACTCCCTGTGCTGTTAAGGTCTTACAAAATGAGGCAACTTCCCATCCAGTGCTGCTTGGTGAACTCGAGACCTTCAGCTGTGAGCTTTTCTCAGATGACGCCTTCCAGGTGGGCTCCTTCTCCCAGGGAACTGAGACAGCAGAAGGAGAATGAAAGCAGTGAGGGGTGTGACTATTTTGGGATAGAGAGCTCTGGAAGCAAGGACAAGCATGTCAGTGGGTTTGGGTTTTGTTGTAGCAGCCATTCTCTGTCTACCCGCCCCACTTCTCCATGTTACGCATGCACGTGCATGCAGTTGTCTTCCAATGGCCAAAAATCTGATGCCAAGGGACAATGCTGCCATTCAAAAGGTGCACCATGCAGGCTGGCTCCTCTTGCTGCAGAAGAAGGGCCGTTTGCCCATCCATTTTCTATGCGGGGAGATCAAAATTTTTGGCTGCAGCTCTGAAAGCTCCTCTGCCGATTAAATATTTATTATGACATGTTGCCTAGCAATGACCAGATTGCCCTGAACATGCAGGAGATAAAATATACTACTGGGTGCGGGAAGCAGGGAGAGACAGTGGAAAAATAACTCCAAACAGCCACTGATTCTGTTGGGTTTTGGGACTATTTACTAGCAAGAGATGAAAAATAGATTTTGTTCAGTAAAGTGTTGGATTGGTCCGACTAATTTCACCAGCTAGGTGAAAGGCTTACAGGGATGAAAGCAAACAGTCGGGAAAGCAGTTGGCTGTTATGTAGCAAAAAGGGTTATTTTTGTCACTGCTTGGTGATGTGTGTCCGGACGGCACGGTACTGTGGTGTTGTCTTCCCTCTTGTTGTCAATGTGCCAGAGCTAATTAAAGCGAGCTGGGCCTATCCGTGGAGTGGGATTTACTGAAACAAACTAATCAGGGAGGCAAAAATAGCCGTGAATTTCTGCCGTTCTGAGGGAATCTGTCGGCTTGGAAAGAGGATGGCGGGGAGAGCCGACATCAGATGTCTGTTCTGGCATCTGATGCTCCTCATCCACCCTGCTGCATATTCCGAGCACTTTCAGGATTAATTTTTTTTGTTATTGTTTTTCACCTCCAAGATTGAATCCCGTTTCCAATGAGCTGAACCAACAGGTGAGAGCTGTAGCGTTTCTGAAGGGCACCCCTTTAGGAAAGCTGTCGGTACGTTTGCCTTTTGATGGAAGTCAGTATGAAAGAGAGGGAAAAAGGGGAAAGAGAGAAGTCCTTTTTCTGTGAAAAGAGATCATCTTGCGACTTCATTTGCAGTGTTTGTTTGCCGGAGCCTTTGCAGAGGCCGGCTGTTAATAGATGGGCTGCATGAGCCTTCTCATTCAATTTATCACCAAGCTTGCACAAAGCATTTCTGCTGCTTTCGTGGAGGCACAGTCAATCTAACTACCTCACATGTCTGGAGAAGCCCTGATTGCTTTAGCATCCATTGCCTCAGTCTTATTCTTAGGATAAATCCGTGGGGAAGGGATTGTTGCTTGCTCCATTTTACAGCTTCATAGACCACTGTCCAGGTTGGAACATCTCATTGCTACCACTGAATGCAGCCCAGTTCTTTGTAAGTGGCCGCTGTGCCCGTGATGTCCCCATGATGTCATCAGGACCTGGCCCTGTTGCAAAGAGCTGGAGACTTACATGAGCTTATTGCTTATGTTAACCTCTTGGGAAACTGTTTGCAAATTAACGCATGCTTAATTTCAGCTCTGAGCTGGGTGGCTGAGGCATAGAGGCTGAAGTCCTCAAAAGTAATGAGGTCCTTTCACCTAACATTTTTGAGGACCTAGATGCTTTGTTCAGGGATCCCAAAGAACCAGATCTCCTGGGTCAGAGAAGCAGCACTGAGCTTCTCTTTTTCAAAGGGGACCTCCTCAAGGATTTTGTCTCAAAGCTTCTCAGTCCTGAGGGATTCCATCCACATAGGGGCCACCACAGCCTCAAGTTTTGTTTTTTCAAGCCATTGGGAATATAATTTCAAAGCCTCCCCAGAGGCTACTGCAGTGGGCCTTAGGATATGGTTAAAACCCAGTCCCAGGAAGATATTGGTAAACAGGGAAGAGCTCATAGAAGGGGAGTGAAAAATATCCCAGTCTGGAGGCTGTGATTTATGGTGACAGATGTGGTAGAGCTACCTATGTTGGTTAAGTGATGACTGAGCAGGTGCTAATGGCGAGTCTGTTTGAAAAAAGAAGAGTAAACTACCAAGGACAAAGAGTGGGTGCTTCAGGTGGGTGCGTGGCAATGAGCTGAGGAATGGTCTGCAGATGAATCAATTGCATGAGCTAACTAGAGTTTAAAGCCAGAATTTAACAATCAGACTGGGAAAAACAGATAGGCTAAACACACATACAAAAACACTCCAAAACCAAATGGAAAAAAAAAATCAAAAGAAAATAACCCCCCAGAGCCCCTAGGTGTATGGAAGGGATGGTCGTGACCAGCCCAGGAGCAGTGCTGTGGAATGGGGCCAGTGGTTTCTCCCCCCGCATCTCAGCACATCCATGGGCTCTGGTCCCAGCAGGCTGCTTCAAGCATTTTGTCGACAGCTTGAATTTCTGCACTGCTCTTGCTTTTTCAGCTTCGTCATTTTGACAGGCCAATTCTCTGACATTTTCTCCTCTGCTGGCTTTGCGAGGCAGAGGCGACGTGCATTAGCTGAGCTCCCAGCACTGTCCTTTCCCGGGCACCAGCCGTGGCTGCGGCAATGTTTGCCAACCTTGCAGCTTTTTCCCCCAGATTCTTTTTTTCAGATTGGTTTGGAAGGCCCTTGGGGATGTTCAATCAGCTGTTTGCATGCTGGAAAGAAATCAGTTTTTCTCCACGGTGGGTGACCGCCGTGGATCTGTAGGAAGCCATCGTGCTCCTACTCTTGTAGGAGTTTCATGGACAAAGTCATCGTGTCCCCAACTCTCACTGAGAGTCAGCATGAGGGAACTAATTGCCTGCCTTTAATAGATAAACCAAGGGCTGCTTAATCTTTGATGACTGAGTGGATCTGGGAAATGAATCGACCAATCTTTAACACAAGGAATCAGATGGTCAGAAGAGGCAGGATGAGATGGCAGGTCCGTTCAACTGCTAAAATTGAAGCTAAAGGATTCAGGATGTGACTTTTAAGGGAGTCCAAACAAAAGGCTGCCCATCAGCACACGAGTTCAGGGATGGGGTGATGACATACTTGTGTCAGGAGCTGGACACATCAACAGGGAGACCGTGGCTGGGAGATGCCTCCCTCAGCACAGAACCAGATGATGCTGAGTCAAGTCCACGCTCTGCAGTCAATCTCAGCCCATACTGCTGCTGTTATCAGTGGTTGGAAGAGGGAAATGCAGGGAGTGGAAGAAGCACCTCTCCCCTGGGCTCAGTGCCTGGCGTTCCCAGTGATTAGCTGGATGCCCTTGGAAAAGCCAATTAAGGTTTTGTTGCCTCGGATTTCTCAGCTGTACAATCCAGACCTGTTTGCAGGCGTAATTAACCCATAGTCTGACCACAGTTTCAGGCATGTGGTTTGCAAGAGGATGGCATGATTATTTCAAAAACCAGGTATTGAGAGTATTAATAGATTTTTAAGGCTTGAAGCAATGACTGTGCTAATTTATCTATACAGCATTTGTTAACGAGATTGCACAACCTCTTCCAGCAATATCTATACTGCAGGCATGCCTGCAAGTCCTCTCTGTGCTGTAGCATACCCTCTAGAAGATGTTAAGTCTTGATTTAAAGATCCCAGGCGACAGAGACTTCATCACATCTGCAGGTCAGCTGCTGAAAGCTTATTTTCCTGCGTTGCTGAAGTATGCCATATTGCTAGTCTGGGTGTATCCAGGATCAGTTCCCACTGCACGAAGATTAAAGAGCCATAAATGTGAGCAATCTCTAACCCAAGTAGGAAGCTGCAGACTGTGACTGAGTGAGCTTTTTGCATGCATGTGGATAAACTGAGTAGATTAGGGCTTAAGCCTCTCGGAATAAAGCAGGTTTTCACAACCTTAGATAATTCCTAGAACCCTCATGTGAAAAACCTTCCAGACTTTTTTCCAACCTCTTTCTTAGATGCCACAAGCAAAGGAAGTATCAAAGACAAACTCAATGACCTTGTATTTGTAGTATCTCCATACCACCATCCATCTCCTTCCTCGCTCAGTCATGGCTCAATACTTGTGCTCACAACTACAGCCTTGTGCTACAATCTGTGTTTGGTAGTGCCCTATTTCTATTCCAACACGGCTTCTGGGCAATCTCAAACTACCTGTTTATAATGTGATCAATGTTTAGACACAAGTGTAGGACGAGTAACTGATATTTTGATTTAAAATAAATAATCAAGCGCCCTGTAGTCTGCCTGTGTCTGCGAGGTGGAGGCAAGTCCACAGCTGGAGTTTTTCAGCCAAGTCATTCAAGCACGCCCTGGATGGAGCCTGCTGGATCACACCAAACCTGGCATAAGCTGACAGTGCAAACCTCCAAGGAGCATCCCTCTGCAAATGAGATGTCCGTAGGGAGGAAGACAGAAATTAGGATGAGAAATGCAAAGTGAATGCAGAACAAACTAAACAAAGAATGTTTCCAGGAAAACGGTCTGCGGAAGGGAGTGGGACTCGACAGGCAGGAAAAGGGGATTTCCTCTAAACAGAAGGAAAGTTGTGCCAAGAAGCAAAAAAGCCAGGACCTGCTTTACTAAAAACAGAGAAGTAAGAGATAAGAGAGCAGTAAGGAAGAAAAGAAACCAGGAAATAGAAAATCCTGTTTGAATTAAAACTAACATTGGCTAATTTCAATTAATTAATTCAAGTTAAGAACTCATTTTTTCTTGTAACATGGAAATATTCTGCTAAATGGAATGGACAGGTAAATGAAGAGAAAAACGCCGTAGCATGCACTGAGCAGGAGATGTCAGAGGAATAGATCAGAGTTTATACCAAAGAAATGGTACAATGTTGAAAAGAATAAAGGGACAGTTTGGGGAATGGAGAAGTAGACGTGGGATGTATGTATCTGCATAGTGAGAAAATCAACACCCCTGCTTTGTCACAGCCACTGCAGCAACAGCAGCAGGGCTCTTACAAAATCCATCCTGCACAGAAAAGCTCTTGATTCAAGTGGAGACAAACCTCTGTGAGACTCTTAGTGGCAGCAGTTCTCCACTGGGACATGGAGGGGCCACTGAGCATCACTTCTTATTGCCATGGACAAGGGTCTGATGTTCAATTTTACCTCTCCTGTCATCTGCTGCTGAATGGGAAGAGAAAGCCTCCCTCCTTCCCTTCTGCATCAATATAGTGATGGAGAACAAAGCTTCCCCTAAGTGAAAGTGTAAGCTTAGCTATCTGATTGGTTACGAGGCATGTTTGCAGCCTGCGGGGACGCTCGGGAGCACACGGATTGGTTGTGCTTAATAGCAGTGACAAAAATCCTTGCCCTGCCCAAAGCTGCATTAAAACCTCCCCAGCACAAAGGGCCGACGGTGAGCGGGGCTGGCGGCTTCTCCCAAGGGCACCCAGATTGTGCTGGGCTGTGTTTACAATTCAAGCAGGTTTTATGCTACTTTGGGCTCAGTAGGATCTCACCGGGATAACAAAACCTCCTCTCTTTTTCCTGGGAAGGGCAAAACTCTAAAGTCAAAAGATTAACGCCGATGCGGCTCTCAAGCTGCTCACCAGAGCAGAACAACCTTCCTGGAGAGCCCAGCTCTGAATGGAGCTGCTATGGCTTTATTTATTTATTTACTTCTGTTTTAGAAAACATCTTTATTTTGATATTCCCATACATCAAATACAGTGCTGAGGATATCAAGCAATCCCAGAGCAGGACTTATTGCGATACCACACCCATTGAGTTACTCATCCTAGTTCAGTCCTTGCACTACAGAACATCACCTTGAGCCATTCTTCCCGCGCAAGGGCACCCAATTAGATTTCAGGATGAAAATCTATCCATTAAATAACTTTCCTACGGGGAAAATTGCTGTCTACGTGACATGATGTGTCTTTTCAGGAGGAGATGTCCATTAGCGCTAATTGTGCTGGTGGCTTTGGTAATGCAGACAGTGGTTGGTTTGGTGTTGGACAGACAGACTAATCTTATTTCCACTCATTCTACTGAACAGAGAGTGGATGTTAATTACTTTAGTTACTAATTTTCCAAACCATGTTGTAACCCATTATCCAGGGGTGAAAAGATTTGTAGCCCATTATCACGTCCCTCACATCAACTAATGACTCCAAAAATAAACATGTTTAAAGGTGTTGGAATTAACAGTGATTTCTGTCTGTTTTTGTGACAACTGTATTTTTGGCACATGCTCTCTAAAACCTCAGTATTTTACTGCAGAATATATGTTGTGTAAAGTTGGGAAAGCTACTAATTAGATAGACTTGGGATATGAAGAGTGCTTTTTTGGCATTGGTCCATTTTGTGTCCGCTTGGATTTTAAGTAAAGACTGAGTGATTCTGATGTGACTAGAAGAGGGCAAGTAAATGGAAGAAAATGTAATTGGAGCAAAGGAACTTTCTGAGACTCAATGTGGGCTGTAAGGAGAACTGACACATTTCCTCAGAGTGACTTCTTCCAAGAAGAAGCCTGCAGTCATGCAGTGGGGGATGGCCAGCCTACCCAAAACTTCAATATCTCATTGGGAAGCTACAGATTTGACTACGCAAACCAATTTCTTCTCATAATTTGTGATTTGGGACTGGGAATGTTGGTTTGTTGTCAAATAATGTAAAAAAAACCTCATATTATCAAAGAATCATAGAAAGGCTTAGATTGGCAGGGACCTCTAGTTCCAACCCCCTGATGCAGGCAGGGTCACCAATGAGTAAATGAGGCACAAGGTCAGTGCTCACCATTCCCATCCAGTTTCCATTCATTTGCGTTCACCCATCTTAAAGTGTAATAGGAGCTTTTTTGAGGTTTTTCCTTTTCTTAAATTATATCTGAATCAAGGTACTGAACCTTCAGAATATTTTTGATGACAAGCAGACAGGTGAGAGGGAGAAATCACAGCCATTTGAATAAATGTCTTACAAAAGACAAGAACTAACCTGAAAGTTCACGGGATGCAGAAACAGATGGTTTCCTCAGAGGTAATCTATTTTCTGAAATTGGTGTTGCAGTATGTACACAAACATTTCCTATGGAGAACACTCCTTTTTTTTTTTGGATAAAAGGCACCTGCCTTCCATGCAGCCAGTACCTGAACAAGGGAGAAAAGAGAGAAAATAATAATAATAATCAGGTTGCATTTTTCAAGTCTTTGTTGCAAAAAGGATGTGGAGAGGGTGAATACTCCTAATTATTATCTGAGAAGCATTCACAGCTACTGGCTTTGGGGAAGCCTGTGGCAGGTTAAGAGAACACATCAGCAAGTGCACACGAATGAAGAGGTACCTGCTCAAAGAAAAACAATGCATAAAACATCCTGCTTATGCAAATGTATGATGATGACATTGCCAGGCACTGATTAGGAAGTAAATCTGATTTTCTCAGGGCTCTTTTTACCAACAATATACTGGGTTTTAAGGCATCCAGTAGCTGTAACCGTGGCTCAATGCTCCTTATTTATCTGTCCTCTGAGGTTAGGTAGAGCTCAGAGATAAGCAGGGGAGGGAAGGATCCTGCTTTGGGCTGCCCTACAGGGGCAGAGGGAATGGAAATAACCCTCCACCACTGCTAGCAGCGGATGTGGTTGCTGATCCCAAGAAGCATCACAGTGCTCCTTCAATAGCTTTCATTGCTTGGAAGATTTTTCTGATAAACAGCAGCCATTAGCACATGGAAGTGCCTATTGAAAGCCCATCTCATCTTGGCATTCATGACCTGCAGAGATGGGTTCCTAGCTCTACAAACTGGCAACAGATCACATTAGCAGATGGCCTTAAGTACATGCATGCCAGCCCTCATTATGTGCCTCTCTTTTTTTTTCTTCCTTTAAGAGCCATGTGGCAGCATCTCCCACGCCTGGGATGGCAGCGATACACCTTCGTTACACAAGAAAAGGGCCGTTTCCATTTGCAATGCGTTCTGAAGTCCTCACCCTCAGAAGGCACAGAGCATCTGTCTGCTTTGAGGGAACAGCTGTGCATTCATTTTGGATAGCTTGGGGTGGGCTACCGGCGGTCTGTACAAAACAAAGCTACCAGGATCTGTGTTTCTCAGCAGACTCTCAGTCTTGAAAAGTATTCCCTCAAACACTGCTGGGGATGCGTTGCCCCTGCTGCCTCCTGGGCCAGTTGTGGAAGCTCTTCCAGGTCTTACCCAAAGCATGTTGGCATCAGAGCACCTCCCAGACCACGAGACAATGGTTTTGAGACTTCTAACTTGGTTTGCTTAACTTCAGGTCTGTCATTCACCCGATGCACAGAGCCTTGCCCTTTTGCCTTCCTGAGGATCACTGTGACTCTGCTGTCTCCCTGCTTGCGCCAACCTCAATATTTTTCCTAAGATAAATATAAGCCATGTACTCGTCTGTCAGTCACTTCTTCAGGGATACTGAACCTATGAAAAAGAAAAACCTGATTTTAAATGACATATCGTACTAAACTGTCTCATTACTTCCAAAGTGAGATGAAATGCCTTCTCCCTACGTATTATTTTTTACCCTATTTCTTGGTAATACTCTTCATTCGTGGAAATGGTTTTCAGACTGGAAGATTATAGACCGGTCAGAACCAAAGAAAAGGAGAGAAAGATTTACTCCAATCGTGTCAAAGGGACCTCAGTGAATATTAACTGATAAAGTACACACCGATCACAGCACACCCTCATCGCTCGCCTGTGCATTTATCCCACTTGATGAATGGGAGCAGTTTGTAGAACAGGCAGAAATTGATACGGAAGAGGTTTCTATCTGGAATGCGCTGTATAAATTACTGGATGCTTATCTGTGAGTAATTCGCCTGCATATGCTAACTGTCCAGACACTTGCAGCCTATGGCAAAGACATTAGATAACCTTCGATTCTCAATTGCTGGGGGCAATCTTCATACTAAATAAATAGTTCATCTCTTTTGGACACAAATGATATATCTGTTTGCAAGCATCACAAGTTCTGGTCTAGAAATGGATACTTACACTGTACATTTTTTTTTTAAGCTGTCTTTCCTTCCTTTGTGCCTGCAATTGGTGGCTGCACTTGATGTAATTTAGCAGCCCGCTACTCATGCTTTGCCTTTTTTATCCAGTGGGTTTCTGATGTGCCTGTCTGGGTGCCTGTCAGGTAGATGGACAGTTGAAGACATGATTTTTTTTTTTTATCTTTTTATCCTTCTTGCAATATGTGCCCTGCTGAGGGGACGAAATACTCTTGTTCATGTATTTGCCTGTAGTTAGGCAAATTTGCCAATGGCTCTTTGCTGCTGCAGACCCATGTGCTGCTCTGAAAAGGAAATTTTTTTTCTACTGAGCTCTGCAGGCTCGAGACAGGAATTCACCTGAGCAAGAAGTGAGGCCAGGATGAAAATTAAGCACACAGGGTGTAAAGAAAAGAGCATTTCCCATTGCTCAGACAGGTGAATGACAAATATCACTCTCTTTCTGAAATAACTCCCACTCCCCAGCTTAATGCCGACACTGCATAGTGTTTGTTTGGCACAAGCTGGGTTTATAGCTCTATTTTCTAGAAATAAAATCGCTCTCTGCCTGAAAGCCAAAGCAGCTTTTGCTTTCCAAAGGAATTACATTGGCGCTCACAACCCATCTCAGTCTGGTGCCAACTGAGTGCAAATGAACCAGGACAAAATTGGGCGCACAGAGAGAAACCTCGGGGCTGCCTAAAGGCTCCAGGCAACTTGCAGATCAAAACCAGATGGTCTGGTGGTGCTGCTTCAAGCCCCCCGCCAGAGATGCCTGTCTTGTGATCACCCAGCTCCTGAGCCAGGGAAATTTCAGGAGCAAGCTCAGCAAAAGAGTCCATACAAGCCTCCCTGCCATGGAATGCACTAGAAAGTATCATTAAAATGTAGGTGTAAGGCAGTGGTCAGCCAGCAGTATTTTTTCTGCCTAGCAAGTGGTACTGATAAGTGCAAATTCCCTTGGAAGTTATCAGAGAAGCCGGCTGTGTTTGTTCCTGGATTTGTATTTCTCAGCTGAAAGAGGTGCTGATCCCATGTCTCGTTCTTGGCACTGCCAACATCCCTGGCAGAAAGCTGTGCTCAAAGCTGCCTGCTGGGAAATACTCCATTAATCAAGTGCCGACAGACCTCCTCGCTACCTCTTCCCATGATGGTCACACACGTCATTTTTGCTCTGAAAAGTCACTCCCTGCACTGCTGTGTGAGCACCTCCAGCATGTCCACCGAACCATGGGGCATGGGACACCTCAGTGCCACATCTCCACTGTTCTTGAACACCTCCAGGGATGGTGACTCCACCACCTCCCTGGGCAGCTGTGCCAGTGCACCACCACTCTTTCTGAGAAGAAATTTTTCCTAATATCCAATCCAAACTCATCCTTCACCCACCAGCTACTCACTCCACAGACCCAGGCAGTGCAGCGTCATCGCTTGCACTACTGCATGACTGCGACTTGGGTTGGACAAGCCCTTCTTTGCATGCATCCATCACGATTTGCACACATTTCTTTAGATGCGTGAGTTCAGCCAGCATCCAATGCAGAAAGAAACTGAGAGCAAGTTTCCATCTCCATCTCAGCAACACATCTGTCTCGAAGGAGAGATTGTCCAGATGCTATTTCTGCCTCCTCACAGCTTGTTGCAGCAAGGACTCCCCCACTACCTTTCCCAGAGGACAGCAGAGTTGCCTTCACAGTTTCGTAAATTTGGCTTTAATGAGTGCAAAATAAATAAGGTAGCAGGGGAACTTAATCTGGTTAACAGAGCAGCAGCAGAAAGCGCAAGCTGTTGGCATACAGTGATGGATTCTGATTTCCTGCAATGAATCCATGGGCGCATCACAAGGTCTCAAACAGAAACCTCAGTGGTTTGGTGAGGATGTGGCTGGGTGTGAACCAGGCAGGTAGTCCTTAGTGATGACAGCAGAGCCGTGTTTGCCTTGGGCAAACACACATGCCTGCTGAGTTTGCTGCTCAGAAGCTGTTTATGAAGAGAGAAATAGCACAGCCTGGAATACATAAAGGTCTGTACAAACTCACCCACTCGGTGGGGCTTGCAGATGCTCTTCAGTCCTAACATGCATCCTCTGGCTATCCCTGCTAATGCTGACACTCTCACTGTGCCTGTGGATCTCCTTTCTCCTCCAGCCCTGAAGCACCACGAAGCTCTGCTCATCCATCTGAGTTTGAAGCACTATTGTGCACTGCACCACCAAAGCCCCCCAACCTTGGTCCAGACCTGATTCTGAGTCTCAGGGAATGCAAGCCCCAAATACTGGTGCTGCCAGATACTCAACAAACCTTGCAAACCCAAATTCCTTAGTCCAATGCTGTGAAGGAAGTGCAGATTGAATTTCCAAAGGGGCTGTGTGCCCACAGCTTCCTCTGAAGGCAGTTGAGGATGCTGCAGTGCTCCAAATCCTTTCTTAATTAGACCAGAAATCTTATCATCTCCTGGGAGGGTTTGATATGTCCTTTATCTTTTAAAGGAATTCTGTATTTAAAAATATATCTGATAAGCAGGAGCTTCTCTGAATACAGAAATAAATGGAAGGACAATAAACTCCTTTTCCTTGCAGTTTTGGGCAGTGTTAGCTAGAGAAATAATGCTTGTAAATAACCCATGACCCTTTTTATCCAAAATGATCTTCCTAGCAAATTAATCCATTTTAAGACATGGAGGGCATGAAAACATGCTCAGCCAGTTTTTTTGCTTGGATTTCAGCTTTTTCAGCTCTGTGACCACTCATTCACCGAAGAAGAAATAAATAAAATTATCTCTAATTTCTCCCTAATTTCTATCAGCTTATTTTTAGGGAACGAAGCAGAAAAGTTATTCTTATACACCTTCCTATCCATAGGGGATGAACACAAACTGTCAGATTTTGGTGGGAACTGCTGGGGCAGAAAATCAACTGCGTATGAGCACACTGGGTGAGATGCAGGATGAAGCATTCCCCTGTACACAATATTTCAGTAGGGTCATACTGAAGGCTGAGCTCACGTTTCAGTGTCCTCATGGCTGTCTCATCAACGTTATGTGTTTATTTGGCTTTTTGTGAGGAGGGTTATTTGTGGGGTAGGCATAAAGGTGCAGCAAGAGGTTGTAGTTGTGGCTTGTAGCATTGGCAGGTGAGCTGATAGGACAGGTGAATAATAGAAAGAAGGCATTACTGTGCCCATTTGATGGATGAAGAGTAGAGGCCCAAGGAAACAGTGGCAAGCAGCCCATAAAGGACACAGAAGTGAAACCTGTTTGTCAGTTCACTGTGGTTGGGTTGCAAGGCTCACCAAGCCTTCTCAAGAAAGCCCAAACCAAACTTCAGCAAGAGGCTGAAAAACTGCAGCTTTGTTCTCTGCATCCACAACAAAATGCGTGGGATTTGAGGTGCTCAGAGCAAACTGGCAGCACAGAAGGCACCGAGGAGCTGACCCCATGCACCCAGACCCTGCTGTAGACATCAAAACGAGCAAACTGCAGTGAAGTGTTTGTGAAGATTAAGATGAATGATGCTCGCATGTTTTGCTCAGTGATGTTTCTGACCTTTGCCATGAATGTTCATCTATTTGTTTGCAAGAACAATTGTGCAAAGGGAAATTCTCAGAAATATGCATTAGAGTGAAGCTCCAAAAAGGCTTACGTAGCCACGCAGAGATCTCTCTGCTGTGTATAGGAGTTTCTGTCCCTTGGGAAGAGAACAGGAGTAATACAATCGAGGTAATACGTTTTGCAGAGCAGAAAACAGCAACGAAAGGATGGCAACCAGCCAGGTGAGACTGAAGAGAACTCGAGGGCTGAGATGCAACGCAGACTGCACTGAGTAGGGAACGTAGTCATAACAAACAAGCCCATTCATTCATGAATAATACAGGACCAAGAGACAGATCTGACTTTGTCATTTAAATTATTTACGGTTGGTACGAAGCGGCCACCTGTTAGGGCTCATGGCACTGCTTTAACCCAGGGCACCGAAGTTGAAAAGCAAAGGACAGTGCTGCTTAACCTGAAGCATACCATCTTTGTTGCAAGCATCTTTAGGGTGTGCTTTTGCTTCATTCCATTGAAGAAACCAGCAATAATTTCTCCCATAGGCCACTAAAGAGAGCCAGGGTATGCCACGTCACTGCTTTTCCTAAAAATCCCAGCAGCTCTATAACACACCAGAGCCACTTCTGAAAGCCACCTGGCATTCATGTCTAAGTAACCCTTCTTGCTCTGCAAACGACTTGTTTTTCTCAGGGTTGTCATAGAGAGGAGGATATTGATGAGTCAGTCATGTGGCAGGGAGCACAGATGAGAAAGAGGCATTGCAGTGAAGTTTTCTGCTCTCTTCCTGAAAGCACACATTTTTAGCCTGTTTCTCCTATGTTCATCTCTTTGTTTCCTCATGCCAATTTGGACGCTGGGAAGAGGAGCATCCATCACGTTCAGAGGATGCTGTGAAAGAAGACACTCTGTAGCAGGGAAGTCAATAGGTTGTTTAGTTACACCCTGCTTCCAGAAAGGCAAAACTCACTTCTACCTCTCTGAAATAAAGAAAGGTCTCAGGTATCAGTGCATTAGATCTTGAGAATGCCCCATCAAAACACAGAGTGCTGTACAGGCTGTTACCTTTTGAGAGAAATGCCCAACTGAAATCTACAAGGTCTTTGCTTTCTCCCTTCTAAGAGAACAGTGAAGAATGAGAGCTGTCAGTCGGTTCTGAGGCTGTTTTTGCCAGATATAACCCACAGTCTTTTTTTTCCTGATGTATTTTACCTTTGTTTGCACTTAACTTAGAAAGCCAAAAAAGAGGAGATACAGGATGTATGACACCAGGCCCGTCCAGCTCTGAGTTTTAACTATCAAAAGACTCCTTCAGCAGCTGTAGCACCAAGAGAAGCCCAGGTCAGTGCCTATCACGTGGCTCAAGAGCTGCCTACATGCTCCATCTCTTCTACAAAGTGCAAATGCAGCTTTAATCCCAATACCCAGAACAACTTCATCCTTTTAGGCATCTCTAACAATTACTCCATTCACAAGGGAACAGTTTTGTCTATAGCAATGTATTAACTACATGTATTCACTCACTGATGTGCCCTTTTATCATCTCAAGTTCCCACTGTCCCATGACCTGCCGTACTCCAACCACACTTCAAATCTGTTTTCTTCTTCCCTGGCTGTCAAGCACCTTCATATTCCCATTTGCAATTTTGCATAAGGATGCCAGTACAAAAACAAATAAGCATGCATCGTGCACCTTTTGCTGAACATAATCCCCACAAGGCTGCTGGTTGACTTGTTCCTAAAGCAATATCAGTGTGTAAATACCACTATGGCAACACATGGCTGGTAGCTAATCCTGGTGATGTTCAAGTGCCATTTCAGGCTGGAACGTGCTCTGACTCTGGCTTCATCCAGAAACCAAGGAGTCTTTCAAACAGCTCTGCTCCTTACCAGAGGCATGTAGGAGCTGTGTGGGTGTTAGCACTGGTTGAGCACTGATTTCACTGGGGAATTAGTACATGTTCTGAATGGAGAAAATATGCTTCATAGACCCAAAGTTAGCAAGAAAGAAGCCTTCAGGATTCCAGGCAAATAAATTCCTCAGAACAAAATAAAGAGGAAGGGCAGCAGAGGGGTTGCCACCATCCCCATTATCTGCTCAGCAGTCTCTTCTCACATGTGCAGAGGGCCACAGGGAGCAGCTCAACCCCAAGGAGCACCTCCACGAGGCCCCAGACACTCTGAGCAGTCCCTGGTCTACCTGGGGCTGAATATGCTGACACACTGCAATCCTTTGGTACACCTCAGAAGGAGATAAAAATCTGTGTCCCCTCCTCTCCCACCTCCCAGGAAAATTTTTCCCACCCTGCTGTATAATGAGTCCATTTTTATTCTTTCTGGCCATCTCCCAAAGATGAAACTGGTACCTCATCACAAAGGCTCAAGGCTTTTAATAAAAACCCTGGATTTCCTTCTATTTGAGGCCAGAAGGTGACTAATGAAATAAAGAGCCTGTGAGGCAGAAGGACGCTCTGCAGCAACCAGCAACCAACAGTGGAGATGTGCTGAGTTCATATTGGTGGCAGCCAACAAGGCCCCATTGCACACAGCAGGGCCCCTGCAAAACAGGGGTACAGCAATGGAGCCCTTTGCAGCCAGGTCACATTGCCCCCCTGCAACAAGGCAGCAGGACACGAGCTGAGCTTGAGCACTGCAGGCTCCTTTCCAGCCCCTGCCCAGAGATGAGCATTTGCAAAAAGAGCAGATACAAAGCCAATTTCAAATGAATGTTGGCCTCAGACTAACAGTCAAATGAACCATTTGCTTTGATTTTTAAAAATATTGGTTCTTCCTTCAGAGCATGGATCAATTGAAAAGGAGAGCTGAGCAACAGATAAGTCTTTACTTGTTCAAGAATGCGATTTCTTAAAATCAGCAGAAGTCGCATGTTTTTGCATTTCCCCCATAGGAGCTGTGTCTGCTCCCAGTCCCTGGTGAGAAGTGGGCTCAGGGTGTGCCACAGCAGCTACCAGAGTGGTGAGAATCCATCTGCAATCTGGATCTTCCAGAGATCTGCAAGCAAGGGTATTTTGAAATTCAATATTTTGTTCTACTTCACAACTCCCACAATGTAAAGCAGAAAAGACTGCTTGAAGGTAATCAAAACATTTCTCCTTTCAATTGAAGACCAAAGACTTCATTCCTTTTTCTGTCCTGATAGAATCCAAGCTGCTGTTTTCCAAAGAAAACTCAAAACGATCCAACAAGAGACCCTCTGAGCTCATCAAAAGATGGTATGAATGAAGCATTCCTGAAATGGAGATGCTCCAGAGGGTACTCATTTTGAAGGTGGGGAATATTCTGACCAGCTCTACTTAACAGGTTGCCTTTGTGTGTCACCTGTACAGATGCAAGGCACTGATGTAGAAGGACAAGTGGGACATGGTTAGTGGGCATGGTGGTGATGGGTCAGTGGTTAGACTAGATGATCTTAGTGGTCTTTTCCAGCACTAATATTCTAAGTGGCAGGTGGAAACACCTGCTGGGGACTTCAACCCTATTGAAGGCTGACTCATTAAACCCATATAGATCTGAAGTGCATGCAATGCCTCTGCCAAAGGGGCTGAGATCAGATGTTTCTCCCTCTCCCCTCATTAGCAGCTTCTACCTGGTTGGATTTGTGTAGATCACAGGTGCTGCAGTTGTTTGCAAAGCCCTTGTCTCAGCTCTGACTCAAGCAGTGCATAATGGCTGCAACACAGCTCATGTAACAGCATCATTGGGAACGTGCCCAGCACTCACCTTCTGCCCCCTGCAAAAGCAGCCACATGCCAGGTGCATCACTGAGCTCAAAGTGCACCTGGAAGGTGCATGGCAAAAGCTGCCCTCTGCCATAGAGAGAGCAGCCTGCCCATTTGGGAGCAGTGAACAGAAAGAAATTTAGCTCAGTTATGGGAGCAGTGATGGCCTATGATGCAGTAATAACAAAACAGTAGGTAAAGCTGTGGCATTTCAGAGGTCTCTAGGTTTTTGCAAAGCACACGTGCCAAGTCCTTTGTCTCAAAAAAATGATTCAGTGCACAGCTGCTAAGAACACTGCTTAAAAGCAGGATTTGAAAGAAACCTTCACACTCCCACCTTTCTGATCACATTGCCTCATAGCAACCACACGAACCCAAATCCATCCCTTCGGATCTGGGGAGCACACAGCAGGAGATCAAAAGGGAAAAGCCTGGGATCAGCAGGGATCCTCTTGCAGAGAAGCCCCTTACCCCATTGAAAAGACCTCTGTGGGTGCACAGCAATGGGACAACGTGGCCTAGGAGACCCATACCGCTGCCTGGCTAGCGCTTGTCATGGAAGAGAACAGATTGATTTTACACCACTACAAACAACATGGGAAGTGTCTGTCCTCCCTGACTGGCTGAGCAGGGCTCTGCAAACAGAGCTGCTGGTACAAAAGCTCATGATTCCAATTATCTCTTGTTTTTTTCCTGCCAGTAATCTCCACTCCCGACCTCCAGATCACTCTTTTCATGGTCCCCACTCCAATCAGCACATACCCAAGGGCATCTCCTAGTAGAAGGCACAGGAACATCAAACTCAAAGCCAAACCAAGCTCTTTTCAGACCTGACACGAACACTTCTAACAACCACCCCACATCCTGGGAGCCAAGCAAATGTGACACAGAACCAGGACTGCGCCCTCCAGCCCCACATCCCCAGACTTACCCAGGGACAGCAGCAGGAGCACCACCACAGAAGCTGAAGGAGGTGGTACACCTCCTTGTGCTGTTGATGTGACACATGTGGAGGCCTTTCTAATTAAAGCAGAGCTCAGGGCACAGCCACCCACAGGGCGCTGCTGCTAATTAGGGAGGGCTGAGTGCTGACACATTAACCTCTTGGTCTGGAAACATTAACTTTATCAGGTGTAATATCTTCTTAGTGACATAAAGGTTAATAATCTGCATCCAAAACAGAACCCAGCTCAGTAAATACCCAATTAATGGGGTGCTGGTAGAGGTGGCAGCAGATTTCTGGGTGTAGGGCTGCACCATGGGGACAGCCAATGGCCCATGAGGGGAGATGACCTCAGAGGGGACACCACCAGCAGAAGCCAGGCAACAAAAATAAGATAAATAAAAGATATTCTGCTGTAAACAAATCCTGTTTTCCAACCACCTTCCTTCACTCTACCCTTCAGAAACTGTTCTGCAAAGTTGTTTGAAAGGGAATTCAGAGCAGCAGCAGTTGTGCTCGGGTTGTATGCAGTAATACTGGAGGGTTTTCTAACTCTTAATCTTGGTGGTTGTTTTTTTTCCCCTACCCTGCCTTCCAGAAGAGGGGTGAGGATCAGGCAAGGACAAAGACTGAAACAAATACAAAGTAAGTGAATATTCAACTCCGATTGAATGCAGATGCCTCATTTAGCATCATTTGCTTGAGTCTGAGGAGAAAATGATTTCCTTTTCTTACAGAGTTAAAAATAATGGCTTGCATAAATGTCTGCTTTTATTCTGACCACAGCAGCAGACCAAACGAGTGGAAATGGACATCATCACACTCCCAGGAACGTGCCACTCTGCTGGCCTGACCCCATGGCCCAGGCACTTTGATGGAGGTGAAAGCAGAAACCTCTCCAGCTCTTGAAGCAAAAACAGCTGCAGGGGCTCTGGATGCTTCGCAGGGCTCAGCCACCTCACTGAGCTGTTATTTTAACTAAAAGAGAGGGTTTTTTTTTTTGGCACAGCTGCACTAGCACAGAAAGCATCAGACAACCAGAAGACTTCCAGCACAGTTCCAGGCTGCTCAACTCAGAGCTACTCCTCACACTGCTTTCTTCTAGGTGTTCAAATCCTCACCTTGTTCTCCCTCTCCTTTTCTACAACCACTCATTAAACTTCAGCTGAGAATTACCCTTTTCAGGAATCTGCCCTGCACTCTCCATCACCACCAGTCTTCACCAGGACTTCTCCTATAGGTGGGAAATCACTCCCAACTAGTCCCCATCAAACTGCATCTCAATGCCAAACCTCCAACCTCAAATCTCAGCTCTGCCTTCACTCCGACAAACCTTCCTGGGATAAACACTGCCAGCCCAGCCAGTCAGAGCACCAAGACATCATCCAGTGAGACAGGAGAAGAATGAAAATAGTGTTTTTAATACAATTTACAGCAAACGTACAGTATGTTATTTCACATCACATATTTCTAAACTGCTCATCTGGAAAATATAAGCTGCAAAAATACAGAATGCAGTACTGAAAATATATCGAGTGTGTGGTTTCTGTTTTTTTAAAATCAATTGTACAGGGAAATATTTCCTTTTTCCAGGTTTTGGTTTATTTTGGAAGGGCTACTGAACACCAGCAGTAAGACCAGCACACTGCAAAGGCTCTCCCTTGGGCACCATAGACAGGACTGACTGCCACGTGAGGATGAGCTCCAAGCTCCAGGTGGGACATAGAGGCCACGCTGCCCCACTGAGACCATCAGCATGGAAGCACCATCCCCATGCTGATGGTGGATGGCACCGTGCACTGGCCAGAGAAGTCCTCAGCTGCTGAGGACTGGAAGAAGCAACAGCCCAGTGATGGGATGCATCAGGACTTGGAAGGAACAGAGCAGACGTGCCTCAGTGAAACACAGCATTGCGTCCTCCATTATTATGCTATGGAGAAACACAAGGATGGAGGGGGAGTGGGCTAACGAAGTTCCTAATATTCTTACTGGTCAATAAGAAGGTTCCTCAATATCTGCCGAGCCCCAGAAGGGCCAGCTGGCTCAGTTAACAGGAGAACTTTCCCCAGTCTGTTTTGGATTTTAAGCTCTCTAGTTTGCTCAGCTGTAGCTGCTGCTGGGGGATCTCAGGGGTGAGTAACAGGGTTTCACAGACAAGGCATATATGCTCCTGATCAAGCTCTGCATCAGGAAAATAAGCAAAGAAATCAGAAACACGGCAGAGAGGTGGCTGGGCAGTGCTGTGCTGCTCCTGCTCACAAAACACTCCAAGCCAAGAGTTGCTCTCCGCACTTCATTTAACCTGCCCTGCTCCCTTCCCCAACTTGCTTTCACACAGTGCTTGTGTCTTACCTGTGCAGGGCAAAAGGAAATTGAAAAATATCCTTACTGTAAATGTTTCCCCTCTAACGCCATTTATGTACCACGGCCCCAACCATCCAATACTTTGAATGTGATATAAGTACACACAGCAGGGAAAAAAAACAAAACATTTTTGCAGACTGCATTTGACTTGTATCAAAATCCTAACAGACACCACATTTATTGTACTTTATTTACACGGTCGTCACGCATAATATAATACAATACAGCGTTCCATTCGCAGTGGTAGGCACTATGGGTTTTTTTTTTTTTTTAAAAGGTCATCACAGCTCTTCCCCTGCTCCCATCCCACCCCCCCACCCTCCCCACTGAAGAGCACCCAGAGCTGCCTTCTGCTTGCAGTGCTGCCCCATCCCAGCACTGGTTCTTTTTGCTTTGCACCCTGCTCTGAGATGGCTTCTTCCCAAAAATGGATGGTGGGAGCTGCTGTCACATCCTGACATGGAGAGTCCCACACTTTGGGGGTCACAGACCATTAGCAAACTGTACTATTTCTCAATGGCATTAAATGCATATCCTCAGGACCATGCTTATAGCTGAAAATGTCAAGGCAATAGGGGCTGTAGGACAAGATACAGAGCTCCAAGCACAGCTCGTAGCCACCTGCAACCAACAGAGCACAGTTTTGGTCCTGCTGTGCGAAAGACTTTAGGAAAACGGCTGCGATTCTTCAAGAGGAATCACCACCTCCATCTCACCAAAAGCATCACGAGTCAAGAACAGGGGTCGCTCAGTCATATATTATTAAGGTTGGAAAAGATAACCAAGATCTAATTCAACCCATTCCTTCCTTTCAAGTTCATTTTGTTGTGAGGCACCAAAAACTCAGCACTGAGATGCAGTTTACACTGAAGGGTATATTTGTGCAATGTCCAAAGAAGAGGATTTTCAAGGGCAAAGTTTTATATAAGTGGCAGGGAAATACTCTTTTCTGTCCTACCAACTGCCAATTCCATTGGGAAGAACCAGGATATGTTGGGCTATATGCAACTCATTGATTCCCGAGGGACTTCTCCTTCAGATCTGTGCTAACACTGCTAATAAAATTTCCACCACCTGCTTCACCTGAACAGCAATTTGTTTTTGTCTGGGTTCATACCCTTCTCATGTTTGCTCTCAGTAATTACTCAAACGAATGCATTAACTGGTAGGAACACCAGGAGAGGCAGAGAATTTCAAGCATCTGGGAGAGAGTATTCCTGGAAAGTGAATGGTGAGCTGGAAGCCAGCACTTTGGCTGTCCTAAACCTGCATGTGTCCAGCAGCACTCTGCCCACTGGCAGAGAATGAAAACCCTCCCACTCAATTTTTAATCACATACTTTTGAACAAAACATTAGTACTGAGGAGAAAATTCCATCCTAGGGAACCAGGGATTAAAAGTGTCCCCCATGACTTCCATGTCCAGACAGAACAAATTTGTATGAATTATAAGAAAGCTTTTTCAACCCCCAACGCAACCACTGATTATATGCAGAAGTGGCCTTGCAAATACACTGGAGGCATTTTCTTGTTCTTCTCAGCAACTCACAAGGAGGAAATAAAAGGAAAAATTCATTTATGAAGTTGCTATAAATTATTTGCTAGGTTGGACTTGACAAGTTCCTTATTGCTTTTTGCCACGTGCAGACACTGACTTCATGTAAAGCAAGTCCAGTGCTGGAAATTGTCAGGACACTGCTAATCTTTTCCTTTCTAGGGTGTGATGCTCTGCTCTCCTGCAGTTAATCCTGAAAGCAGGGAAAACACCACAAACTCATAGCGTGCCAAAGACCATATCCCTAGAGTCACTTCATCCATCAAATAGATAGAGATGGAAGCAAGGTTTTGACAACCAGAACGGTATGTATGCACTACATACATCCCACGCTCCTACTCCTGCAGCCATCTAAATGGATTCCTTCATGGTTTCCCCTAAATATCCTCTCAGGACTAAGGGATACTCATACCTCAGCCTATATCAGTGGCAACGCTGAAATTCAAGAGGTCCACACTCATACTCTGAAAAAGAAAACCCCAGCACTGCTTCTGACTAGAGGGAGCCTCATTTGCTGCTCCCAGCTACAGATCGTACTTGGCATCACTAGTTAATAAGTACCTGAAGCCTAAGAACTGCTGAAATATTGTTTTCACAGCAAACTAACTTTATTAAGACTCAGACTGACTAGAAATTTAAATGGAACAATGGAAAACATGCTTTGCAGCCTAGAAGTAACGGACTTGGTGCATCAAAGCAGAACAAGCTATCATGCTTTGACAGTATCTGAGACCTGCTCATATCCTAAGCAAATTTAAATGGCAGTAGTGACTTGGTAGAAGTGAGGCATTGCCACTAGAAGAATCAAGAAATCATAAGGGTTGGAAAAGACCTCTAAAATCATCTAGTTTTGACTCATACTCACTACATCCCTCAGTGCCATATCTCTGTGGTTCTTGGATGCCTCCAAGGACGGTGACCCTCCCCCCCACCTCCCTGTACCAAGGAAATTATGGCATTCAATCTGAAAGGAAGGAAGCACTGTGGCTGGAAGCTGATGGCTGCTTTGGAAGAAATGCCCACAAACCACAGGTTTTGAGAAGGTAGGGCAAGCAAGTCTACCCAGCAGCACTGGAGGCTGGGTCATCATACCAGTTACTCCTGGAAGCTCTCATCACTGCCTATCTCAATTCACTGCTGCTTATGTTCACAGCAACTAATTACCTCCTGGCTGCCTGGTGGGGTGGGAGGCTAAGTGGACAGGAGGGCATTATGTTGAAAGGAAGGGAGAATGCTGGGAGCCTCCTGGAGCCAAAAAGAAAGATGAATCACACCAGTAATGTATGATGGTGGGAATGGGGTAAGCTCAGACTTCAGTAAAAAAGGAACAAGCTCCTCACAGGAGGGGGAACAGGTGAATATTATTGCTTATACAGGGGTGCTCTGCCCAACACATAAGGTCTGTTTACTTCACAGGAGTTAATCAGATCCAAAGAGAGAGCAACAACACATCTGCTTCTTCCTACAAAGATTGCACACATGAAATTAAGGGGATAAACGTGCATGGTTGCATCCAAGGGTAGAGTGGTCCTTGTGAACAAAGGACCAAAGCTGTTAGGACACCACTCCAGTAAAGTACTTGCATACGTCTTTAATGCTGGCAATTCCCTGTGCTCCCTATCAAGAATAAAACAAACATCACAGCACCATCAGTCTTGCTCAGATGCTCAGAAAACATGGCGCCCACAGGACACACAAAGATAAACCCCAAGTATCTCACTTCCAACACCTCTGAAGAACAAAGACCAGCTAAGGATGCTACACCAAATTCTGATGAGGACTGGAAAGACTAGAAATCTCATTCAGACCCTTTATTTTTATTTTGTAATTTAAAAAAAAAAAACCACCAGCATATCCCAGTATAGTGCCATAACATGATGGGAGGTACAGCAATAACAGCAGAGCAGCACAACCCTAGGCTGCAACAAATAAGAACAAGCCCAAACAAGCAGCTGCAGTCACAGAAACAAAGGAAGAAAAACTCCATACCTTTAGAAGACCACAGGCAGGCAGGGATCTCCAGCAAGATCTCCACTGCCAGCCCTTAAATGAGGTCTGGGAAGGGGTGGATCCTGGTCCACCCCTTCATCACTCAGATGCACTGCATTGCATTGCATGCACCTGAGCTCCCTTGGCTTGGCCCTGCCTTCCCACCAGGTGCTCAATCACTGCTTCAGGCCATGACTTAGCATTTCTAATACTATCAGCCATTTGGAAACTCTCCGATCGCTTTCCAAACGTCTGCAGCCCATCAGTTCCATTCTGAATCATTACTACTGCAACTAACTGACGCTGATTCCTTTCTGCACCTTCCCCTTTTCATCTTTGCAGCAAGATGGATGCTCTCATCCAGCTGGATGGATGATGGAAGCACTCAGTAGCTCAGAGATCTCACAGGGTACGGCAGTGTGAAGCCCTTCTTACTTCTTTTGAAACATTTCAAGTTCCTAAGGAAGGGAGGCTTTGTTTAGATAATTCAATTGATGATCTTTTTGATCCTGTTACACATCCAAGATGTTCTGGGCAAAGACAGAAAAATGAATGGTTTCAATGCGTATTTAAAATAGGTTCTGAAAATGCACCCTGATGTTGAATGAGGATGTAAAATCAAACAAAAAACCTCAATGGTAATCTGCACTGATGTTTGATTGGGATTCCCTTCTGATTCTGTTGGGACAACAGCAAGGTGGTATCCATTCAAGAGAAAGGAGACCCCAACCTGAAGTCATGCAAGGCAACTGGACAACCCTTTACAGACTGCTGCCTCTCAAGTGGGTTACATCTCCAGCACCCCCTTCCTTAGCAGAATGTACAGAACATAGTGCTTGGAGATGGCAAAATAACTTCTCTGCTGAGACCAGTGGCTCAACAAAATTCTCAATTTTAATGCCCTTGAATATGGAGAAAAAATTCCATCAATGAAACTGAAGGGCACTGCTTGGACCATGGCACCACTGATGCTCCCAGACACTTCTCTACCTCCATGTCTGCTCTCAAGTTTGCCGCACGGTTAAGGCAGTTGTGGGATGGAAGTGAAGTGCTCACAGGCGAAGGCCCACACTGCACATTGGGAAGCAGGATGGTTGAGGATGGTTGAGACTCTTGTCATCCTAAAAGAATGACTGGGTTGCAGGCGAACCTCGTTTGTGATTTTAAAATCAGAAAAGCAAAGAGCGTGCTGGGATGGATGAAGGTTTTGGTCTGCAAGTTTTCTTTAAAATAAAACCCCTGTTTTGAACCTGTACCAAAGCAATTACAGTAAAGCCCTTAACGATGCAGGCATCTGATAGATCTCTAGGAAAAAAAAAAAAGAGTGGGATGGGAAGCGAACTTTGCAAAAATCACATTAACAAAAGACATAAAACAACAATCGTGCAGATATTTTAAGTTAAGCTTAAAAATAATAGAAGTAACTTCATTCAATCACATCTCCCACACATACCAAGAGAAGAGATTAAATTTAAAAAAGAATTAAAAAAGATAAAAAAAAAAAGGAAAAAATAAAATTGAAAGCATTAAGTGCACCGGAATCCTGTTTGTATAACTCCAGTCAAAGGGAACTTTGGAGTAGACTGACAAACCACAGCTCTTGAATGCTGGGAGCTTGTTTTCCATCATGTTACCACACCATTCTCCTTCACCTTGGGTCTTCAGAGGAGAAAAACTGAATCACAAAAGGAGCTACAGAATTTCGAGAAGCCAGGCTTTGAGAAAGGTTCCATTCTCCAACATTTGTGTTCAAGTCTGAATGTGTGTGTACAGCACAACATTACGAGCTAACATTTGAAAAGACAGCAGTCTAAGTAATAAATTTTGAGAATGAAGAGAACTGTACAGAATGATTCCAAAGGCTTACACTTGACAATTATACATATTTTATGAGACAGTTATGCACCCTGTGCCTTTTTTAAATTCATTGTTTTATGGATGCAGTATCTCTTATTCTAGCAGACAGGATATACTAAACAAATGTAATGGTCTAAAAGCATCATTTACCACTGCACCTAACAATGGCACTGCATAGATTTGTAGCTTTTTTTTCCTTAAACTCCTCCATTATCCAAGTGATTCTTAGCACGGCTGCAAACCAAGAACCAAAGATCTGCAGATACATTTGTTTAGTATTTGGCACAGTGGAGTTTGTTTGATATGCCTATTTCATCCTTCTTTTGCCCTTATTGTTGCTGAACTTGTACTGCTGTGCATAAATTACAAACACGTTTGTGAAGCAGATCATGGGGAGGCAGCCTGATGCCCCACACCCGTGTGTAAATGCCCAGATAAGAGAAAGGTCTGCTAAAAATGAATAGAAGGTTATCAGCCCCTGTAACTGCCAGCAAGGGGTGAGGAGCAGGGGCAGATCAGCCCATCAGCCGCATGGAAGTGATGCCCAGCATTCGGATCAAGGTGCTGGCTCACTTCTCTAAACAACAGCTTGAAAATACAAACAAAAAATGGAGGTTTCTGATTATGATGCTGACCCTTAAAACCCTTCTGACACTTACTTCAGTGGAAATGGGTCTGGTTTCCATTTGTGGCCGGGGAAAACTCATCAAACACAATCACTTAGTATTGCTTCCCAACAGGAATGTTTTGGAAAAGAAACATAATACATGCAAAATAAGCCTGACCTGATGGCTTCTTGAAATCAGATGAAAGCTGCCCCCTTCCACAGTCTTGGATGAGAGTGCATTGCAAAGGCAAAGCCAAATCTGTTCTGCACGGGCACCTCCTGAAGATGTGAAGGAACATTTCACAGGTGCTCAGTGCTGGCCAGCCTCTGTTCCCATAACCCAGCCTTCCAGAATAACACACTTTGCTCATCTCAGGGCAAAATGTGGTTTCCGGGATTATTCCACTTTCCTCACATGGCTTCCATGGAAATGAGTGGAATTTCTCAAGTGAGAAAAATATCTGTTGTGAAGATTAAGGTCAGTATTCCTTTCACCTGGTACATACACACATACGCACACGCATATACTTTAAAGAAAACATCCACCACACAGTTTCTAGATTGCAAATTATATATATATATATATCTTTAAAAACAGGAGAGAACATAAACAGTTTCTCCCTCCATATATATGTATTCACTGAGTCACATAGAATATGAAAAAACTATATTATGTAAATCATCATATTATCTATAATTCTCCAACTGTTTTTATAGAGACACAGTGCGTTCGTTCTCGTTTTTAAAAACATATTATGTGTCTTCATTGGCTTGGTAGCATATTAGAATGAAGGCGTATGGATAAAAAATGCAGAGGATTAAACAAACCCCTTGAGTCATATTATTCAACAGGATCCTCCCCCAAACTAGCGTTAAGTCCTCCCTATGGAAAAGTGTCAGCGATTTAAGGGTTAACATAGATTTGGAAATAATTTCAAAAATTAGAAGATTACACAGACAAACATTTGGAATTCATCCCTCTTTAAAAATGACAGCACATTTGGCAAGTGTGAGCAAACATCTCCAACTTTACTGGGTTTGAAAGATCTGAGCACAGCTATTCAGTGACAACCCAAAAGCTGCGATCTGCAAACACGCCTCGGCTGGAAGGACTCGGGTGCTGGGACAGCACTGCTCGCTACCTGCAAGCTTTCCAGCAGCTTTCAAGGTGTTTATCGTGGACTCATGGCTGGTGTCAGAGCAACATCACAGAGCACGTCGGGTTTGAGCAGCACCCAGATTCGAAGGGCAGATCCTTCAGCCCGTACTACGGGAATAGATGGCCCCTGGGGCAAATGCCTCTTCCAGCACTGCCATCATCATCTTGCTTCCTCAACACCTTGTGCCCAAGGCTCTCTATTGGCCGAGCTCTCCAACGAACCTCTGCGGATGCCCTTTGGCGATTCCCATTTTGGAAGCCCATACTGTCACCAAAGGGGCTGGTAGCTCCCTCCTTTCTCCATCACCCCTCAGGATATCACAAGTGATCCCATTATAAGATGTCGTTCTCAAGAATCCCGGCTGGGTTTGACTTTGAGAAAAAGACAAAAGTTTCCTGTGTTGCCATTGTTGTTTTGTAATTTTGTTTCTTCATTCTCGCTTCTCATTTTTATTAAAAAGGACCCTCGGATTATTAATATAGTCCATCCTTCCACAGTCACTATAAAACAGACTCCATATTTTCACACCACTCATGATCTTCAAGGTTATAGATAAATTTTGTCCTATGTGGTTGGTTTTGGGGCACTGAGTCCCGCCCCAGATTGTCTAAGGTGAGAGTAGAGGCAAAAAACTCACTAGTGCTGAGACCACCTTCGTGGTTCTTGATGTACCTTTTATAGTTTTTCCTCAAGCACTGCCAGGTGGTTGTATATAGGATGAATGCAAAAGACTTGAGGGCTATAGCAATGCTAACATACAGGTATCTATAGACCACGTTGTCATACAGCGCGCAGGCTCCTTGCTCGCCGCAGAACGTGCTCCAGAACAGACATGTGGAGTCAATTCCAGCCCCAAAGATCAACGGAGGTGGAATAAAACCTGTCAAAATAAGAGAGACAAATCATGCTTTTATGATCTTTATGATGAAGAGAGAGGACGTGATTACACTGAACGGAAAGCGAGGGCACTTAGCGAGGTTAATGGTCCCAGATGGAGCCTGGGATTTGCTGTTTTTTTAGCTCTAAATCAACCTAAACAAAGTGTGCGGATATGAGTTTTTAGCTTGGAGTCAGTGTCTATGGAAGAGATTCCTGCTGATATCCCAAATGCAGGTAGGATTTTACTCAAGTTTAAGTGCCTTTCATTAAGCTTTTGGTTTGTCTAGCGAGACTACGTGGAGGGGTAAATGAAAAAGGAGGAGGATGGCTTTGTAGATTGCTCTCTGTTTAGATGCTGGTAATTCTGCACTCCCGGGCTTTCACTTGAAGGATGTCACAGACTCCAGTTCAGTCTGAAATCAGCTTGGCACCAAGATCTGGTTTTGGACCTTTCCCTGACACAGGAGTAGGCTTTCTCCTGATCTAAGGAGAAGAAGCCATGGCCTGTAATGGATTCCAATGATTAAATATGAAAAGAAGAGAAAATTTCAGTGTGCCATTAAATGAAATATCACAGCAGGATTCTCCTACAGCCACTGCAGCTAACTGTTGATGAGCATGTCTCATTCTGCAACAGAGCTGCAATCTAAAAACAGAGCAATCACTCCAACCCCTTTCAACCAATAAATGCGACATTTTTCCTCTCTATTTTTTCCCATCCTGTGGGGTTGCTATAGAAGCTCCCCCATTTCAAATTGTTCCAACAGTGGGGCATCAACAACACCCAGCTGTGCACTCCCCAGTCAGCACCAGGCACTGAGCACAGAATCATAGAATTATTAAGGCTGGAAAAGAACTCTAGTATCATCTAGCCCAGCCACCACCCCATCCCCACCATGCCCAATAAACCATGTCCCTCTGTGCCACATCTCCATGGTTCTTGAACATCTCGAGGAAGGGATGGTGACTCCACGACCTCCCTGAGATGGAGCACTCAGAAGAAAACATGCACGTTCTACGTAATGCAAACTATTTTTCCTTCTTCTGCTATATTTCTAAGGGTAGGCTGGGAGTGGACAAGCCCTAGGGAAAAAGAAACAAAACCCAAAAAGCCCAATGTTGCATGCTAAGACAGCAAGCAAAGGAGAACACCCAATCTATGTGAACTGAACAGCAGGTGGGCACAATGAGCTCTCCCAGATTGGGCACTGACAGCATCACTCCATCTGTAGGTGCTGTGACTATAAATAAACGTGTAGGCACATGGACACAAGGACTGCATTTTTTAGACAGGAAGCATTTAATCTTGGATCCAATTTCATCATTAACCTGTATTTCCAGGCTTGAATATGATGCCTTCCTTCAGCTCATCATGAACAAAATAATGACATTCATGACATATATCCTAAGACTACAAATAAATTGGCTGTAGTCACTGTTCCCTGTGGTAACTGAGATCTTTTTCTTTTATTTTGTTGATGACTAGAGCTCTGCAGGTTATGTTTGATTTTCTTTATACACTAGTAAGTATAGGAGTAAAGAAAGGCTATACAGGCTTCTGGTACGTATTTGAACCATGACTGTAGTAAATAAGAATAGATGATACAAAAACAAGACAATGTGTTTGTTAGAAACACGACTTCCAGTCATCACATCTAAAACTCAGTTATGTGCTGGAAACAATGTCAGTGCCAGCTCCCTGTTTGTCACTGCAGTGATGGGAAAGTCTAGGCTGAGCTGGATTTGCTTCTAAGTTAAAAGATGTCTTTGAAGCCTGTGGACAACTGCATAATCAATCCAGCATTCAAAAATTCAGCCAGACTCCTGCCATGAACAGGCAAAGAGATTGTGCTGCTGAGTGCAGTCCGTGTGCCTGCTGCTGTGCTGCCTCCAGATGCCACCTACCTATGGGCTAACATCCAGTAGTGGGCAAGGAAACAGCAGCTGCATGATTTCTGGGCTAAGGGAAGGCTGCAATTGGATCATAATTTGAGGTGTGAGTCCATACTTGTTAGTATGCTGAGAGACACTGATGCAAAGCTTTGGAGAAGTGTAGGCTGGACTTCAGAAATAGCTATCATTCCCATTCCAGCTTCAGCTGTCTCTCCATGTTTTCAATGCCTTAGAATCAGAAAGGTTGGAAAAGACCACTAAGGTCACCCAGTCCAACCCCAGCCCACCCCACCATGCCCATGTCCCTCAGTTCCACATCCCCATGGTTCTTGAGCACCTCCGTGGATGGTGACTCCACCACCTCCCTGGGCAGCCTGTGCCATTGCACTTCCCAAGCAGAGCTGCTGCTTTCAAAAACCTTTGGCTCCTACCAGATCGCTTTACACTCTAAGAAACTGCTATTGCACATTTATATGAAGACACTGTTATGCTGTTCTCTCACAGCAGAATTCCTGTGGAATAAGATAATATGTCCAGGAGGATACTGGGAGAGTTCAGTTGTGTTTCATGTTATTACAGTGAATATTAAAGAGATTCAATCATGCTTTCCCTCTTATTGCAAAGTGTTGCAAAAAAATTTCTGCTATATATATATTTCATTGCAGAAACTGCAGGGTTGTAGAAAAAAGCTGCTTCTGTCTTACTGAAATCTATTAGCTCCGATTGCACCTCTGGGTCTCATACCACGTATATTTAATACACTCGTTTGGTTCAAGAAGGAGCTATTATCACTCTCTTCTTAAGTCAAAGCTAAAGGTGAACTGAAAAGCTTTTAAAATATATCAGTAAAGCTAGTCAGATTGTTAAGGGCAAGATTTGGATACCTTGGCTTATCTTGAAAAGCACCTTTCTTTTCATTTTCTATGGGCTCTAGCTACATTGCTGATATTCTGTGGGATGTATTCTCTTATTTCAAGGGAATTCCTTAGTGACAGAGCAACACATAAAGATTTGAGTTTGAATTCTTACTCTGGCTTCTTTACTGGAAGAAAAAGAAGATCTATTCATCTTCAGTATACATGTCTGAGCTCAGTTTTAGTGGAATTGAAGATGCTGCTATCTCAAAAGATTTCTCTCTTTCAAAAGGAATAGGAAAGAGAGAAAATCTTTCCCCTTAAATACCTTTTCCTTCAGAAACAACAGTCTGCAATACCCTCCTTGAGGACTTGCCTGATGACAGCCCACACTGAGCCAGCAAGAGCTGCAGAGACAGGCCAAAACCTGAGAGCAGCACTGACAGCAAAGGAAAATGCTGTCTTTGCAGGGCTTGAACCAGAGCCAACCCAACCCAGACGCTTCCCTTTGACTTCTCTGAGCTCTTGGTGCATTTGCTTGATGGAGCTTTCTGTATGACTGCAGCTACTTTACCAAGAGCAATGAAAATCTAATTGGCTTTAATGTAAACTGGTCTGGGACCACCATTTCCCTTTCAGCTCATGGGAAGTGAGTTGTTACTAAAAATAATAAAGTACTTACCCAAGGCAATGAGTGGTACTATGGGATTTTTGGTCCCCTACTTACTAGAGCTTTACTACAGCCTAGAAGATGGCATTTAACTTTGTGACTGGGGGTCACAAAGTGCTGCCTGTGCTCTGCTGCAGGAGCCTTAAAAAAAAAGTAAATCCCACCTCCAAGACACGCAGAAACCATGTGCACCCACACAATGATGGGTCATGGAGATAATGAGCTGAAATACAGGGGTTGTAAAATAAGAGCCATCTCTTTAAAAGGGGGAAAAAAAAAACACCTAGAAACGAGAAGCAGGCAAACAAAAGCCCAGTGTGCTCCTTTTAATTCACACATGAGAAATACATTCTGGTCCAGAGGAAGGACCAGCCATATGCTTTTTAATGGGAATAGGAGAGTACAAGGACTTCGCCTGCCTCATTTTACTGTCTTCTTTTCTGAGACACCAGAAAGAAGGGACAAACACACCATATGAAACACAGGTCCTGTCCCTCAAATGAGGATAAAAATACGTATTCCTCTACTTCAGCCATACGCAGTACAAGCAGTAATTGTGCGAGCTGCTGACATGTTAATAGCTATAGGAGAGAGCTGGCTGCGTGGGAGCATGGCAGAAATGGTCATTTCTCATGCAACACCACATTTTCTTCCATTAGCACAATTGAAATGGCAGGAAAAGTGCCTTTGGGAATCTGGATGCCATATTCTTCACAGGAAGGTCTTGGACCCCACCGCATCAGATCCCACCCATGACAACTGCAATTTCTGATGTCAAGTAAGTATGCACGAAGTAGGAATCAACTCTTGCATATTAAAAACAGTGTTTTCTGTGAGAGAGGAAAGGGCTGGGGAGAAAGACAAGACAACTTTATACCTACCCAGCAAACGGAGAAGAAGGAAAAGCACCCCCAGAGCATAAGACTTGAGTTCGGGGCTCACGGTTCTGTAGGGAGGAGAGGGAGAGAGTGAAATCGATTCTTATTGTTCTGCTTTCATTAACACACCCCATGGCAATTCCATGCTGTCAGCCAGGATGCCACCACCACCTCTTCAAAAAGTCATTAACGTGGCTTTTCTTCTTCCTTTGCCTGAACCGCCTACAGCCTCAAAAGTAATTGCAGTGGTGGCCATGTGATAGGTGCAGGAATTTAGCAAAGTCATTAACAACAGCAGCTCGTCTTGCTTGTTGAATGGGGAAAAATGAAATTCTCATCCCAGCAAATTGGCATTTACCCCATCGTGTTTTTAAGGCTCCAGATGTTGAGAATTTGTATCATCTAGAATCATGAGGGTTGGAAAGGATCACTAAGCTCACCCAGTTCAACCACCAACCCATCCACACCATGCCCATAATCATGTCCCTCAGTACCACACCTACATGGTTCTTGAACACCTTCAGGGATGGTGACTCCACCACCTCCATGGGCAGCCTGTGCCCATGCCTGACCACTCTTTCTGACAAGAAACTCTTCCTCATATCCAACCTGAGGAGAGAAAACTTCTTGTCCTGAGGCTTCTCAGACTACAAGGAGGAGGGGCGGAAAGGAAGATGATGGACCAAAATGTTCAGTAGAACTGTTGGATCAAGCCTCCCAGTGGGGAAATGCTCAAGGGAATGGATTCTCATGGAATTCGTTTTATACTGGGAAGACAACTGCTGTCCCACCTTTTGCTGTGGAAAGAACCCAGTTTAACACATTCGTATTAGCCTTCAAAGGTGCCTTAAAAATAATTCATGGCTTTCTAATTCGCTTAGCTCAAGGATGCTACTGGCTAAAGGTATTCTCTTGAGGTAGGCTCAGAGAAGCCTTTGGCATTTCAGAAACCATTAATTTGGTTTTAAGTCTTATAATAGCATTTTATGTCCCACAGGATACAAAGGCTTGGAAAGCAGACAGTGATCCTCATGTGACTGCATATATATTGGAGGGGAATCCCCACAATACCAATAAAGTAGCCAGAAAGAGCAATTGGTTTTAAATTAAGAAAAGACCATTCTGATCACCTGATCACCTGCCTTTATCTCATGCATTATACAGGCCATGTTACACGATATCATGAGTCCTGCATGAAACCCAAACCTCTGGCTGTGTTTCAGTGGAGTTACCCAGGCTCGATATAAAGACTTAATGCCATGAAGAATCTACTCTTGGAAAAATGTTCAGGCAGTTAATGGCTTGGCTCAAATAGGATTCTACAGTACAGTGGGAAATGAAGGAAATGAAAAGAGTATCAAAGTCTATTTTATGGAAAAAATTGATAATCATTTGAAAAATTCACAGTGGGTTTTTAATTAATAGTGGTGTTCATCCGTCCGCTTTTTTGTATTTAAGACCAAAGTGCATCCCCACACCTTAGGGTGAAGTACCATTTGCCACCTGGAGATACTATCTTTTCTTTATTGCCTACAACAGTGAACTAATGACTTTCCTAGACAAGACATCTAATTAGTAGACACTGAAGCAAACAAATCTCACACCAAATGCTCGGATTCTTCGGGGTATGGACTTGCACTGATTCCTGCCCTCACAGCACCTGCTTCCCTTTAGATGCTGGACAAGCAATATCAGAAGGCTTTGAGGAGTGGCAGACAAACCTATTTATATTTTTATTCCCCGCTGCAACCCGTCCCAGACAGTCTCCAGACCCCAAAGTGACTCTTCTATCTTCAAGTAGTTACATCCGATGGAACTGTTTCCAGACCAAAACTTCAGTTCTCTTTAAGTGACCACCTCAGGTACATACCGAGGCCACTGGTCCCAGTGTAACTCATGCTGACTCAGTGAGGGGAGTTCATTCTTCAATTAACCATGGGAAGCAGATGATGCCACTTGTCCCCGCCAGAGAATACATGCCAGCACCTCCTTCCAGCAATGCTTTACCCAAAACTGCAGAGACCATGAGGTTGTATATGGTGAACAGCTCTTTCCCATGGATTTTAGTAGCTAAAAACTAAAACTCTGATAGAAGTGTAGTTGCTAGTGTGTATGGGTGAACTGTTTATTTCCCAAAAGTGAGAGATGAGTGTTTTTAATGTTCCCTTCCTTTTTTTCTTTGCTTGTATTCTCCTTCCTGCCGGCTGACTGGCTTATCTCATTTGGAGTTGACATAAAGACAACTCCATTCAGGATCCTACAGGTGCTGGCAGTTCCCTTGAACAAAGAACCCTTCAAACTTCAGATTGCTTTTGCCACAATATTTATCATGAGAAATTTGATTTCCCTTTAGCTACCGTAGATGCAAAGAGAGAAAAGAACTAGTAGGTGGAATATCTCATTTTGTATCCTGCAGGGAGACATGCCCTCACAGAGCCGTTCTGTCCAAGATCCACTGAAGAGTGTGCTTCTAATAGAAACCTTATTGATTGGACTTTATTGGAATTTTCCAGGCTGCAGAATGGATCTGCTATTTATGCCTCTGGTTATTATTTGCAGTAAGTGACAGCCCGGACAGATAAGTAATTCTGGATAAACGTGGGCTTAGGTATAATACTTATATCATAGGGAGAAGTGTTCCATGTGTCTGGAAATAACACAAGGTCAGATATTTGAATAAGCTACTTCAGCTACTCAGAGACGTCCTTCACAATTTCAAGTTCCTTTTGTTCTTGGACTTGGTCCAGGATGAGAGAAGTCAAACTCTAGCCAAGAGGGTACTGACCAACGCTCACCTTTGCAACAGCCTTTCATTTTTCCATGGTTTCTAAGATCTCCAGGCCACTTCTACAGGTATCTTATTAAGCCCTTACCTGCTGAGAACATAGGGCTGCACTACGGCCACTTTGCTGATGCAACTGTAATGCCCACATTCCGCTGCACATCTGCACCTTCCTCCCCACGCTCCCTTTTTTCCAGCACTGTACACAAGCTATCTCTTTATTCCCAGTACTGAATGCAACACTGGGGCCACAGCACGGATGCCACCATCCATGACCCCACTCCCCCTGAGAGCAGCCCCCAGGTGAGCCACGGGGTTACCTGATGAGGATGATGACCGACGGCGTCTGCGCCATGGCCCCGATCATGCTGCAGACACACATCACACACAGGAATGTCAAGAAGGCCTCTTCACAGCCAGGACTGGGGCATTTTCCAGGAACGACGGTGGCATTTTCGGCAGGGACCGAGCTGAGACAGGAACAGCCGCTGAGGTTCTGCAGAAGAGCATGAGGATTCAGGGAAAGCAAGAGCCACAGCCTCACTGCTCACTCTCTATAATGCCACAGCCACCCCGAGCCCTCCCACGTTAATTAAGTCACTCCTAGGTGCTTATTTGAGGGGAGCTTGGGAAGGGTTTCAGGAGCGTGTCAGCTCTGATGCATGCAACCAGCAACGAAACACCGTCCCTTGGCTTGTTTCTTTCTTCTGCTCCTTTCAAGTCTCTCCCATAAATGTCACTGCGACAAAATTATTACCAAGTTATACTCCTTCAGAGAAGAATAAAGAAACGATTTGTGTCCCCGAGACACAAAAGAACCCCAAATTACGGTTCTAATTACTTTCCACTTTACCTCTGTCTTCTCAGCTCTTGCAATTAAACTGAAGTACATTAACACTGGGTAAGTCTGCAGCCCTGCTCCTGGCTGTAGGTTCAGTGCCTGATTCCAGCACCCTGAATGCTGGGAAGGGGACAGCCATGGGAGGTGCAGCAGACCACCACGGGCTGACTATTTCAGCTTGGTGCCACAGACACTGCTGAACTCAGGAGCACTCCAGGGCTAAGAAATGACATCTGGTTCAGAAGGATTTCTTGTAGAGCTAAAAGCTGAAGTCAGGCAAGATAAAGTTTGTCGATATGTGATCAGAAAAAGGGAAAAATGACTGCATTTTTCTTGGACATCTTCAGCAAGCGCAGGGCGTGAAAAGAAGCTTTGTTTGCCAGTTGTAGATTTAGGTTTTTTCTTATTTTCCAGCTCACCCTCCTGAATTTCTGAGTGGGGGATGTCGATGCAATTAAGGAGCACAATACTACCAAGAAATCCCTTAATGAATACAGAATGAAACGATCATAAATGATTCATGGCTTGTCTTCATTGGGCTGCTGGGTGTGCGGGTCACATGTTTGTAAGAGAAGTAATGCCATAAAGTAAAACATACGGAAAAACAGCCAAATCCCCTCCCCTTCCCCTCCACCACATCAAAGTAGAAGTACCTTTACTTTTCTATCAAGGTCCCCTTAGGACTTTATAGAAGCACACTTTCTGGTTCACTGCCTCTAAAGTAAAGGAGCCATGGGGACAGAGCTCTAGCCTTTCTGACACCGATCTCTTTCTTCTGTGTAGGAGTCAAATGATTTTCTTCCACATAAGTGCATAGCGGGCAAGAGAGACTGCAGTGCAGAACTCCAGGAAAGCTTGAGGAGACATGCAGGTGCCTTTCTTGCTGGCAAACACTCATTAAAATAACAAACTACTGTGCTGTGAGTTAGAAGCTGCCACCTGAAGGCTTCGAGCTGGTGGCAATTAGCAGCACCACAGTGGTGTTTGTGCAATGACAGCAGTGCAGCATTGTAACTCCTGGTTCTTACTGCAGTGCACTGCTGGTGACCAACCAGCCAGGACATGGCCCAGCAGATTAAAACCCATCTAAATACACAGCTGTACCGAAATATCTTGGGATTAAATTTCCATCACAGCAAAGATGAAGAACTGGCTGCTTATTTCCAACAAGCTCTCACTGAGGTAAAGAAAGGACCTTTTTCTGGCAACAATGGGGCCGGTCCTCCTCCCACTAACCTAACTTCATCCCTGCTATAACAAGCCATGTCACTGGACCCTACCTTTGTACCCTGACTTTTGGCTGCTCCCTCCGTTTTTTCAACTGCTTTGCACCCAAGTGGTGTACCAAAGCAATGCAAGCAGTTTGTACCAACTACATCTGCTTGCTTTGTGCTGTGCCTCATCCTTACTTGGGAGATTTTTGATCTTTTATTACTGACGTGCTACACAACTCACAGAGATCAAACAAGGCAACATCAAAGATGGACTTTTACCTTCACCCTGTGGAGAAGCAACTTCTTGTTACCCTCACCAAATTATTACGGATTCCCTTCTCTGCAACTCCCCCCTCACCATTCAATCACGCGTTTATCAGACTTCCACTGCCCAGCAGATTTTTTTGTGGGCATGTGAAGCTGCACAAATGCAGTTTGCATCCTACATTTGGGTTAATTATCTACACAAATTTCCCGTGTTTTCAATCGTCTAATTTTTAAACCCTGGCTCTGATGATAGGAAAGGGACAAGTTGCTACTTCCCTGCAAAGCCCTGAGACGCCAGCATTGCAATGCCAGGCTGGAAAGCATGCACCTCCAGCCTAAGGGGAGGTTAAGAAAAGCAGTAGAAGAAGTACAGCAGAAGGCTTTGCATGCATGGGTCACTTGTGGGCATGGCCCAGAAGAGATTTTCTTGTGGGTGCCAGAGCTCTGGCTATCAGCACTGACACTCGTAAAGCTTTTTGGATAGGTGCACCCCTGGAACCAGCTCAATAAGAGAGCACAAATGAAAAAGAAACAACTAACGGAGCTACAAACTGCTTTTAGAAATTGTTCACAGAGGAGAAATGGAGAGAGGCAGTCAGAAACATCCAAGGCAGTAAAGTTAAATAAAGCATTCAGAGAATTTTATGTCTCAGTAAAAAGCAACCCTTGGCTCATCACAAGCATATAACATTCACAAGACCCTCTAGACAGGTCATTACCTGGATTATGGGTTTAAAACCTGGTTTGGAAATTTGGCTTTGCCTCAGGGCCATTGCATAGCCAAACTGGTCCATAACTCTTGGTAATACCCTTTCCAGACGATGCTATTGCTTCACTAATTTGTGTTCAAAACACTACTGCAAAGAAATACACAAAGCCAAGCAACAAAAAGAACTCAGGGATGGAGATGAAATGGCAAAATAAGAAAGAATGAGTGAATAAAAGTGGAGGAAGGGAGAGCGAGGTTCTTGCTCGGAGGTTTGCTCTTACGAAGCATGAGGTCAGGCAGCTGCATGCTGAACAGGCAGAGCTGAATTTTCATTACTGTGCTCCTTCCAGAGGAGCCAGAGTTCTGCCCTGAGTCACACAGCGACGTGGTTCTTCCTGCACTCCAGACACAAACGACACTGGTTGTACTCTTGCTAAAGGCTCAGGAAACTGGTGAGACACTGTTCTGTGTGCCCTGGACAAGCTGCCTTCTTGTTAAAATCATCACGTTGCTGCTCCAAGTGTTGTGTCTCTTGTTGAGAGGAGGGCAGAAGGTAACGCCTTTACATGTACCATGGCCTGGGTCACACTCTCACAGAGTCCCTTCTGGGGTTGCTGAAAGCACCCTGAATCCCTAGCACTTCCCTCTTGTCAAAGGGATGCCTGCATCTTCAAGATTGGAGTGGGAATTCAGCAGAGGTGTGAGTTCCTGGGTCATCCGTACCAAGAGTCTGCTCTTGTTAGCAATGAGCTGTGCCTCTGCTGCCTATTCAGATGGGAAGGATGCAGCCATGGAGGGATAATTGCATGTGGCAAGCACTGCAGCTGCAAGTGGTCACTGTGACCAGGCTCACCTCCCACACACTCACGGTGTAACTCAGGAGACGTTAGCATTTCAGCAGCACTAAATGGAAAACCAGACTCCTGAGATATTGCTAAGAATTCCACGTCTTTACACAGGGATGGTTTGGTTTTCAGGAGTTTTCTAAAGGAATAAACTCCTGAGAATTGAGAAATGCTGAATGCCTTTGGATGGAATCTTGGCTCTCTTGACAATTGCTCTCACCATTGCCTCAGAGCAAAGGAGTGAAAGAGAGAAGCAAGAGAAGTGGAGAGAAAACTTCAATAAGAGTGAATGAAATCAGGGTCTGGTTGTATCTATCTGGGAACCAGACTCGAGAAAAGAGAAAAAGGAAAAAAGAGTAAAAAAAAATGATCCAGGTGAACATAGATGGAGAACCAAGGAGACAGGGAGCAGCAGGAGGAGAGAGAACCTTTTCCCACAGCTTGGGCCAGCAAGCTCATGCAAAAGATTTGGGTTCTGCCAAAGGACACACATGCACATTTCCCCTTGTGTTCGTGTGCTTCAATACTGAGGGGAAAAACTGAAGGAGGAGCAGAAGGATGAAAAGAAAAGCCATCCTGCCTTGAAAGTGGCCCTGGCACGCTGCTGCCAGAGCAGGAGGGCATTTCTGCAACAGAGCAAAAAATAGTTAAGGATAATCTGAGTACTGGGGGTTTAACCACCACTGACTGCAAACGAGCCTCTCTACCAGATATGTGCTAACTTCTCACAGATTCATTCCTACAGACAAGAGATACTGAGGAAAGGCTGCTTACTGTGCTGCTGCAGCCAGCAAAGCAGGCAGACAGGTAGGTGACCCCATCTGCCCCACAGACTGGAGTGAAGGAATCAGTTTGGCATTCACAGTTGTTATTGCAGGGGGAATATGGGTCCAGAGATGAGGTTGGAGTTGAGCTGTAAAAGAAACAGAAGAACAAATCAACAGGCAGCGTAGTGATATCAGCCAGCTTTTCTGATCAGTGCCACATAAACATGGCTTTGAAGGGGGTCAGATAAGGCAAACTAATTAGAAAAAGCAAACTGCAGGCTATCTGGGACCCAGTTTGAAGAAATCCAGGCTACAGTCTCTCCTGGGGACAGAAATGCCTTGGCCACCATCTTTCCACAACACAACATCTAATGTTAGACCTGGGCTGCCCCTCCAATGAGCAGCCCCAAAGACTTGCCCAGGGAAGGGCTCTGTTTTTCTAGAACAGTGAGCAGCCGAGAGCCTGAAGGTTTCATCTTTGAAACAGTCACCACTATATGCTGAGAAGCACCAGAGAATAAAATACAGATTAACTCTCTCCAAGTCCTGTGAGTGCTACAGTGAACTGGGTACCTCATTTCTCCCATGAAAATGGGTTAGGAGCCATTAATGCTCTCTCCACCATCTCTGAATTTCCCTGTCTCCAAAACATGGTTCTGCAAACTCCCCTCAGGTGCTTCAAAAACCAAATGAAGCAGTGTGTGTCCCTTGATGCCAGGAGAAACCAGATGGTGCAGTGGACCCAACTCTACAGAGGTGGTCACGGGTTCACAATCGGGTCTGGCACCTTTAGATTCAGTTTGGCTACTTTCAATAAAGCTCATTTGTCAGCTGTAGGCACTCAACTCTCACAGAGACGTGTAGTATGAAAGTCCTCACAGTGAGAGCACTGTTTGACATGGCCCTAATTAAGCTGCTTGCTTCATATGGTTGCCTGTGGGCCAGCACTGCCTGAAGGCTGCTCATGGAGCACAATAACTTGGCATTTCTGTTGGCAAGGCTGAGTGAGATTTGTCTTTTGCTGGCTGGCTGACTGGAAGACCCTGAAACTCCGGGGACTTACTTGTTTCCATAGGGAACAGTAACCCCTGCCACAGGTCCTGTGTCACATCCCAGGAACAGGAATGACACGTAGCAAGCTGTGGACACCAGGTTCACCAGCATGGCCATCCTGATGGCTCCCAGAGCAGAAAGGCTGAGCTTCTTCACCAAAAGGCCACCCAGAAATATGCCTAGACATGCACATGGAATTGCTGTCATCCCTGCAAGAGAAAAAATCAGCTGGAACAAGCGCAGGTAAGGCTCAGTGAACAACACTATTACATGGTGAAACGTTCTAACCAGCAACTACTGGAGCAGCACCAAGCTGGTATTTATTTGTTCTTGGAATATTCTTCTTCTTGTTAAATCAATAAATCCCCAACCACAGAGGCTGTGTTAGACCCTGTCTGGACTGGCAGAGCAACTCACCCACCACCGCTTTACTCCTATCCATGTTACAGGCACTGCACAATTAAATCTGTGCTGCTCTCTCCAAACTCATTTTAGGGTACAACCAGGGCTGCCCAGCAGAGAGGAATGTGTGCAAAGGGATATTCTGCCTTGCACAGAGGAACCAGGATCTTCTTTCAGTTTTCATCCATAGTGCAGGAGGATGGCAAAAGTGCTGAGACTGGTCCATCCTAACCCAACCAGCAGCATCTCTATTGCTTCCTGTGACAACTGGCAGCCAGAAAAGTCAAGAATATTCTGAGGTGCCTAGAGACTTTGGATGAACCCTGCTTGGTATACTTCAAAGTACTCTGATTTTCAGAGATTAGGCAATAGTTGCATTAGAAAATATTAAACCTCCCTTACAGAATCTTCTTAAACCATAAGATGCAAAATCACTGCCAGAAGTGACTCACTTTTCAGGCACAGAAAACCATTATCACACTAAACTTGTCTGGGTTCAATTTAATCCCTTTGCTGCCAGTTATGCTCCAAACCTTACCTACCCAAGCTGAGCACAGAAGCGCATCCAAATCCTGGCATTTATGGACTCCTACAAACGCCACCTGGGAAATCTGGCAGCAATGCTGCTTAAATTAAACAAGTTGTTTTGAGGACAGTGGAAGTATCAAAATCTCCCTTCCCCCTGCTGGGTCAGAGGCAGGACGTGCTCTGGCTCACGACAATTCCCATTCTGCAGACTGGCCAGCTGTACACATGCTGGCTGGCCAGGCATCCTCCATCAAACAGTGGTTTTCCTTCTAGCACCGGGTCAACAGCGAAGCTGCTTTCCTTTGCCAAGCCCTTAATTTTCAAGAAGGACAGAAGAATCCAACATATTTGAGACCTCTGTGTCACTGGTGAAGGCAACATTGATGGCAAGGGAAAATAAATTTGGAAAACTGGGCCAAAAGTAAAAGATATCAACATTCAATGGGAAAATAAGTAACTGTCAGGAGAGCAGCTTGCAAGTTTTTTATTTTGATATTAAGACCCATCCATTTCATGACGTCCCAGTTTTCGAGAGGTCGCTGCCAGATGCCCATCTGGTGATCTGTATTTACAGATAACCCCAAACCAACTTGCAGATATTTTAAATGAGTGCTGCTGAGAGAATGGATGTTATAAACAAATCACTAGACTGCTTGGAAATGAGCAGGAGGAAAAAATAAATGAAGATCCTACATATGCATCAGTATCCTGACAGAGGACAAATGAACGTAGAGGAAAACAGAGTACATGGAAAACAGCAGCAGTATAGTGTGCTCAGAGAGAAGGGGGATTTAAAAGACAATCAAAGTGCATGAGCTTGGCTACTCGAGCTGCTGACTACAGTCCTGTCATTTCCAGTACAAGGGGAAAGAAGGAACTAGCAGGAGAAACTTGGCTTCCTAAACCAAATGGACATGGGCTGGAGAAATCTGGGATACCTGAACCAGGAAAGTAGTAGTTAGATGGGTGGCCCTGTAGGTTGACAGCAGTTGCAACCAAATGGCCCAAGTGGGTTGGGATTTCTGCTGTACATCAAAGCTATTGCACTTCTGGATACTTCAAAGACATCATGTCTCTGGGTGTTGGGCAAGTCACCCCAAAGGGCAGCTTTATCAGAGAGCTTGGCTGCAGCCAGCAGCCACACTGAGTGCTTTTCAGTGCCTCTGGGTGCTGGAGCCTCAGCAGTGCCACGGTTACTCACCCAGAAGCTGGTTGGCAGATGAGGTGGTAAGGTTGAACTGCTGCTCCAGGTACTTCCCGAGGAAGGCAGCAAAGCCTGCCACCACAGCTATCTCCATGCAGGCTGCCAGGATGATGCAAGTGAAGACGGGATTGGAGAGCAAGTGCTTTGTTACCTTGGGGATCACTAGAAGAGAGGGAAAAGGTGGACGTGTTACTGTGTAGGCTCTGCTCAAGGCGCCCTCCATAGAACAAACACATGGTACTCAAGCTATATTTGCATTACGCACAGACAAGCTGATTGAAAAGTGGCAACACCAGAATGAAGTACCAACGAAAGAGCCAGATAACAGGAGGTGCCAAAGAAGTCACCCTGTCATTCTTCTTCAATGTTATACAGCTTATGTTGAAATTCTGAAGGATCAATGCTTTCCAGTTTGTTTCCTCCACAGAGACGTCCAGCAAAACCCAGCATTCTTTTCCCTTCTCCTCTCCCCGTCTGCTACCCATGAACAACACTGAGCCAGCTGGTGAGCACCACACATTATTTCAAGCCCTCAGACACAAGCATCCAAGCTCACATTTGGCCCTTCCTTTTCCTTCCATCCAAATCCGCCTTATTTTTTAATTCTCCCATGACACTGCCTTGCTTGCCGAGGGGCGTCTTGCAGCACGACTGGGCGCAAGCTGAAATTCTCCTTTCTAGCCTGGTGACATGGCCACGTGTGGGCACATAAGGGACATTAGCCTGCATGCTCCCATATGCCTGACCTCGAGCAGATCAACACCACCTTCTGCATGGACCCTACCAGCTTCAGTGGCTGCAGCGGTAGCAGGGGACACACTGAGCCCTTTGCTGTGTAACACACACCTGCTTTAGTTTCATGATCCCTTGCTCCTCCCTCCCGAATCATTAGTGTCCAGAGTCCTCTTCTCCAAGCCCGTCTCTATTTCCGATAAGCAAACACAAGTTACCTTACAAAGGGAAATCTGGCTAATGAATCAGATAGCACATTTTCTACTTCAGCGAACATTTTAATTATTGCAGAGATAACGCAGCTTGAAGAGGAAAACATCCCAGTACAGGAGAAAGCCTTGCTTTGTCTCAATACCTGATGACTAATTTCTTCCTGAATTAAATGTGAAAATCATTAAGTTTGAAAATTACCCTGCTGAAGTGGAGTGAAGCCTCAATGGGCCCCTATTTGCATTTTGAAAATCCATTTCCCACCCCCCTCTGGCGTACCAGGGTCTAGCAGATGACAGATTTCTCTGGTGTGGCTTCTGTTTTCCCCTAGGGCTTTTTTTTTTGGTGCAAAATCTAATTGCGTTGGCTTCAGCAAGCAAATGCATGGCTCTTTGTCAAGGCTCTGCTTGGGTCCCCACGGTTCTTTCTTTGGGGGAAAAAAAAAGGTTATAATTAGGTTTGATCTAACCTTTTTGGAAGGGGCCACTCCACAGTTTCCAGTCCCTTTATAGCATAAATGTTTTTTTCGTGCTGTATAAAATTCTTGCTTCCTGAGGATTTGCTGAACATAATGAAGGTGCAGGAGGCATAGGATTTTTTAGTAGAATGGGACTATAAAAATAAAAATAAAAAGAGACAGAGAGGGAGAAGCCACGGTGATTCAGACGTGGATGGATCTCAGGAACCACCTGCTGGTTCCTTCGGTTCTCTGGTGGCCACCTACAGACCTTCCCATCTTGCCAGGAAAAGAAGGGGAAAAAAAAGGCGAAGGTGGACTTGGCAGAGCTGAGACTGGAAAGCCATATTTAAGGCATTACTGCCTTTTGTGCCTCTGGAGTTCAATTTGTACAAGATTAATGGATTCCTTGAGAAGCAGCTCTGTGCCAATTCAAATGTTAAGACGCAGAGGTATATTTGTAACTTTATCCACCAAATAAGAACAATGACAGACTGACTTTTGCAGGAGGGAGTTCAGGACGGTGGACATTTATTCCTGAAGGTGCAAGGCTGGTACCAAATCACCATGCATTACAAAGTCCAAATCCATCCTTACTACACGTCTGGCCAACCTGTACAGCAACAGGGCTCCGTTCCCACTGGAGGGCATGATACAAAACCCAGCACAAAGAGTGCAAAGGCAAAGTAGGCAACACCCGACAGCTTCCACCATCTCTCAGCATGGGCCAGCTCATTCCCTTTTATTTTCTAAGGAAAATGACAAGAGGCTCCCCAAAGAAATGAATATCCTTTCATCTTGCTACTGCCACCCGTTACGATGATTCATTTGACACCTGCTGCTGCCTTATCTGTCTCAGTTCTTGGGGTGAAATACCTCTGGGAACAAGATTAAAAGTCAGCAGTGAAGTTTAAAATTCTCTCAATAGACTGAAGCAACGTGCTTTCAGCTGCCTGGCATATGGTGCCTGGTGAGAAGAGGGAATGGAAAATGTCTGAAGGGGGTCAGGAAAGCCCCAGCACAACAGCTTCTCCCCTGGAGCCAAAGTCATGATAAATGTTACCCTGAGCCTTGCTGACTCAATCAGAACTTGGACGTGTGTTCTAGCCCAAAAGGTTAGCTGCCTGCTTTGCAGCTCCAAAACGTCATTATAAATCCAATGCTGAAGTCCACTCACCACATGGGAAAAGAGAAAGGACTTCAGGATTTAAAACAGTCTCAAGAGGCCTCTTGGAGAACGCGCAAGCTGTATCAAGACAAGGCACAGAAACACTCACCCTCCATGGTTGGATATTAGGAAAAATTTCTTCTCATAAAGAGTGGCTGGGCACTGGCACAGCTGCCCAGGGAGGTGGGGGAGTCACCGTCCCTGGAGGTGCTCCAGAACTGTGGGGATGTGGCACTGAGGGCCGTGGTCAGTGGGCATGGTGGGGTGAGATGACAGTTGGATTAGATGGCCCTAGATTCTAGATTCTGTAGTGAGAAGGACCAGCTCATTTAATGTAACGTCCTCATCCCAACGTACCCAACATGCTATACAAAAGTGATTCCCATTGGAGGATACACCAAGAAATAGAATCTCATCCTCTTTTCTCCACCAAAGCATTTATGCCCAGCACTTCAAACTTTCCGCTTACAGCGTTTGATCATAGGATCAAACCATTCCAACCATTCAGGTTGGAAGGGATCAAGGAAGATGTCCCACTCATCTCTCCAGTTCCCACCCTGTAACACCTTAAGCAACACCCGGGCCAAACGTTGGCTGTCAAGGCTTCAAGCATCCTCTCCTGCTGAGGGTGAAAGACCATGGGCTCAACAAGCAAATGCACTTCTGTACACCAAGTAGCTTTGATTTGTCACTAAACATCGGGGAGTACAGGGAATAATTGGCAACCTCATTACATGAGGTTTAACTACTCTCCAGAAACGACAAACTATAATCATCATGTTGGTGCTTGAAATGAATTGTTTGGAGCATTACAATCACCAAGGCCCCTTTTTCCAGTTGGAGCACCCTACAGAGACATGTTTTCAATTTGCAGTAAAGATGAGGAACACAGAAAGTGAAGTAATAAATTAGTGGGAGGTTTAGAGCCCAGTCCACCTAGGACAGTGCGATGAGGGGAAGGAGAAATTTAGCACTGATCCAAAATACTCCTTTCTAAGAGCAATGCAGGCAGCATGTGTCAGATCTGAATAGGAAACAAAAGGCAAGATCTGCACCTCGCTTGAGGAATATGGGATAAAGAAAACAGTGCAGGCAGCAAGAAGGAAATACCTGCTGGAAAGAGGCAGCTCCTATAATAGAGAGGATGGAATAGGACAAAAGGCACTAGAGATAACTCAGGTGAGTTTAATATACCAAAGTCCATGAGGTCTAGGCAAAATTAATATCACAGATGGTATGAAGGAAAAGGATGACACTCGTGTCAAACATGCTCCTTGAGAGACAGGACTTGAAGCACCTGTGACATTCTCAGATTCATTAAAGCTGTGAATTTAGAGCTAATTTTGTTAGCTGCTAATCTCATGCAATCCTATGAGCCCTGCCTGAGGAATACAGGCATTCCATGGCTTGGGACCCCCACACAGCTGGGAGCTCCTGGCCCAGCACTACCAGGGGGCACTTCTGCAGAGAGAAACCCAGCATGCAGAGCAGCTCATCCCCCTGGGTAGTCAGCAGATTGGTGCACAGAGCAGGAAGGATCTGAACAGAAGACAAGACAGCTGTCAGCTGTACATCTCAGCTCTCCTACACTCCTACACTCTTCGAAATGAAGCTGGGTGGAAACCAAAATGTTTCCAAATCAAAGGAATTTGTAGTTTCAAAATTCATTTAATTCCACTGTAGGTTTTCCTTTAATTCCTTGTGAATGAATTTCTCGCTCCAAAGCTGAAGGATTCCATATCAATTTCAATCCTTTTACATTTTTTCATCTCTAGGCAGATGCAATAAGTTTCTAGCTTAAATAATTCGAAAACAAAATGCATTTAGAGCGGAATGTTTCAGAAGGGTTAAAGAAAAAGCCAAGGAAGCAGTTTGAAAGCGAATTTCAGCAGAATTGACCATTCAGATTCAAAGAGATGGATATTTTCCTGCAAAAAACTGATTCTGACAGTGTATTTCCAAGCACGTCCCAGAGCAGGTGGTGCATTAGAGGCAGCGTGTTAGCACAGGGCAGAGGGCAGATGCTGGGCAGACATCAGCAGAGGGCACAGGTGCCCTGCCAGAGCCGAGCATCATCTCCAGCCCCAACAGCACAGAGGTCCCCAGGGCAGCACAGAGGTATGAATGGAAAGCTGTGCCCTCCGGGCAGCAGGGAATGCTTTCACAGACTTAGAGAGCTGGGCTGGAACAACCCTGCCAGTCTGCCATATGAGTAAAGATCAATGGCAGCATTTATCCACCCTCTCCGTGCTATTAATCCTTCACTTCCCTGTGCTCCCAAATGGACTTGTGTTGCTTAAATGGAATAGTAATCACCTAAAATGGTGCAACGCTCATTCTCTCATTTGGAGATGGGAAGCACCTCCCAGTGCCGTCTCCAGGCTTTCTGGAAGACAACCTGCTCCTTCCTTGTGAAAAAAGGGAAGATGCTTGCTGTTATATTAGTCACAGCTTTTCCCTGTGCTACAGCCAAGGAATCTCACCCAGCCCTCCATTTCACTGTCTCTCAGCAAACCTTGCGGTGTCTCGAGCATCCTCCCATGCTCCAGATGTGCCCTGACACCAGCTGACAGTCACGTCCCAGCTGGGAGCACATCTCCAGGTGACACTGCCCTACTTCCCTCCTGCCACGGCCACTCACTTACAGCAGTCACTGCAAGGCTTGAAAAAAACAAACAACAACAACAAAATAATCAGAACCATTTAATAGCCAAAAAGGAGTCTCAGTTCAGCCTCCAAGGCTGCACTGCTGCTACAGCCCATTCACACAAAGCCCAGAGAATAAACTCTCCTTTCCACACAATGCACAAGAGATGGACAACCATACATCTCCACGCAGCCATGGACTGATGCTCAGCACACACCTGCCCAGGATGGAGCTGCAGCAACAACACTTATAGAAAAGCTGTTGGAGTTATTGACCACACAAACCCTGATGAACGTTTCCACCCATGACCCCATGTACATCTTTTCTTCTCCAGCTTCTCAAACACATACAAATTCCAAGCCCACGACAGGCCAGGAGACACAACTATATGCATACATATATATTTTTAGCCTCTGTATGCAATTATCACTCCTTTTCATCCCAGGAAAAACAATAAACAGGTCTGGCCTTCCCCAGAGGAAACTCTACACAATCAGCAAACGGATCAAGGATATGAGGCTCTGTCACAGAGGAATGCATATATATTTTTCAGCTGCTGGCAAAACAATTTATGTTTATACACAGCAAGATTGAAACCTCCACCTTCAGCACTACGCATCAGAGATGGTGAGTTTAGTCCTCCCTTGCCATCCATGTCTGCTCATCTCCAAGAGGGCACTTGGGCAAATTTGACTCCTGGCCATGTTCTGACTCAAACAAAAGTGCCAATGGACTTGAAAGAAGATGCCAGCTACCAACACCATGCGGGCTGTGACAGCCTCAAAGGCATAACTAAAAAGGTCATTCCCTGTCTTATTTGATGTGATGTAAATTGTACTTCAAAGTCCATCTACAAAGAGACTTCTGGAACTCACTGATCTGAATGGACTTTACCCGCAGTGACAAGAGTAACGTGGAAGACTGTGGTGCCTCCTGATGTAACCAATGCTTTGAAGCATATGGATGTGGAATTTTAATTTCCTTATTTCAACGAGCAGTAGCTGCTATGGCACCCATCTCTGCAGCCTCTCTGTGTGCAAGTCAGCTTGCTCTGCATCATCCACAGGCAGAACTGCCACCCCTCCATGCAGCAAGGACATGCCACATTCTTTTATTCCTCTGTATGAAAACCTGCAAAAATTTCTAGCCCGTGCCAAAACGTAGCAGCCAGAAACAGATGCTCCAATGAGTCCGCAACAAAAGCCACAGAATCACCCAGATGAATGTACCATGGAAAACACCCATTTCCCAAACCTGAGAAAATCCTTGCAGCGAGGACAGGAAGATAAAAACAATCATTCCACTGACACATTATTAAACAGTCTATCTTTTTACCTTTCCTTCCGTTTGAATTTTCTCATCAAGTCAATATTTCACATCTTTGACCTTACATTAATGAACAACCACATCAACTATTCAAGGCTTTTTTTTTAATATTTGAGCAAATATTTTTTTCCCAAAGCCTCTTTTTCTTTCCCACACGCACCTCATTCAACTCCCAATTATGGCAGCTGCACAGGGAATAAGTGATTTTGTCCTCGGTTATCAAAATGTGATAGACAATAACAAAACTTGCTCTGCCACAGTGACAGAGAGTGGGAAGAAGCCACCAGTGCTACAGAACTGGTAGTTCTTCATCCTCTCGGATGAAGGATTTTCTGTTGCAGTGTATTGAACAAGGATATGTGCCCACACTCCTGCACAATGCAGGATCTTTAGCTAACCTTAATTAGAACCAGCTTCATCGACATCACTAAAGGACGTGATATGGGATTTTCTATTCTCATCTGCTACAAGCCATTTTCTGCCTTGCTGCTTTGTTGCTATTCTGGGCTGGTATCTCTCTCTACCCCATTCTTAAGGGCTGAGTTGTGTCCGGGGGTGCAATGGCCATGCTGCCTCCCCAGTGCTGGGAGTTCCCCATCTCTTCTGTCTGCCTTTGTGGCTCTCTGCTCTGGGAGGCAGAGGGAAGCAGGACTGCAGACTGGAGAGAAGCTCACAAACTGCTGCAGTGACTGTGTTCCCCTTCGTTTTTATCAACTCTACAGGACTATCACGGATTTCTGAAGCTTTGTATTTTAAGAAAAATCTTTCAAGTGGAACAAAGTCTGTCTTTAAAATGAGGACAATACCAGAGATAATTAGAAGCTAGGGACTGACATCTCAGTATACGAGGCTCGTATTTTTTTCTTGGTAAAGGTAGATAGCCCAAATCAGAGCCCAATTATAAATCCAACCAGCTGTTAGCCTGCTGCTGCCTCTCACAGAAAACGTGAGCAGAGCCAGTGCATCACCTCGTAGCTGCTGGAAGCAGGTTGTGCTGCTCTCTGCATCCAGCGCGTGCCGCAGGACCCCGTTGCTTGGCTTGGGCCTCTCGTAGTCCCTGTCAGGAAGCATGGCCTGCTCGCTCTCCCCAGCGTGCTCCGGCCTTGGGGGCAAGGACTGCGGGAAGCCAAACATGGGCAGGGACGAGAAGAAGAGTAAGGCACCACAGAGGAGGAAGCCTCCCCACCACGCACCGATCCAGCGAGGGTCATCTGGGGTGATGTCCAGCTTACCTGCAAGGGAAAACAGAATTCAGTGGTTTGGTGGGATGAAGGAAACACAATGGAGTTAGGGATCCTATAGCCTGGGGGTCTGTTGGCCCCACGGAGCATTCTACACCCATCCCATGTGAGCTGCCAGCACATGCAGATCTCCCCCTGCAAGAGGTCTCTAGTGCAAGCACCCTTGTCAATTGTGGTGGCACCTCCAGTTTCTGCAACACCCCATAGTCAGAGCTTCTCTGCAGGTCTTTGGCTCTGCCAACTCCAGGATGCTGCTGCACATCAAGTCTCCCTTTGAGGTTTTGGGTCTCACTGGCCCAGAGGGTTAAACAGGTGAAAAACCCTCAGTGCCCTCCCTGAAAGCTGCTGGATGGCTATGGAGATGGCTGATGGAAGAGCGTACAAGAGATGCACCCTGCAACACAGTGCACACTGACATGGGCTCCATGATGTGAAACTTGCACTCACCTATGACCTGTGACTGCACGAAGACTGGGAAATGCCCAAAAGGAAAGTAAACACATATAGCTGACATGCAAAGACCTGCATGGAATAGAGGCAGCACAGACAAGGATGCTGCATCTCCATCCTGGCTCATCCAGGTCAGCGCTTGGCTTTGAATTCACTGGCCTGAGTCCTTTTGGACATTTGGGCAGTATGAGCAGCTGTAATAATGTGGAGCATCCTACATATTGGGAAATAATTACAAAATGTAAAAAATGTTGGAAAAGAGACCCATTCACTGTAGCAGATGGGCCTGGAAATGCAGAGATAGCATCAGAAAAGGAAGAAAAGCAGAGTGAAAGGCAAGGGTATCATGTTGGCTGCCATTCAGCAGAGATAAGGAAAAGAGAGAGCACCAGTGTCAATTTATGGGAATTAAAATAAGCAACAGGAGAGCAGATGCTGTATTCCCAACGGCAACCCCACTGCCAGGGGCACTGAGCACTGGTGGAGGGTGACCAGTGCTGGGAGCTGGCTCTACAGGAGACTGGGCTCCATGTGGCTGCAATAACAAGCTGCTCCGTTCACCATGTCTGTCTGGGCACGGCTACTGACATATCTGTCTCAAGTGAGGCAATCAAGTTGTCTCTCGAGCAGAGACAGAAGGAAACTCTTTTTTTCCTTAGGGAAAATAACGTGCAGCGCTCAAATATATATAAAGTTTGAAAAATAGTCTTTTGGAGGGATTGAATTTTTCTGCTGTTATTTCCTCCTGCCTGAAACCACATCTTTTCAGGCTTCTGGGAACACAGCCACAAGAAGAGCCAACGTAAGCAGAAGTCTTCCTCACATCCCCTTCCTGTACAGGTGCTGTATAAAGGGCTGTGCCATAGGGTGCCCTGGCATCCCACACCTTTGGTCCGAAACGGGGAGCAGGACAGGCTCACATTCTGGAGTTTGGTCTCCAGCTGTAATGTAGAGTCTCCTTCCCATTCAAAAACAGGCTGAGGCCACACATGCGCCAACCTTTGCATGATATTGATGTACCATGGCCAAAGCCAGTTGGACCTGCAGCTGGAAAGTGCTATCCCCTGTCTACAACCTGCTGAGCCACAGCTCCTCCAGCATTAATGCCCCCACCACCCTCCTCCATGTCTCCTTATTTATCTGGGGCTCTCTGGGCTCTAAACATGGAGCAATGATCCTATGTAAAAACAGTCAGATTTAATTCATTTTCCACCTATGCCAGCACCCTGCCTGGATGGAACCAACTACAGATACCCAAAAAGTGCACAAGAATAAAGCCAGCATGTTCCTGATGTTATTCTTTGTACTTCTTGCAATTTGTGGTTTGGGGACATTATAAAACAGGGCAGTCTCTTTTTCACTTCTTCTTCTATAACCTCATCCAGTTGTTTCTGAACTCACTTGTAAACTTTTCATGCCCTGTGGTGAGGAGTTCCACAGCTTAATCTAATGGAAGAAGGAGCATCTTCCTCTGCACATTCATATTTTGAACTGATTTATGCTTTAATGACCAAATGTGAAACAACATTCAAGCAAGCACCTCTGCCTAGAGAGCCATGTGAATGTTTCATAAATCTTTACATGGAATGAAAACAGGCCATGTGGTGCTTGACCAAACCACAGCTAAAAGTCTTGGCTATCAAAAAAAGAGACTTCTTTCCTGCACGTGTGATATTACTTACATTTCTCTAGCTGCCACAAACAAAGAAGACTAAAAAAGGGGTTCTGACCCCTGTGAGGATGAGCTCCATCCAACTGCATCCTGTGTAGATGCATTGGCAACATTATAAAACTGGAGCACACCCTCAAAGGTGGCAATGTGAAGCATTAGGTTTGCAGTCCGCAGGGCTTGGGGAGCAGCGGAGAAAAGCCTGTTACACATTGCCCTCTAATGGCAAAGAGGCACGGTGCAGGTAGCTATAAAAATTTGCTGGTTCTTTCAAAATTTGCAAACGACTTGATTTAACCCAACATGGAGTCAAGGTGAACAATAATTAGCATTAATTTTGGCAGAAATCTACAACGCTGTGGGACTGACCTACCCACAGGGTCATTTGCAGGTGGCACTGGGCATGGTACGGGTGTGCTTCCATCAGAGAGCCCGGCTGCTACTCCCAGCTCCCGGGGATGGCAGCTCTACAGATTTCATCCTATGCTCTGGACACAGCTGCCCTAACATTACTACATCCGTGCTACCCAGCGCTTGGACACAGTGATGTTTTCAGGCGTGCTCTAAGAGCTAAAAACTCACCTCACAATAGAAAGGAATAAATTTCAGCCACTACGAACCTGTTGTTTATGGGGACAGAGTTGAAAAGTTTGGAATCTTGGTCAAAAAAGAAAGCAAGCAGCTTCTAAAAGTGATATCCATGCATGCAAAGGACTCTCAAGAAGGAATGAGAAGCAGCTCACACTTGCAAGCATCAATGTTTTTGACATGCTGATACATTAAAACATTTGATTTTAAACAAAATTCAGTTTTCCTTACTTGTGTCAATGAACACAGCGTCCACATAGATTTTGGTACAGAAGGAGCCCAAGATAAATCCACAGGCTGGTCCAAATACCAGCATTGTAAACAGGATCCCTACAAGGAAAGAGAAAAAAGTAAATTAGCACTTGGCTCACATTGTTCTGGTCTTCTGCAAGATGGCATGGTCTTACTGGTACCAAATAGACATTTGTCTTTGTGTTGAATGCTTCAGACAAAAGGGCACCCAAAATGCTTTTCACTTCTCCATAGACTTTCAGGAAAAAGAACAGATGAAGCTGTGATAACGCTGAAGGATTTCTATTAGCTGATTTCTATTAGGAAATTTCTATTAGGAAAAACTGCATGGATTTATATTGTGTGTTGGTTGGATGTCTTAATGGACAGCACGAGGTACCCACAGGGAAATCTTTACCTTTGTCACCTACACTTAAATTCCTCGTAGATATGGATGTTCACAGAATTTAGGATCAGCAAACTCACAAAATGCTGAGTTGTCACAGACTGCTGGGCAAAGTCCCTTTGGACAGATAGGAGCATTCATTCAAATCTGAGAAACTCTTCTCCCCATCATATATCAATATTTGCCACATAGCAAGTACTCCCTAAGACATACAGCTATTCAGGGCTCTCTTGAAGGCTTACTCCTCCTGCAGAGCTTTTGTGAGCCAATTACTTGCTTCAATACAATATTTAGAAGCATTTATTCTCATTCCCATTTTGGCCCTGGAACAGGAAAGCTACAGGCACACTGCCAACTCCCGATTATCCAGGGCAGAAAAGCAGGGGACATAAGGATAATCCAGAGAAAGAAGCAGTAGAGATAACACACAGCATCTGTAAATTAGACAACAGAAACATATTTAGCACCTTCACATGGGATGGAGAAACAACACAAAGTCCCTAAGGGGCCTTGTAAATGGATTTCTGAAGAAATCACAGGGAACACTGTGGAGTGAAACCTGCTTGTTTGCTTTGGGTCAAGCAGTGAGGAGAGTGGCTCTTGGGGTCCAGGGATGTTCCATGAAGAAGCCCTTTTCACATCAGACTGCTTTACTCTCCAGCAGGGATACAATCCATGCCTCCTTCCAACCTCCCTGTGAGTGCTGCCCAGCATCTCGGTGCATGCATAAGGCACATAACACTGCTAACTCAGCCCTCAAGATCCTTAACAGGAAACCTTTAATTTAATTCTGTGCAGTTCTCGGAAGCTGGAGAAATGATCGGAGCTACAAAACATTCCCAGGGGATCACCAATCCACCACAATGCAAACCACACCTGCTGCTGACAGCTCAGCCAAGCAGAGTAAGATGTGTGGTCAAAAAATAACTTCATTTTTACAATGCAGAGTGATGCTCCATCCCTGGAGACCTTCAAGGCCGAATCGGATGAGGCTCTGGGCAACCAGATTTACTGTCTGGCAGCCTTGCCCACATTTTTTTTGGTCACTAGGTGGCATTAGTGTCTATCATTGAATCAAGGGCTGGGTGATGGTAAAGCTCACCCCAGCTCCCCAGGCCACCCACCCCGTTACTGGGAGTCGAAGAATTTTGTTTTAACAGATATAATCTGGCAGAAAAATGGCCATGTCTATTAGTCTGGCAAGCAAAGATCAGGTGTTTCTTCAATAACTGCACATTAATTATGAATTTATGTGTAATTACTGTCAAGCACGTGTGGGCACGTTGTGTACACTATAGAGATGGGAACAGGAAGGCATGACTGGTTCTCCAAAGGTAGCAGACATACATTTTCTCTTTTTAAAACTTACTAATTGTTGCTAGATGGCTTTCTGTAAGTGTTTAACAGCTTTGGAGACCTGGGAGCACAGACATTGCTGTTTGGTGCAGGTAGAACAAGAGGAACCAGTTCTGATAGTTGTGAGAACCACCGCTGCAGGTGGTGGTGGTGAAGCAGAGTCACATACAAGCAAAAACACAGAACCAAAGTGTGTGGAACTAAGGGTAAGATAAAGAACAGAGAAAAAAAATCCTTCACCAGTGCTTTATACACTCTGAAATGTCCTCACTAGAGGGCAATGTGGGATAGAGCATACACCAACAGGGAAATGCTATCTAAGATCTTACATTCAGATTATCTTTCTATGTTTTTGTCTTAAAATCAAGAAGAAAAGATTCTCCTCGTGCTCTTTTTGCTACCCTCTTTCAAGACTCCAACAAAACCCTTTGGTTGCAGTAAAAGCGTTTTACAATTTATGCCACAAACTGAAGAGTTCTTGAAAGAAACCAAGGCCTGGACTGTCATGATAGATGGAGCCTGGAGAGAGCTGGACCACGCTCCAGGCCCAGCAGAGCACAGCACTGGCACAAGAGTTGGGCTGTTAGGCAATCTGTATGAAATATCTGTACTTAAACACGTACATGGAATTCAATGCTCAGAAGGAAATGACACAAATTAGAATTTACTGAAAACATCCTTCCACTTCTGAGAAACGCTGCACGACTGCGCATCACCACCACTATGAGGACAATACTTCCCACCCATCCACCTGGTCATACAACCACAAAGACAACACTTGGTACAGAAGATCTAGTAAAGTCCCTTCTCCCAGTCCAGGATAAAGATGTGATAAAATCGTGGATGGCTTAACACCCCTTGCTAGGTCGTTTCCCATCTTTCCCTCTAACTTTTAGATCAGCCTGACTTGATACAGATATATGCCACAGAGCAAAAGGGCACCAATGCCAGGAACAGACGCAGGGTCCAAACCTGGCTCCATTGCAGGCTCTCACAAAACTCCTCATTGAAAGCAACAAAAGTGGCAAACAATATAGGGTACTCCAGCCTCTTCCCTTTCATTCTTAGCTTAAAATTAGTTTCTACCATTCACAGCCTTGTGTTTGGTAACTCCCATCCTCCCCAAGAGAAGGAAAGGAAAACCAAGCTGGAACTGTCAGCTCTAATTCCACTCTGCAAACAAACACCTCCTGCTCTGCAGGGCAGGCTGACCCTTTTCAGTAGGGCCGTTGCTTTGTCCTACACCCAGCATTTCAAGGAGAAGTGGGGCATGTTCTCAAAGCAGCAAGCCCTATCAGACCAGCAGGAAGTAGGATGAGAAAGGTTTCTCCTTCGTGCATTTTGATGTTTTTGTTTTTAATTATATATATATATATATTTAATTCTTTCCCAATTATGGCAGTGATCGTTTGCAGCTTTCCTGCTCTATCCCTCTTTCCCTGTTCTGTTCAGGCTGGACTGAGAAATCCGAATTATTTTCTTCCCATCTATTCAAATGGAACAGTTTGCCAAATCCTACTTCGTCCTGTCAACTAACAGACATTTTCCAGGGGCTGGGGAAAGGATAGGAACAGAGGGGAGTATTTGATCTGACATTTTGTGACGGCATTTTATCACTAATAAGGCCCAGGACTACTAATGCAGTTTTCCATTAGAGCAAAGAGAGAGAACAGCAGCAGGTACCACTTTATCTGTGGAGTGACTGTGCTCAGTCAGTCATGCAAAGCACACAGAAAAAGTTACCAAGAGAGCGATAAAGGATGTCAATATTACAGCATTAAAGAGCTGTCCCTTGGTTGATCATAGAATGGCTTAGGTTGAAGGAGAACTTTACAGAACTTTACTTTCTGACTTAGTCCACACAACACTTAGATACCAGCTGAGGTTTGATTCAAGAACATATCCGAATCAAAAATGTTGGCTTCAAACAAACTGATCCAGACACAGAGGCGCAGATGCTGAAGGAAGATTTCATTTCCTGTCCTTCCGTGTTTTGCCATCAGATTGGTCCAAACATCAAAGTGCCCAGCCAGGAGACAGTGCCACTTCCAGGTTACACACCAGCATGGTCTCCTCTGGTTGATCCATAATTCCAGCAGGGCTGGATGCCTGAAGCATTTTCACTGCTCTGGACCACCAGCAGTCAACTACACAGTATCCCAAGCCCTCCTGCTGTTACAGATGATCCCATTCCATTTAATCATGGAAGTGTGGCTGATCCCTGCTGAGCTTACATCACATTAAGCCAGGCAGCTCTTGCCTTGGCATCTCTGTGATACTGGGGTGCAGGACGTTGTGCACTGTACTATGGAGCAGCTCACTCTCAGGAAAGCTTATGGGTTCTGCCTGCTACCCCAGGAATGGGGTTTTGAGGGAAGCCTGTGAACAAAAGCTTCAGAGTGGGATATTTGACTCAAAAATCACACTGGCGCAAGGGTGTGCAAAACAAGACCCATTTGGAAGATGTGGGAACCTCCCTCCAAAGGCAGTATCACCATCACATCAAGTAACCACATCCCTCTGGGGGAACAGGCAGCGAAATGCGATCTCTGTTGAGGGTGACAGTGACCAGATGGTTTGGTGACAGCCACAAAGTGCACATATGTGGTGCACAGAGGAGGGCAGAACACACACGTGAGCTGTCATGACCCCACGGGGTGTCGCTGGGGACAAGGGAGATGTCATGCTGTGGGTGGTGGCCCCAGCCAGATGCTGCTGCCTTCTGCCTGCTGTGGGAGCGAGCTCTTTCTAAAGCACCAAGGGAATAGTTTTGCAGAGCAAGAGATAATCTCAAAACCCTGCTTGTCCCACATTTCCCGTTGCAGGGCAGGCCCCTGAGAAGGGATTACTGGAACACAGCTCATGTGCCAGGCTTAAAGGGACACTGCAGCCCCGAGGACGGCAGGCAGCTGCACAAGCTGCAAATGCTGTATCCTCCTGAACCATCAAGGGCTCCACAGGAAAGCTTTTGCACTGTGGGCTGAGCTTATCGATTTCAGAGGGCTTCCTGTGATTTTTATCAGCTGACGTAACCTCCGAGATGCACTGTGTGGGGATGGGGATGGCCACATCCTGCTCAGATGGCACCTTCCTATGGCAAAACCCACCTGGAGTCAGCGTGGTGCGAGGATGCCTGCAGTCCTGCAGAGCCCAGCAACACCATCAGCCCCCAGTCCACCCCCTCCCAGGAGATGCTTTTCCTCATTCACCCTGAAAATACATCGTTTTCTCATCCACTGCCATCTCTCTCTTCCTTATCTCGCTTTCCCATTGGCAATGCTGTAGCTCTGATAGGAAACGTGGCCAGGTGGTGCTGCACCGACGGTGTGTTCTGATTTGTTCTGTTGCCTCAGTGCAGCCACTGAAGCGAAGGGAACGTCAAAACAATCCTGGCAGATGTTTCCGAGTGCCTGCAGCTGTCGATTAATGAGGAACAACTTTGGATAATTCACTTTAATGTTTAGTCTCTGCTCTGATGGGGATCAAAGTGGTTCCAGCCTTGTATTGGTATTAGATAAGAACGAGAGTGGGAAGCTGAGTAACTGCAATCTGTACAGGAGCACGTGAGCTGTTTATTAGTTTTGCCCCCATCTCAACACTGGTAGCCCTCCCAGATGTGGGCACTACTTCAGGGCTGCCCAGTGATGCCTGCAATGGGGATGGATGTAAGCAGCAAGTTGTGGGTGCTCCATCCCTGCAGATGCCCAAGGGCAGGTTGGGTGGGCTCTGGGCAGCCTGAGCTGGTGAGGGCAACCAGCCCATGGCAGTGGGGTTGGAGTTGGGTGGGCTTTAAAGTCCTTTCCAACTTAAGCCCCTCCATGATTCTATAAAGTTCTCAGCACAGCAATTTGTTCTGGCCTGTGTACAGCACTCAAGTGTTAATCACTAAAGATGTTGCTAGGATGGAAACGACACTGGACGGAAGGTAGATTACATGGCGGTTTCTCCCCAGCCTACCAGTGTCCCCTTCAATACTGATTTCCATCATAAGTCAGGTTTTCTCCAAGGAGATGCCTCCTGACTTGGAGATGAAATCTCACTCCTATAAACAGGCCTTTTGCTCCACGAACTCCCTTGCATTTTCAATTATTGCCAAGCATTACGTTTGTTTTATTAGCAAATCCCAGTCCCCAGCACTATCAAGGCTATGTTTGAGAGGATCAATGCTTTACCAACCGCTGACAGCCCCGGGGGATCCCGAGGCACACACACAACATCTGCAGAACAGTACAAAGAGTGCCTGGACTTTTGCAATAAGAGCACAAGTTCAGCACCCAGCCCTGAATGTTCCATAATGACTTGAAGCACTTCTGGCAGCTCCAAATACACCCATTTGCTGGCTTCTGCCTTTCATTCTGATAAGCACAGAAATAATGACAAGCCAAGCAAACCAGTAAAAATCCAGCCCAGATCCCTATTTGTCCTGGCCTTTGGGTCACTGGTTTGCCCAGCTGCCGAAATAGGATCACCAACGAGACTGCAAAGGAGCAAACTGCACTATGACAACAGCTCCCCAAACCTCAAATTTGCATTTGCTAACACAGTAGAAAGCAAAATAGTCACTCTGTGAGCTCTGAAAAGAAAACTATAGGGACACTCCCACTACAAAGCCCTACCATTGCTATGGTCCCTACCAGCTGGCACTGGGAGCTCAAAATTCCCCACTTCTGAGCATCCAGCACCCTCCCAGGCAGTGGAAGAACTGCTTGCTGCCATTTCCTTCCTCACTGATGGGAAGCCAAAGAAGAAATTTGCTTATGCTAATCAATCCCTGGCACGGCGCATAGCAGACACTAATCCACTAGCCATCTCCATCCGTCTCTGCATATTTAACTAAAGCAGAGAACACTCATGGAGGATTATGTACGCAGTGTTATTGTTGTAGCTGTGTTTTCCTACCTAAGCTGCAATCATTCAGACACCCTGTCTCCTAATACTGACGTACAGAGCACACACAGGCAACCTGCAGAATTGCCTGGGTCCATGCAAGCATTCTGGACAGAAATGCCTACAAAACTACATCTGCTGCATGGGATTTAATAGACGTGCCTGCTCCGTACAATGCTGTCTTAATTACCCTCTGTCAAAATGCTTACGTTCACAGTGGTTATTTATAAATCACCATTTTTGAAGGAATAAACTCTGCCTGATGCTCATAGGTATGTACAAGCAAGGTAGCTTAGACATGCAATTACAGAAGGGCTGGGTCCATTTTCCATCACCTTCTGCCAGAAACAAACACTTGCCCTGTCCACTCAGGTGTATCACTGGCTTAGTATTCCTGTTCTCACAGAACAAAAAAACAACAGTGCTAAACTCTCTTTAGCATCTCTGAAATGCAAGGACAAACCACTCGCTCCACCTACCCTGCTGGCTCACCTTCTTGTCCCTGAAATGTTCTTGTCACCACGTCTTCAGCAGAAGCCAGCTCAGTTTGAGAAGCAGGTGTATGACTGTGCCTAACTATAGCACGCAAACCCAACGCACCATCCATCCCACCAGCTCTGGATCCCATAAATCACACGTACTGTGCAAACGCACCACACTTCAAGTAAATTTCTCTGTGCTAATTACCTTGGGAAGCAGCCACCAAGTAAGATTCTGAAAGAGAAGTCTGCTTAGATGCCAAGTACACTTCGCAGGGTTTCAGTCACATGCCTTCAAGCTGTGTTCATCTCCTTCCAGCCGTTAAACACCAACACCTGTTTCACCAAATCTGCAGTGCTGCTTCAGCTAAAGACGGGCAGATTTCCTTGTGTTAATTCACAGGAACTGTGCCAACAGTAGGTCAGAATGGAAGTGCACTTCCAGGGCACATTTCCCTTCCTGCAAGGCCGTAATCCTCTGAATTTGATGATCGATTTCTCATTTAACACCAAATGGGTTTGATCCAATGGAGAAGCATAGGAATACATCACACAGTGGAACAATGGGAGGTGGTGGAGTCATCATCCCTGGAGGCGTTCAAGAACCATGGGGATGTGGCACTGAGGGATGTGGTTAATGGGCATGGTGGGGTGGGTTTGGCTATGTGATCTTAGTGGCCTTTTCCAACCATGATGATTCTGTGATTCCCATTTCAATCTGTCTAACCCACCTCTCAACATGACACGTTGGGGACAAGGGCTCCTGTGGCTCTTGGAGGTTTTATCTCCATCACTTGAATTCCATGAAAGCCTCTTTACTTCCTTATGCACTATAATATATTAGGAAAAAAACAACATCATATGACTGAGAATACAATGAGCTATTCACACACAGAGGGCTAATCTCTGAGCCTAGAAATTGTGGCATCTGTCATTTTGGAGGTTGGCACAACACCTCCTTACTTTTTTATTTATTTTTTAAAAGCTGCACACAGAGTTCCTCTTAGATAGAACATGTTGGTTTGAGGAGGAGGCTGCCAACACTGCCTCCCTCCCATTTTAACCTTAGTCTTTGGGGTATCCCTTCCCATCCCACATATCTTATATGAGGAAACAACATGTCACATCACTAACTGACGCTCTGTGTCAACAGAGACTTACTTACTGCTTTCACAAAGTAATGCAGTAAAACAAATGCAGTAAGGAAGAGAAGTTCAGCTCTGTTCCTTCTCTGTGCAAACCTCACTGTTGGAAAGGCTTTTCCTTGCAACATCCCCCACTCCTCCTGCTCAGATATCCTGCATGACCCATGGACAACTGGGTATGCAACAGGCAAGCCCTAAATTCCTGCAGCAAGAAACAGCCTGGGAATCACCTAAATGCAAAGCAAGTTGCTGGGAATGCAGAGCTGATAACACTTATCAGTACTGACCATTTAAGAAAGGGCCATGCTTTTCACTGCAGAATAGATTTAATCTATTCTAGCAATGGCTGAACCATCAAGGAAGGGAAGGAAATTAAAAACAAAACTTCTGTTGATCTGCTTCCTTGTATTGCAAACAACAGCAGAAAAAGTATTTGCTCTTGACAATAGTCATTCTTTGCACTGACCTAAACCTTGCTAAAGCTTGTGGGAACACTTCCACTGACCTCAAAACGCTCTGGGTCACCCACCTCCTTCCCTTGAGGTGACACATCTGCAGTGTGCAATGTACAGTCCTGGCTGCAGAGGCACTTGCTGCACAGCAATCTTACTGCTCAACAGGCTTCTCAGCAAGAAGATTTGGGAAGACTGAAACATACACTATTTGTTATCATCAGGTGCATCACTTGGAAGTTTAATGTGCTGTGTCTGAAGCACAGGAAATGCAGCCCAAAGCCAGGTATGGGCTCATGAGGGCATCTTACAGAGACACTCAGAAATAAATAGGAGGAGGATGCTGGGACAGCAGTGCTCCCATAGAGCATGGAAGAGCAGGCAGCGGGATGCTCTGGTCAGAAAGCTCCTTCAGATTCCCCCATTATCCCACATGGCGAAGAACAAGGGATGCCAGATGCCAGTCTGTAATGGGGGATGGGGAGCTGGCTGCATGCAGGATAATCCCCCAGTCTAAGATTACTTTCAATATAATTTCTGGCACTCCCTAGCAGCTCGGTTGCACCACGAGCACAAACCCGAGTGGCTGGAGCCAGAGGACTGTGCTGCTGATGGAGTGCACTTAGCACCTCACCCCCAGCACTCCATCAGCCACAGCAAATCCTTCTCTCCAGTTCCCAAAACTACAGGTCACACACATTTTGTTGAAGCTTCTTACAAAGACAGAAGCCATGAGGAACTGCAAAGCTCTCCTGTGCCTCTTTCATAAAAATATTTTCCTTTGTGACACAGAGGACCCTGTCCCTGATGACTGTCTTTCTCCCCAGGGCACAGAACAGCTGCTGCTGTTGTGTGTGCTACTCATTGTGGGCTTGTCTCCCTTAATTAAGCATCCACAACAACGGTACAAAGATGAAAACAAAGCCCTCTGGATGAAGCCTAGGATGAAGGTCCTGCACAATGGCAGAAAGAGGAACAATTCCCTCCTACAGACAACCTTTTAAACTGGGAGGTGAATGAAAAGCACCTGAAATATCCCATTTAATGCACCAGAATGACTCAGTTCAAGGTGTCCAGTGGGATGGAGCCTTGGCCTGGGGAAGTTATTCTGGTGAAGGCTTCATCCTTTCAAGAAGGTGGAGGTACAGTTTTTCTTTGTTTTTAAATTAATTGTAGAATCACAAAGGTTGGAAGAGACCACCATCATCATCTGAAGCCCCTTAATAGCCTTCAAGGTGTCTTCTTTGCAAGCAATCCTTCTTCTTGGTAGACAACAGGGGGTTGCACCCAACCAAGTCATTGCCTCCTGCCCAGCTCCAAGATGGCTCCACTTGTGAATTCTTGGGGTCTCTCCTTTTGCTGATTGTTTCCAGCATGTAGTTCCTATAAGAAATTCATCCTTAGAGACTACTGCACAGGTAAGCACTCAGATGATGAAACTTTCAGACAACCAAACTGTTCTGACTGGACCTGAGCTGGTTAAGAGGATTACAACTCGTTACCACCCACCTTATGCAACCCTTGCCAGCAAACTGCCACTTTTGGCACTTCCAAGCCCAGTCCCACAAAGCACTCCAAGAAACCCATACTGTTAATGAAATCCAGCTGAAAGAATTGCCATAGGGAAGGATCCTGCCGCTCTGTGCTGCTGCCACGCATCCCAGCTGCTGTGGCTTTGGATGGTAATCCACTTCTACTATTTTTGGCAGGGTTGGTAGTATTCTTAAGGGCAGTAATTACATTTTCCAGTGCAGGCTTTCTGCCAGGGCTCAAAATGATGACCAACAGGGCCCTTTTAACCACCTGCTATGATTCCAGCCTTGATTAGTTATTAGAGTGCTGCTGAAAACCACTGTAATGCAACCAGAAAGGGTGGTTCTTGCAAGACTGACTCCAGGGAGAGGTAGGTTTGAAAGGAGAATAGAAAGTGCTTTCAACAACAAAGCAATCAAAAATAAGAGGCTTTCTGTAGCGGTATTGCCTTCATGAATACCCAGGCAGCACCAATTTCTTCCCCATTGTTCCCACATCAACTGGCAGTGTGCACCTTTCGTATTACATGAGCAAACCCAAAGCTAACATACAGACAAAAATAAAACCTGTAAAAAGCTGTACTCTTTAACCTGCCAAATATCAGCCCTCCCTTTCCTTTTTTAGCATGCACTAACTGGCTTTGGGCAATGAGGCAGTCTTGAATGCACTGGATTTTTGCACACTGGCTAATACATTACCGATAGAGTGGAAGGATCTTAAAACATGAAGTCCTAATAGCTCATGACTCCGTGACCATGCAGAGCAGTGGTAGCTCTGTGGCCAAAGTCTCTGCAGCAGCAGCCTGGCCACAAGCCCTGCCTGTATTTATAGCTATTACAGATGCTCATTATGTAGCATCATGGAAAGATCTCAAAGCACCATCAGGAGTTCATCTGTGGGTTGGTAGGACGCAGCAAGTTTGCCTTGGCAGGAGAACAGGTCTTTTAGTCCAGTGGAAACCTCCCATTTCCTCTACCTTCGAACTTCTACCCTCCAATTTCTACCAGCTCCAGCTCCCAAAAAAGAAATGGCAGTTTGTGACACTGCTAACACCAGGCAGGGGCCAAGTCTTACACTGAAGATAAATCAGGCTCTTTCTTGGTTCAGTAAGAGGCTCCCTGCTACTGCATATCACACACATCAAGTATTTTCTTCATTAAACAAGCTAAAAAAGGGAGAAAATAGAGGACTGAAGCACCCAGGAACGTGACCAAGGATATTCCCAAGGTTTTAGGGATGCTTGATCTCAATCCTACAGCATTTTCCAGCACTGTTGTTAGGAAATGCCCAGTCAATACACACTGACTCTACATTAGGTCCTTTACAATCTTGGATAGATCCCTTCTCGTAGTTCTCACAGTCACCCACTGAACTATGTCCTTCTCCTTTTAATACTCATCACATCTTAATTTTATCTTCAGTCATAAAGCACAGGAAAAAGTCTTGGGCTTGGCACACATCATAAGCACAAAGGACACAACACTGGGCACCTTCACAGAGCAGCAATGCCCTACGTGAGTAATCACAATTACACTCAACATGAATGTCCATTCTCTACACCCAACAAATGTTAAAGGAAATCTGATCGACAACATTGCTGAGCTGCAGAGCAGCTAATCCCTGTGCACATCCTGCTGAAGGACCATTCAAATGGCAGATTTCTCTGTGGATGTGGTCACCAGGAAGATTTGTCCACCTCCCTGCCCTCTCTTGCATTCCTTCACGACTGCATGATGGCTCACAGCTTCCTTTGGAGTGGATCTCTATAAAGCTACCCACAGGATCTCGATCCAAATCGATGTGATATTCTGCCATATGTCACTGAATCCAGATACAACATACGAAAATCACAAGCTTAGTTTTGTGGTAAAGCATCGCCAATAAAATGGCCATCTCAGGGGAACACTCTGCCTTTGCTTTCACTATGTTCTTTTATCATCTGCCAGACAGTTTTTGTTATTAAACCTAGCAGCATGTTTAGAAGGATCCAGAGCAGACAGCGCTCAGTATTTATGGCATATTTCTGCCTTGCAAAGCAGGCATACGTCTGCCAGAAACTTCCATTCTGCCTTTCCCACCGTAACCTGAACCACGGGGAGGGGACGGGACATGGTTTTCACATTATCCTGTTTACATTCCTTTCCACAATGGAGCTGCAAGTCTAACAGCGTTTTCCTCCATATTAATTCCCCTCACTGCCATTTTTCCTTTACATGGTTAAATGTACAATTTAACCAGGTTTGGAGATTAACACTTATGAACAGATTCACAGAATAACTGAGGCTGGAAAGAGCACCAAGATCATCAAGTCTAAACATCAACTCATGCCCATGACCACTGGTGTCCGACCATGGGTCATCAGGAAAAGAGCCCTTGGCTTCAAAGATCTGAGTTTCTCTATGGGAAGTTTGGAAGAATGGCTCGATAAAAATAAGAGTTTTCCATTCCTGTGGAAATACTTCCCTTAGTCCTACGTCGAGACAAGTCATTGAGCCTTGCAAATTCTTTGCCAAAAGTAACATTCCCCAAATGCTTCACTGATATTACTGGGTCGTTATGCGCTGAGAGAAAAACAGCTACCGAGAGATTGTGTCATCTCTTCTGAGATTAAGAAACAACTTCTCTCATCCTAATGGTATAATGTTGAAAATATCCTGTTGAAAAACATGGACCCGTTTGATGCAAACCTGCAGAACACCCACTTGAATGAATTGGCCTCATAGAAAACTGCCACAGTGAGCAAGGTGCAGGAAAGCCCAAGAAGGTTTTCTGTTCCGGGAGCGACTTTTATGATCATCCTCAAAGCTGCAGGCTGTGGGAAAAAGCTCTAATCCTTTCATCATTGCATTTTGACAAGATTGTGCATGAGACTGTAGCAGGGCATGAGGCTGAAGGAAATTACCTGGGACTGAAATCACAGACTGTGTGCATCTGCAGCGCGTTAATTGAAGGCTTCAGGCAAATTATTATACCTTCCCACTCAGGAAAGGGAAAAGTTTTCTCTCCCTGTAAATGACCGTTAACTGCATAATAATAATAGGAGATTGTAACCATTTGGGATGATAACTGAAGTGTGTGCCATGAAGGATAGTTCAGCAATATATAATTTTCAGAGACCAAACATATTAGTGTCCATATAGTTTGTCATTACAGGAAAGCATATAACTGCTCAGCAGCATTATGGCAGAGCTGTATTAGGCCACAGTACTTCATCACCATGCTCAGTGCAGGACTGCTCTTCCCAGCTTTAGGATGGGACACGTGTATAATTTCACTATGCAAAACCGAGCATTTATGGGAGCAGTGACCCGTAAACAAGTAGAGAAAAAAAAGATAGGATGATATGATGTTGTATCTGAAAACTGCTATTGCTTGAAACAGCAGATGCATGCATAAATGTGATGCTGATAAGAAACGTGTTGTGACTGTCCCATCGCAATGGCCAGCAGCAAACAAAGCCCCTGTCCCCAATCCAGTGCTTTGTGCCACCCTCCCCTGCACCACACTGTGCAGAGCAAAGTGCTTGTGGTCCTGTCACAGCGAGACAAGATGATATGGAGAAAAATAGGTCACCTCTCAGTGCACAGAGACAGACCTTTCCCCAAACCTTCCCAGCTCTTTCATTAATATGTGCATGTGAAATAATTCTGAGCTTGCACAGAAGCATCAGAGAGAGAGAGAGGAAGGTCTGAAAGGGCTTGAAAAGGAGCGTGATGAGAGACACCCAGCATACAAAGGATGTTACACCTCCAGATCTCCTTCCCCCTCCCCTGACACCGAAGTCAGGCAGCACACGGTGACAGCGTGTCCCCTTGCAGGGGCAGGCGTGCTTTCATCCTGCTGCTCTCATGACTTTCCTCCTGGGTGATGACAAGATCTAAAAAGCCCTTCAGACCAATCAACTCCACCTCCTCATCTCCTCAATGTTTTCATCCCAAAGCTTTCAGAAAAAAAAAAAATCCCAGTTAGGGCTGTCACCAAGCTCTCAGAGGAAGGTGTTCTGCCAAGAAACCAATGGCTCTGGGCAGTCTGTAAGTGGAAAAACAGAAAAGATATATTTTGGGGTGGCTGTAGGCCCTGATTCATCCCCTCAAGGAAGCTGCCACACAAGGTGCAAGTCTTACACTCCGATGTTCTTTCTCCTTACGTTATTAAGTTGGAAGGAACCTTTAAAGGTCACCTAGTCCAACCTCCCAAAATCTCCTTCCACACAGGAATGTGCTGTGGCAGCCTGGGTTGGCTGGCCAGCTCCTCAGAGGTGCATCACCATTATAGCTAAGGAGCTGAATGAAAAGCTGCAGCAGCAGTCAGAAAAGTGGCATTTGTTGCACACTAAAGACGTACCACTTTCACTAGCAAACGCTTCCCTCCCAACCCAGAGTTCTCAGGCACATCTACATAAGAGGCTTGAGGGAGCTTAGCTTTCCAGGATGTGTGTCATGCCAGAGCCAAATCACAGCGCCGTGATGTCACAGCCACAGCAGCTCAACTCCAAGACTTGGGTTTTTTGCACCAAAATAGCAGTTAAGCCTGAACAGAAAGTTCTGAAATATTCATAATGATAGCATTAGAGGTAACACTTAATCCTCATTACTCACTGCTGGTATTTAGGCAGCACGCTGTCTGGCTAGTGAATAATCCCAAGGGAGAAGCGGGAGAATTAATACACGTGAACAAGGGGCTGTCATCTCAGGGAAGTTACTCCGTGCTCCGACTGCCCTGCACAATCTCTGTGGGCTGAGAGAATACAAATTGCTCTTTCTGACTGTCATTGTTAGAAGAAGTAGAGGTGGCATGAATAAAGCAGGGAAAAGACAGTGGTGTATACAGTTTTCAGCCTCCTGGAGCTGTATTTCCTCGAGGAACACAATAAGCAGAGACCTATCTCTCCTGCTCACAGCCACCTGGTCCTTTTGGTTTAGGGGTGGTCAGATGAGCAGCTCTGCCTGTTGGGATCAGAGGTCAGCATCTCCTCAAGGCCAGCTGGAGGAATGAACCCCAGCTGGCACACAGGGGGCTGGAAAACATCATATCTCTGTGGCCTCGGTTTAGCAGTAACACTCAGTTTGGGGACTGCACCTTTCATGGTCCCTGATCTCAAAGCATTTAGCAAAAACAGCCGTAACACTGCCTTCCTTCCTCTGAGAAGGAGCTTAGGTCAGTCGACCTGCCCTGCTTTCTCACTGCTGCAGAACAGCAGAGGAGAGCATCCGCCTGTCGAGCAGCAGTGGGAATCGGGGGACAGCCTCCAGGTCCCACAAAGTTCTGTAAGTCACTTCCATTAGTGACAGGGGTACAAGCTGGGGGCACTGGCACCACAGGCAGGGCTGTGCCAATGCTTGGACAACAGCACATTCTGCATGCAGCCTGCAAAGAGCCACAACACCCATCTGAAAAGCCAAATAAACTGTAGAAGTAAAACCTTACTTTTAGCTTGTGAGACTCTTGCATGCATTGGGCAAGCTGAAAAGCAGCTCCACTATCTGACACATCACAGAGTAATCTGTCTTAAAATGAAAGGTGTTGCAGGTCAGCACTCAGATATCCCCAGATGACTGAAATGCTTATGGATGTGGCAGAGCAGTGACAGCCCTCCACAAGGTAGCAGAGGCAAAAGAAAAAGAGATTTGCTGATCAACATGCAAAGTGTCCCCGCTGCATCCTGCCCTGTGTGGGTGGAGGAAGGCAGGATTCCTACCTCCTCTGACATCCAAAGGTGAGCACAGAGCCTGCTGCATGCTCACAGCTCCTCTGTGCCTCGCCCAGCAAGTGGGTAGCAAAGCTGATTGCAGACAGCCAACAGTGGTCACTGCTGCCACCTTCAAAATTGCCATTTGCATCTGATTAATTAACGCTGCCTGGGTACAGGCTCTGTTGGTAATTAGGCTAAGGGGGAATTTCAGAAAGCAACACTGACAAGTGCTGCAAAGCACTGCAGAAGGGGCTGAACGTGGCTGTCTCTCCCCTCCAGAAACAGTGAAAACAAACAAACAAGTTAAGTATAGACCTGAACAAAACTGGGACTGGTACGTTTTTAAACAGATCTCATTTGGTTAATTTCAAATAAATGCTATGCAGTTTAATTTCCAGGGCTATAGGCAAGAATAATACAGCCCTGCTGTGTTGTCTTCATCTGTCTTCTAATAAACTGATTAGAGCCCAACACATTAAAGCCCTGTGCATCATTATCTATTATTCAGGTCCCTAAAAGATGTTAATTAACCCGTGTGTTCTGAGAAGCTCCATTGTAACACACACAATAAGGAACCACATGGCACAGTCGGAGCACGTGTTGCTTACTCGTTTCGACTTAATTACATGGGCACGACGCCAAGGTGGTTCTGGAGGAAAACTGTATTATTGCAGACACAATGTCCAGATACTCACATCCAGGCTCATATTTCACGAGGGAAAAAAAGTCACCTTTCTTTGTACTGACATGATATAAACTGCTGGCTTACTCCCAACTAGGTAAGGTCAGAGAAACAAAGTATGTTTGGGTTCATAAAGCAGCACTCAGAGAGCTCATTCTGCCATCGTGCCACGCAGGATGATCTGAAAAACAAATGTTGTTCAGGCTGAATTGGAAACTACAAGCTGAAAGAATTCTAGAAACAAGCGAGTAAGTTTTTAGCTCAGCTTGTGGTCCCTCAGCCATTGAGAAAGAAGAGTAGAAACCTCCCTGGCATCTCCTGCAGCCATGGCACGTGAATGCCCAGGGCAGGTGAAGGCTTTAGAGAGTGTGTGTTGCCCTGAGAGCCATGAAATAAAACCCACTGGTGGCTCACAGACTAGACCAGGACAGCACACTTCTGGAGACAACCTGGCACCCTGCTCCATCTCCAGAGCCCAGGTTAAACGTGAGGTCAAACAGAGCAGCCAACATCTCATAAAGCCTGAGCACTCAGATGTTCTCTTAAGCGCACTCAGCAAACACAGAGGTACATCAGTGCAGACTGAGGGGTTTCTGAATGGTCAATGGGCAGCCTCTCAGCACAGGGGCTCTGGTTCACAAGAAGGGCACCTGCACTGTAGAACTGTGCTGAGCATCCTTGTACTGCATGGGTTAAACTAAGCGGGATCAGTTACCTGCCAAGCCAAAATGATGAATATTAACCAGCAAGAATTGCTTACAGGTGCGAACTCTGATTTGGGGCTGGACCAACCCTTACCAGGGATAAGCAAACATCACCCCCACAACAGATCTAATAGGATGAAAGCCAGCACTTGGCACATTATCCTCTCTCCCCTATTTTGCAGACCTCTCCTTTTTTCTTTTTTTTCAAGCAGATTTTCAAAAGTAAAGGAAAAAAAAAAAAAAAGAACAACAAAACATGCTTTTTCTCTAAGACCTTCAAGTTGATGCTGCAACAGGAGCACAGCAGTCCCTGAAAGGATCTGCCATTCCAGCAGGGCTGCAACGAAGCACTGTGGCAGAGCTTTGCTGTGAGCGCACCGTGCTCTTTTTTAAAGGGGACACAAAATGCAGCTGACAGCAAAAAGTGCTCACACCACGCTGCTGCAGCCCAACACCTGCTTGTTGCTTGTTGCTAAGGGCAATTGCTCTGGGGCAGGTCCTGCCTCTGTCCCACAGTGCATTCATGTTCTGCTCCTCTGCCATAAATCTAAGCCAGCCCCATAAACCTGTTAATAAACTTCTGGTGGTGGGAGTTACACAAACACGACATGTGCAATGTGTGCCCTGGAGATGGATGACCTTCTTGTTTATCTCCTAGCACTTAAAGCACTATGAGAACTCTTAGATCTGCCAAGCACGCAGTTTGGTCAGCATAACCAACAGCTTTTGGGGCACAGTGCTTTGTGGGTTATGCTTTATGGCCTGCAAGGCCTCTGTGACGGCTTTCAGATGTCGCCGGTGTCAGGATTTGGTAGTTAAACACAGCAGGACAATTTGTTCTGTTCTCAGAAAGAAGAAATTTGAAGACACTACAACATTCTTCCATTTTTCTTAGAATTTAATGTTAAATAAGTAATTTGAAAGGGATACTTGACTCCAGCTCTTAAGCCTGCATCTACCAGGGGGCACCCAGTACAGGGACAAATTATCCTATGTGCATATATTGAAATTCTCTCATCTCTTTCATCACAAAGATACTTTGAGGTTCCTTCCCATTTACCACTTCCTGAATCACAGTTTTCATTACTTCCCCAGCTCCTTCTTCCCCTAGCGGAGAGGGACTGTGGGTTTTGACCCATGATCAGGTTGGATATTAGGAAAAAATTATTCTCTGAAAGAGTGGTGCTGCATTGGCACAGGCTGCACAGGGAGGTGGTGGAGTCACCATCCTTGCAGGTGCTGAAGAACCGTGGGGATGTAGCACTGAGGGAGGTGGTCAGTGGGCATGGTGGGGGTGGGCTGGGTGATCTTCTCCAACCTTAATCATTCTGTAAACCTCTGTATGGTTTGTTTCTTGCTGTTTGTTTCTAAAATAGAAAATAATAAAGGAAAAAAGACAGGAATTTGGTAGTTACTGAAACGCTCACTCAGCAACAAAGAACTCACCCAGGGTAGCTTCTGTAGAATTGCAAGTGCTGAGTAGGTCTCCTGATGGGAAGGGAACCTCCAGCTGGGCACCAGCATCCCTGGGATTTCACTGCACCTTAAGGTCAACCCTTCTGCACGTCCACCTGGCAAATCCTCCTGCTGACAGCAGCAGTATTATTTTATGATCCACCACTATCAATCAGACGCCATTAATATGTCTGGGCGTAGCAGAAGTAATAGTGTGGTGTTAATTGAACGGCTCAGTGTTCATTTCATCACACATTAACGCTGCTGAAAGTTACATAATGCGGTTCCCAGGGACTATTTTACCGGATACCATAAAGCATCTCCAGAAAAAAAAAGCAAAGACAAAGCAAATCAGGAGATCAGGAGGCTGAAAGCTCCGAGCAGCTTCTCCTCTTTCAGGGGGATGTTATTTAATCAGTTTTTATTTCCTTTATTTATCATGTGGAAGCAACTGTGTCGTTTCAGTTGCTGTAGCTTAAAATGTAATAAAATATGGCTGTGACACAACAATACCTGGATCCTCCAGCCAAAGCCTGCATTTCAGTGTCAGGATGAACAAATATTCATCATCTGATGCAGCCACTGCTGCCTTTGTGAACAGAGCATATATTTCAGTGCTCACTGCCACATCTCTCCTGAAGGCGTGTATTAAGAAGAGCCTGTGAGTTACTGAACTGTAAGGCTTGCAAGCCAGAAATTCAACCCCAGATGCAGGTTCATAATGCTTTTGGAGAATATTTAAATCACTGAGCAGAGCCTTAAATCATAGGACAAGAACACCCAACACACACCATTATACAACAAATCTTTTTAAGAGGAGGAGGCTGATAGAGCTTAGTTCCTGGCATCATGATTTGCAGTGTTTTGTAACCAAGGAGGTCAGGTTCCTACTCACAGATTAGGTCAGCAGACATCAACAGAAAGCAGCTGGGACAGAAAAAGCCTTCCTTAAGTTTCATCTTTGGGTGTGAGTATCACACAGCTGTCATTAAGGAGAATATTAGCTGTGTGCAGTGACACAAGGACCTCATCCTGTGCTGCTGTGGCTGGGCACCCACACTATCAGGCCAGAACCTGCCTCTTGCCTGGCACAGAGGTGGGAGCTGAGCACAGGGCAGCTCCAGTTCCTTTGGTTCTCCAGTTTTCAGACTAAGATCTTCCATTCACCCCAAACTATAAGAAAAGGGAAAGAGCCACAAAGGATAGGAACACTTCATTTGGCTGCAGTGTCAATCCTGATCAGAACTGAGTCATTAAAGTACAGCTATTTCAGCCATTATACCTAATTACAAAGCGGAATCAGTCTCTAAAAATAAAGCTCCAAGTGCCTGAACTATATTAAAGGCAGATAATTAACAATCAAATAGACGATGCCATCTTCCCCATCACATTAAGCCCAGGTCTCGTGCTGAGGCTCATCCTTTGAGCCTACTGCTAACACAGCATCCTCAGGTAAAGGACAGCAGCCAGGGCTTCTGACTGATGGCACCCATGTGCAGCAACCTCTTCCTCAGCGCTTTGGGAAAGGAAAACCAACACAGCACTTCTGTGGGTTTCGCCGCCAAAGGAAACTTGTCTGCATTAAGTTCACAATACAAACAACTGAGCATGCTATCTCTCCCCAGCTCAGATGCATCCCATCTATTTAGACAAAAAAGAGACACTTAGTCATAGGCGCTTCATCCTCTCCAAAGACAGGAAGACAAGCCCAGAGACAACCAGACACAAACCATCCCCTGGCTATGCCTGCTGCTTTCCAGAGGCTGCAGTCAGCATTACACACCTGAAAAAAGCACCAGATGTTGGGAATGTCCCTTCAGTAAGATGTCTCAGGCCACCTTCATCTCCATTTTACGGAGACCAAGCTTGGTGGGACCAGGAGCAAAACACCTTTGGGACAATAAGTTGGGAAACAGAGCAGGATTGCATAGGCAGCAACAGGCAGAGCCTCGAGGCTTGTTCTGCATCCCTAAACATGCCAAAGATCAGACATCTTTGAAGCTCTCAGAACTGCAAAGCTGGAGCAGAGGCTCACAAAAATAATCCTGTTCGTGGTACATCGTGTTCTTCCTATTTCTGAATGCGATGGGAACACTGCGAGAACAGCGTCTGCCATCGCAGAGCAGCATATTGTATTCCCAGGCCGTGCAGCAACAGAAAAACAGAAGTGAATGGACCAAAAAAAGCCTATCACTTCAGCATTATCAACCTCAAAAAGAATGTGTTCAAAAAAAAAAAAAAAAGTCCAAGTAGCCTAATGCACTGTTTGAAAGCTTTTTGTGCCCATTTTATCATCAGAGCAGTTCTCTGGGATATAGCTTCACAGAGGACCTAAGAGATAGATCAGACTGGAGAAATTCAGCTGCTTTGGGGTGCGTACCCTCCCCTCTGGTTCTTTGGAACAGCGTGAAGCCAATTGATCTGTGAAGCCAACTGCCATGAGAAAGAGCAGGGAAGGAGGGAGGAAGCGAGGCAGCAGTACTGGGGGACCATGGAACATCCAGCCACCGCCGGGCAGGGTGATGAGGCAGCACAGATGTGTATACCTTCAGAACAAAGGAGCCAGGTGTGAATGCAGCATTCCCAGCCCTCCCTGTCCTGTGCTGTGCCACTGGTCAGGCAATGCAGCCATCAGCTTCAATATGAGCTGTGCTTTGGCTCGACACAAGTGCCTATACGAGGCTTAAGAACACTGCATAAAGTCAGCTAAGTAGCTATGGGAGCCTTTGTGCTGTTGCTTTAGAGCTGCTTCAGTGGATGGACTCCTTCACGACACACACAGCTTTAACAGACACCACTCACCTCCCTGCACATCTCACCCCTTCCTGCCCTGTGTTTATCACATCTGTTCACTCAGCTCTTCAAACGTGCTCCCGGCATCCCACCTGCAAAGACTCTGCTCGCTGTATCTTCAAGTGCTTACAAGTGGGATTAAATAGCATCTAGCAGACAGTGAGCTGCAGGAGTCAGCACGTCTTTCACACAGGGTAATTACTGATCACTTATTCATTGCAAACCTTTTCTGACCCCATTCTCAAAAAGCAACATCTGCTGCATGGCATTGTGCTACAACTCCCATGTACATAAAAGGAAGCTACTGTGTACCAAAAGGGCCCTGACCGTTCCCTCAGAAGTGGGCATGGTGGTGATGGTTTGATGGCTGAACTATAAAATCTTAGTGGTTTTTTTCCAACCTTAATGATTCTAGGATTCTAAATCCACAAACTGGATGAGCTGTCAGTTTCTTGCACTACCTTCCTCCCCTTTGCCAACATTTGAGACATTCATATCTCTTGCCACTGCACAGTCACAGGTGTTAATCCTGTTCCATGCTCTGCTGTCTCTCTACAATTCTTAGAGTATGTGGAATGCCTTGTTTGGAACCTAAGAAACCGGAAAGCATTGTGGGTGGGGAAAAGCAGGGGAAGGTGATGGAGCATGCTGTCCTTTCCACCAAACATCACACAGAGCCGGTCAAACTGCCTGCTAGCCCATGCCTGCTCACAGCATGCAGCTTAACCATCTTCTTGAGAGTGGTACTAATGGGTATGGAAAGAAAAAGGAAACTAAAATATAACCACTTTGTCGCTGGTTAACCTGGTGCAATTATCACAGTGTTCATGTTCCATAATGGGCAACAAGCTCTCAGCACAGCGACATGGCACAGAAGCTCCTGGAGATCACAGCTGGGAGCGAGGAAGCACTCCTGGTTAAAAATAGGACAGAACATGGAAGAGGTAGGATTTGTAACTTCTAAATATAGGCTTCCCCAAAAGGATGCTTTTTACCCTGCTCACACGTCACACACGAGGCCTCTTGGCTCGAACCAGCAGCTGGCTGAGGATTTTTTGCCTGGTCCTAACTTTTAGAAACATCCAATCTTAAATTGCAAATTAAAAGAACAATTAGTATTTAGTGCAAATTCTCCCTTCCCCCCAGCAGGAGACACAATCCAGGACCACGTGAGCAAGAAAACACAGCAGCAGGTTCCAAATAACACGGACTCAGCCTATTTAACAATTTTGGCAAGCTTCTGCTTCCTGATTCAGTGTTTCAGATTTGCAACAACACAAGTGAGAGATTGCAGAGCAGGTTCGTGTGGAGGCTGAAATAAATGTAGGTCGACAAAACTGAATTTCTTATAAAGTGTAGGAGAGCTGTGTTGTCACAGCATAATGGTCTCCAGCTGTTACACCACCGAAACACACAGCCACGTTTACGCTGTGTGTGGGGAGTGCTTAAAAGCACATACAGAGCTGGTGCATCTGATCTCCAAAATCAGACTTATCTGCTAAGATCTAAGGCCTATGCAAGTTATGCTGTCAGAGGAGGGTCTCTGTGTTTTCTTTACTGTTAGCTACAAGCCAGTGTTTGTGCAAGCAGCAACAGTGCCATGGAAAGTGGTGGCCTGCCTATATGTGCAACAGCACTGGAAGATGGATTTAAAGAATACAGTAACACAGCCTCAGTGCAGCAAAAGCTACAGCGCCTCTCTGAATCAAACCATAAATCAGAAAAGCAGCTCTTCTGAAGTTTGTTTCTTCTTTAATTTGCATCTTGTTTGCTTGCTCCTCTTTTACAGTTTGTGCTTTGGAAGCGTGTTTCCCTGCTCACAGCAAAGCAGAGCCCAGGAGGCGAGTAATCTCACTCTCAGCACTGCAAGGATTCCTCAATCGCTGCCTATGTGTCTTTGGTGCTGGGCTGATCCTGCCCACCTGTGGGGAGCTCCCACTAACAGAGACCTCCAATCCCTATGCTGCACCCCAAAACCTTCACTCCACAAAAATACACGCTCCTGAGCACTCCTCCACACAGGCAGAGTAAGCTACAAACACCACTGAACTCCACTAACTGACCATAAAGGAGCTGTTTACAAGGGTGGATAGTGATAGGACAAGGGGGAATGGTTTTAAACTGAGACAGGGGAGCTTTAGGTTAGATGTTAGGAAGAAGTTTTTCACACAGAGGCTGGTGGCACATTAAAACAGGCTGCCCAAGGAGGTTGTGGATGCCCCATCCCTGGAGGCATTGAAGGCCAGGCTGGATGTGGCTCTGGGCAGCCTGCTCTGCTGGTTGGTGACCCTGAGCATAGCAGGGGGTTGAAACTCAGTGATCATTGTGGTCCTTTTCAACCCAGGCCATTCTATGATTCTATGATCATAACCTTGAGGTGACAGTCTAATCGTAAGGAGTGATAGGTGTGCACTTAATACTCAGGACACTTACTGAATAACAGCAGCTCAAGGAGGAGGTTGTGAATTCGTCTAACAACTTTCACACAGCGTATCACAAATTCTAGCACATCTCTAAGCTTCAATTTGTTTTCACTTTCGCTCCTTCCAAGAGATCAATGTTGCAGCTCTGAGCACATTATAAAGGTCCCAATGCACACCGTACCCTGGCAGAGTTCTGTGACAGCGGCCACCTCAGAAGTGGTTTGGAAACATCTCTTGTTTTGTGAAGCGATTTTAAACACAACAGCACCTCATGCAGCCAAATCTCAAATAAGTAATAAAAAAAGAAGCCATGGATATGCATCAAATGTTCACAGCTTCCCTGCTGCCAGCCTCTTTTCAACCCAGAATTCATTTCTAAAGGAAACCTATTAAAACAACGAGAAGACCGTGACAAAGACCCTTCAGCTGCTCATTCAGACCTGCAGTATCAGTTCTGCTCTGCAATTTAGCTGACCTTCACACTTGTCCTTTAGAGGCCAAACACAGGTTGGACAGAGCTGTACCAACACCTCCAAGTGCTGCGGGGCTGCACCCAGATCTCACCAAAATGGATAGCTCAGAAATTATGCCTAGTTTGCACATAGGAAACACACATTTATCAATTTCCTGGCATCCTAGCAACAGCTCTGTGGCTACAGCCTATATAGCTAACCCTAAAGGCAGGAGAAAAAAAGTATTTCAAGGTCAAAACCTGGTGTTTAATTTTGCCATGAATAATGCAGTAGCAGCAATGTGAAATCTTGCCTTCCGCCCCAATCAGTTTCTCAGCCATCAGAATTCCAGTGGTGTCTTTCCATCTCTTGCCAATTCACATAGGTAGATACTTGACAATTCAGTAAGCTGAACTGAAATGAAGGCTCAACAGAGCACAAAATTCGAGGCTAGTTGTGGCCTTTGAACCAGACCATTATGATATTTTGGGTCAGTGAGTAGGAAAACAAGTGGTGATAGAAAAACGTCGAAGTGTAAAACTGCCAGAAAAAAAAAAAAAAAGGTGTCAGAAACAATAAACTTTTATTCCTCCCTGAAGATGATTCAGTTTGTAATACAATCCCAAAATCATTTTACACACCAGAGATCCATAAAGTCCTTTCAGATGGAGGGGCCACAAATGGTATCTTGCTCTGGAGTACACGCAGTGAGCTGCATCTCTCCATCTTGTGTCTCAAGAGTTGATTTGACTGTGAAATTTTATCAGTATAGCTCTGGGGATGGTTTTATAGTGCTGAGAACAGAAGGCACATTCATTTCCATCTTTTTTATCTCCTCAGAGCTTGAACTAAGAATGTGAGAAAGGTGTAAACCTCAAATCAGAGATCTTCATAGAATCACAGGATGGCCTATGGATGGCATAGGATGAAAAGGACCACAATGATCATCTAGTTTCAACCCTCCTGCTATGTGCAGGGTCACCAATCTTGCAGGTAAAAAGTTCAAAGTTACAGTAGTACCTTGGCTAGGAAAATCAGTGATATGACAAGAGGCAGAAGACCTGAAGTCCTTCATGAGCAAATAATTCTTTGTTGGGTTGCACTCTGAAATAGTTTGACTTCAGTTGGTCTAATTAGACCTCCTCATCTCACAGGGAAAAGCCAACAGGAACACACTTCATTGATCACAACCACCAAACTGCAGCCCAGGCTTCCCAAGCGTCACCTCAGCACATAAACCATTCTAAACTGGACTGGATTGGCCATCAGCATATGTATGTATTGGTGGAAATCAGCTTACGTTCAGCTCTGAGAGGGCAAGGCTGTAAAGAAATATTCCCAAACTCTCATTTCTCTGGTCACATGAGATGCACTTTTGTTGAAGAGATAAAAGATGAAAGGCAGAGTTAAAACAGCCACAAGCCAAACTACATCCCTCCAGGTCAGGGATCCTGGAATGTAAATACAATGCAGGAGAAAGCTATAAACTATCACACTTGATTGTTTTCAAATGTGTCTTTCTCTCTCTCTAGGAGGATACCTTGCAGTAAGCCGTGGTGCCTCCTCACATACAGTGCCCCCAGTTAGCAGAAGCAGTCTTTGAGTGAATCTGCTGAATTTAATCTAAGATCTAGAAATCTGTTCTTTTCTCATGCTTATTCCTTAATCGGATAGTCATTCAGAAGGGGAGAACAGCAAACACACTGTCAAGTGCTTTCATCAGCTGAAATGCATCTCAGATGCCATGCAGATGACCTCCACCTCACCTGTGCTCACACAGTCTCTCACCCCTCACTGAGATCACTGTGCCAACCCAAGCAACTTCTTCCTGCAAAAGATAAAGCTAGATATTATCTGGAAATGGTCTTAGGGCACCTAAACAGCTAAGAGGAAGATCAAGCACAAACCAGAGACAGTCAGTTACTACCTGCAGATAACTGAATGGGGAACACTTTGGCTCATCCTGATACTGTACTAACTTGCCCCATGGAGCATCAACAAATGGAGGAAAATATTTTTTTCCCCAAAAATTCCTTTTTCAGTTTTGGAACTCTCTAACATTTGATGAGAGCCAAAAGCCTGGATGGATTATTCAGGAAGCATTTCGACAACATAAGAAGCCTCTTTCTCCCAAGTAGCACAGACAGGAGAAAGCAAGGCTTCACTTAACCTGCAATGGGATGTGACACTGGGCAATGCAGTGAGGAGTTGATATCACCCAAAATCCAAGCCATGAGTCAGGGTACGAATCTGAAGAGACAGACACTCTATTTCTTTGACTCAAGTGTATTTTTTTTTTTAATGTTTGCCCAACATTTACTCCATGTGTTTTCCATCATGGAGTGGTCTTTGTACAGCCCCAGGATCATGACAAGACAAGCAAGAGCTCCTATTCTCTTGGTGTCTGAGCAGTGATGGTGTTAACTCTTGGTTTTGTTGATACTGGTTGTGCCTGGCACTACAGAGCATCAGGGACCCTTTCAACATCTTTTGGGAATAAAGACACATTACTAATTCTGCACAAATGTATATAGGATGAGACACAGACCTACAAAGACTCTGAACTACATGGTCACAAATCAGAGGCAGCAGAACAGCAGTCCAAGTGCCCAGTGCTCCTCCACCTGCTAACACAGGCATATCAGCAGAAAGCCTTGGAGTGGATTCTGGCTGCAGCTACTGTGATTAGAAGCTCTTTTCTTTGCCTTTCCCTTCCAATCAAATACTTTACTTTGCAGAGACAAGTTACATGCCTTGCTTTTATTTACTCAGAGACTGCTGTGACCCAGCAATCAGCACCAACACTCTTCCCATCACATCTAAAATGCTGATGGCTGAATAACATGAGAGAAAATTCTCTGCACTTTAATTGGACCTTATAAATCCACCAGACTTGAATCTACCACACTACTTGCACTTGCCTGTCTGCTTTTCACAGACCAAGGAAAGGCTGGCTTATGGGCTTGTGATTCAGACAAAGCAGAACTCCTGTAGATGCCCCACACTGGCACACATAAGCTCTCAGTTTTCATTGCACAAGGGAAGGTATGGAAGTTACTCAACAATGGGCAGCATCTCTATAAAATAGGGAAGAGCTTCCAGGTGCAGCTGGACCCAAACATCTCTCATGCCAGCACTTGCTTGGGATACTGGAACAACCTTTTTGCTCCTAGTCAGTTCAACTGGGGCCTGACACCACCAGCCACGTACAGCACAGGGGGCTGAAAACACTTCCCACAAGCTAGCCAAAATTTTCTCAAAACTTGTTTTACATAAGAGTCGTTTCTGTCAAAAGGTTGAAAAAATTAACTTCAAGATTTTTACCAATAACAGTATGAAAGACTGAGACACAAAGATATGGATAGATGCCTCTGTTCTACCAGCTCAATGTTCAAAGAAACCAGGGCAATTAATCAGTACATACTCATAGCTAGGAAGTATTTAACCTTTCTTTGGAGACAGTCTACAGAAGAGCCTAAATCTCATCATCAAACACCTATAATGGTTGAAGAACTATTTCCAAAGGATGCAAGTCAGATCAGCAATGGCTCAGCATATCTTTTATGAAACTTCTGCAAGAGGAAAAAGCAGACACAGTCCAGCACTAATTCCTTTTTCTATTAGAAGTCAGTGCAGACCATATGTGCTCCAACTCTCTGGACTCGAGACAGCCACCTGGCACCAAAGCACTGCACCCAATTAGCGTGATGGATTGATTTCTCTAAGAGGCCAAATTAATGCAAAGCATTAGTGTTATCCAGCTTGTATCAGCATCTCGCAGTATGCAGGAGCAGGTGACACCAGCCCAGCACTCTGAAGCTGCAGGGAAAAGGTCCCCAGGACTGGCCCAGCACATGGCCAAGGTTTGGAGATGCCTGGGGTGGCTGCTGGCAAACTTCTGCTCAGGTAGGAAACCACTTTGCCATGGATGTCTGGAACTTGCTATACATTCACTAATCTCCTGGCCCAGCAAATCCCATGCCATGCATAGTGCATCTCAGCAGCTTGCCTTCCTGCACATCTCTTAGCTTATCCCGTTTTACAAGCAAACACCACTTTCCCTCCCAGCAGCATTACTTGCAGCCTTGAAGGTCCCATGTTTTTTTTCACATCAGGACTGCTTTCAGCAAGCAAAGAACTGGCTCAGTTCATCAGCCAAGCCTTCAACAGCAGTAACCTGGACCACAAACCACGGTCAAAAAACCTTTTTAGAGCACAAGTAGACAAGCCATGTTTGGGAACCCTCATTATATGGCAAAATAACACCAGAGACCTCCATAGCAGACCTAGATTCAACGACTACTAGCTTCAAAAACGAGTCAATTTCAGTTTACCCTCAGTGCAAGAGCAGATTTCTTTTCTCCTTTAAAAGCCAAAAGCAGGAGCAAAGCACACGAAAAGGAGGTAATGCAGTAAAATGAGGCACTCTGCTCGAGTTTGTAGGCATTGCTGCAATATGCTTCACTGTAGCAGAAAAATAGATTCTTCTCACAGCATTTTGGCTGCTGCAACCCCCAGCTGGACTAAAGACATGCACTGAAAGCCAGAGAAACAAAGAATAATGAAAACAAATTATTATTTTTAAAAGGTTGAAAAAAGAATCAACAATTTGAATACAGCAAACGTGTTCATTTTAATTTAATACTGCTACAGGCGTACCAATAAGCTTATTAGAGTCTCATCACAGACAGATGGGTTCAGGGCAACACCAAATGTTTCTGCAGGCAGGTAAACACACTCAGAGTGAGTTTAAGAATAAAGCCTTGGGAACACACCTGTATCTGTAATAGGGGAAGTATGCTTGATTTCTGAAAACATTAAGAAAAACACATTTGCTTGGGGTTGATGGGCGCACCTTCAGCCAGAGCAGTATGTGCTCTAATCCTGACCATCTTTCCATAAGGGATGCCACAAGCCTGGTGGCACAGAGGTGTTTTGGCAACCCAGGACAGTTGCCAGAGCATCAGAACAAGCAAAATGTGGGAACCAGCTTAGTCATTGAACTTCAGAGGAAATAATGGCTTATCATCTTATTCCAAAAGTCAATCCAAGGGAAAGGAAGGAAAGAATAAGGGTACCCAAAGCTTTGTTTACTGATGAAGTGGCCATGCCCATTTTGCCCAGAGGAGCTGTGGGTGCCCCATCCCTGGAGATGTTCAAGGCCAGGATGGATGGGGACCTGGGCAGCCTGAGCTGGGCCAGATTTATTGGTTGGCAGCCCTGCCTGTGACAGGGACCTAGGTGGTTTCAGGAAAGAAACACCTGGAAACTTATGCTCAGAGAAAAGCAGCCAGGGCTTATAACCTCTGTGTTTTCTCTTCTGTTCTCTCTCCCGCTTGCTAAAAGGCATTCACAGTCCTCCTGCGTGGCTTGGCTGTAAGATGATTCCTTTGCTTCCTCCTCTGTAAGCTCCTTCTGACAGGTGTGCCCAGGGGCACGCTGGAGCAGCACCTCAGACATCTGTTGCTCCCTCTCCCTTTTCATGCCTGCCAAGAGACATCAACGGGATTGCTCTGCAAATACAGATGGGAGGATGCGACCTACGGGTACAGGCTGCACGGCAGCCCTTCTGGAGGTAAAAATAACAACAACAAAAATAACCGCAGCCTACGTGCAAACTCCAGTCCCTGCCCTTCTATATCGTGTTATGGTATCACCTAGCCACTTCTGCTAATGTCTTTTCTTTGGGGAAATGGAAAACAGGAACTTATCTACAGGGATCATAAAGCAGAAAGCTCTGTCTCCTGGAAACGGCGCACACCAAGAATAGCCTTTGATGGGAAATTCACCCAACAACTGTTTGGAGAGCACTGACGGGAAAACACAAGTTCAACCTTCCCCACAGCATCGTATGCAGAAGCATCCCTCTGCTGCCAGCCCTTCAGCTCACAGCTCTGCTTCCCGCTAACCAGGCAAAATTCTCCCCAGGAGAGGCAGTTCCTTCCTCGGGGGACAGAGGGGACCCACTGTCAACTGCAATAGTGTTTGTCCTGATTGCTGGAGTGGCCAAAGGCAAGGGAGTGGAGAAGGCAGCCTCTCAGCCATTTACAAATCAGAGAATCACCAAGGTTGGAAAAGACCTTCAAGATCATCAAGTCCAACCATCCACCTATCACTAATAGTACCACTAAACCACGTCCCTCAGTGCAAAATCCAAATGTTACTCGAACACCTCCAGGGTCGGTGACTCCACCACCTCCCTGGGCAGCCCATTCCAGTGCCTGACCACTCTTTCAGAAGAGTACTATTTTTGCAGAAAAGTAGTATTTAAAACTTCTCTCTTGCAGTTTAGACCCACATATATACAACTTGGAAACTTTTCACAGTGATTTTGGTAGTCTATAGTCTCTGTGAAATGCTGGGTGCCTGGTTCCTATAGATAGGAAGAGCCTGCCTGTGTATGTCAGCGAGCACACATGGATGGGGTGAGCCAGGCTGCCTAAAATAACTGGCTAAAGCTCAGAAGGCAAGCAGTCAGAGGCAGATGTCTCTGATAACCTTGATATCGAATGTTTGGAGGTCATGGGAAAACCCTTGCTTGAGTCTCTAGCAACTGTGACCCTCAGAAATGCTTGGGGAAATATTCTGCTCTCCAGCCCAACTTAAGCAGCTGTCCATACAGGTTAATCCATCACAGAACAGATAAAAGGCTACTCACATTCCAGGATTTGGGGCACTGCAGTTATCGTGGCTATGTCCTGCCCTTGGAATGGGTGCTAATCCACCTCTGGGCTGGGCTCTATGCCCTCAGCAATGCAGGAGCCCACCTTCAGCATTCATGGGAACAGAACAAGGATTATTACCCTCTCGCTTTGCTGTGGGCACATGCTGGCTGCCACTTAAGCAGAACCAGCACTCAACAGTCTAAAGAATGCCCCACACAACGCAGGTTGACCATCCATGGGGAATACACACAACAGCTTCTTACATGTGATTCCCATCCTGCAAGCCTCCAGCAGAAAAAGTGAGCCAAAGCCTCCCTTCCTCTCCCAGGAGAGCAGCACACTGAAATAGGCCCTGGTAGACAGAAATCCCAAACAAAAACTGCAGCTCCTACCTCCACATTCATGCACTAATGACACCACAGCCACATGCCGTCCTGCTTGCCATAAAATTACAGCACCAGTAATGATATAAATAGCTGGTGATGGGACAGATGACAACAAAGATGAACTGTTGGGGATTTACTGTCTGTCAGGGGTTGTATCAGCAGAAGGTGCTCAAGAGAAGCAAAGCAGCCAGTAGCACCCTGAGTGGCTTTGCCCTATTCCTACTGCAAGCTACCTTCACTGGCTTGTGGTGGTTAAGTGCACCCTGCTCAGCCTCAATGTGGGTGCACCAGTGCACGTAAAGCATTTCTATAGCTTTTTGACTTTTGCAAGCAGAACTGTAACAACAAGGCAGTCTTCTGTTTACCTCCATACTAAGAAAACCACACGTACAAAAATCAAATCACATCTCTAACGTCACATTTATTGGTTCGCATTTTCCAGAGCAGGCAAGTATTTGAACACTTAAGGTGACAGGAGGTGAGCTAAGAATCGAGAGAGATGAAATACTTCAATTTCCAATTTACGTGGATTTACCAGTGTCTTAGCAGTGATGTTTCATAGCATGTCTTTCCTCCAGAAAAGGAAGAGACAGGCTAACATCCCACTACCTTTTCCATCCTATTCTGTATCACCTCCAAATTGGCTCTACATGGAGATCCACTCTCCCCTACAGCAAATAGAACTCCTCATAGCATATTGTTTTCCTTCTAATTCAAGTCTCTATCAATTTAAACCCAAACTTGTTTGCCAATGCCTTAATGCCGATTCATAACACCACTCTCACCTTAAGTCAGGTTGTGGCATTAGCAAAGCCCCTGCTACCAACTTTCTGCAACTATTTCCACATCAGAAAATGTGATTTCTCATGGGGTGTGAGCACTCTGCTCACTGCCTTCTGTTCTCATTTCTGCCTTCTCCCATGGAAACCCAGCCAGCAGACAGCACAAACAGGACTTAGGGCGCATCATCTCTCTTCTCTTTCCTCTTTTGTTGTTTAAACTTCTCTGTCAACTACTGGGATCCAGAACTCCCTCCCTATTAAATAATGTAATTACCCGCTCGGATCTGGAGTACTATCATTAGTCTGCAGCTTAATAACATAGGTTAGAAAACATGCAGCCTATATACAGAACTGCATGTGGGCTCAGAGCATGGCTTAGCTTCAGCTGTGCTCGTACCAAAAAGCACACGAGTTCCTGAGCCCTTTTTGTTGCACAGAGGTGGACTTAGAATTCAAGAATCATTAAGGCTGGAAAAGACCACTAGGATCAAAGTCCAGCCATCAACCCATCTCCACCATGCCCACTAAACCATGACCCACAGACAGATCCCTGGCCTACAGAGCAGAGAAAGGGCTGAAGGTAATATCTTTCCTCATTTAAAGTTGGTGCCATGCGAGTTTGGCTGAAATTAGTTGAAGCTTCCCCTGTGGTTTCTCCTCCTTTCACTTCATCTGCTCTCAGAGAAGTAAGACTCTTCTTATCTAGGTATCCATTCCTACATGTGGTTTCATTAAGTTGTGGGATGAGGTTTTCTTATCCTCTGCAATCCACCAGAGTGGTGAACAGAACAGGCTCATGAATAACGGATGCTCAGAGAGGGGAAAAAGAGAAAACAGACTCACTTATCCTTGCTATTTGGTGTTATTGAAATAGGTTTTCATTAGCTGATAAACACTGTCAGTGCAATTACTCCAAAAGAAATCATCCTGCAGAACAAATCAGCACATCCACAAAGGATGTCTCCACTCCCTGGCCTCCCGAGGCTTCCCCATCGATCAATGCAAAGGGGAAGGAGAGCTAATTCTTCCTAGAGGTACTTTGCCTTTCATCAGAGATTTTCAAAGCACAATGTGAGTATTTGTTTTGTTAATGCTTAGATAGCCCAAGAGAAAGGAGAGCCTCAATGCATTGGGAAATTCTGATCCAACAATTTCAGCATCATCCCTATCCTGACAACTATGGTCTGACCAGACTGGACAGGAAAGGGGTGTCAGAAGAAACCAAAGCAAAGGACTTTGCATATAACTGACCATCAAGGTAATTAGGAAGATAACTAAGATAGCTCTTACACACTGGGTCAGACTATGAGCACTGCAGCCAAGCTCCCTGCACCAGAAGCACAACATCCCCATGCTACAGGCAGGAAGAAAAGCTCAAGAGGCCCAAGAAACTTCGATTCATATGAAGTAAAAGACAGGAAAGCTTCTGGTCCCTAAAAGACGACTCCCAAATGTCTCCTTGATAAGCTAAGGCTCAGGTGCCTGCATAGAGAGATCTACCATCCATCCCAGGAAGAGATTTGGGTAAAATGGATATATGAACATCAGCCACTCCTCTTTTCAGTTCCAGTACTTTCTTCCAAATCAGAAAGTATTCTATATTACACAGATCTATAAATAATCTATAATTTAGACATTTAAAAGAAAGAAGACAGTCTTACATTGGTTCCTTATGTCTGTATACAAGTATTCACGTACAAAAATGTGTGCACAACACACCACTGTTCTGGTGCTGCTTCCTCCAAACGGTTTCTTTTTTCCTCCCCCTCTCCTCTCCTCCTTTGCAGGATCACAGTAATGAAGTTAGGTCTGGTAACATTAGCAAAGCATTTATTTAATCCACCCTTTCAAATTCAACTGATATCTGCCCAGATAATATGAAGAGAGCAGCTGAGGCCCCTTTGTCAGCAGCCTTGAAGGAGTCATAAGCAAGGAGATAATAAGAAATCTTATTACCAGCTTGGAGATGAGAGAAAGAAAATAGGGATTTGTAAGAGACATATAAGTCAAAAGCAACCTTAGGCAAATATGTGTGAATAGGGCTTTCAAATGCAGTGCTTTGGGAGAGGCCTATAATAGGGTTTTAGATGTGTACAACACAACTAGCCAATTAAAAAGGAATTTTATCAGACGTTGGGCAGCTCTATCTCTATTAGGACACAAAAGTAAATACTTACCCTCAGCAAAAAAGAAGATAACTTGCCTCTTTACTCTTCCAAGTGTAGGGCATGGCTTTTTTTCTGTTCTCTCCTCTTTCCTTGTAAAGTGTCAATGAACAAAATCAGCATTCTTGATTTACATAGAGGACTTTTTATATAACTCTTCAGACACACAGAAACTCTCCACATAGCTGGAGATGCCACCTAAATCTTAACACGCATTCCAGAAGACAATTTCAGTAACAAGATGCTTTTGGAAGTCACTATCTTGAAGAGTGATAGCACTACACACTTGCCTGAAAAGTAAATGAAGTTGCCTATTGCTTGGAATTCCTCATGAGATAGAGACATGGCATGTTTTATTCATTAGTTACCTCCTACTTCTCACAGTTGGCTTTTTTGGTGGTAGTGATGGATTTTCCACCTTTTTTTCCCCCCTCCAATTTCAATCAATTGGCATTTTTATATTTGAAGCTGGATAACAATTAAGAAGATACTGAAGTTTCAGCCCAACGAAGAAGAAATAACCACATGGTGAAATTATAATGATAGTCTGATCACCAGAACGACCTACAAACAGTGCTATGCAAACTACTGTGGTAGAATGGCGATTCCTTCTTCTCTTTTTTCTTTCCTCAGAATAGGCTGGCAGTCAGTTACCCATCTCCAAGAAGACTCCAGTACACCACTGTTTACATTTGCACAAGACTGAAGAAAAGATTCTGCTGGCAGACACGAGGACCCATCACTACTGTGCTTTTAAAGCCAGCTAAGCTCTGTTTTAAGAAAATATTTTCTCCACTGTCTCAAAAGAGGGCAGCTTTCAATTATGAAACTTCACCAGGGGAAGCCCGTATCGCTTTCCACTTTTGGGGCTTGGAAACCTGAGACACAACAGAGGTGGTTTGCCAAGGGGCACTTGCAGTGACTCTGCTCCTTCTGATTTATTAATAAACTCTACACACTGACTCAGCTGGAAAATATGATGGCCCCCATGCTGCAGGATAGCTGGTTTGTGGCCCAGAAAGGTAACGCTAGTTGACTAAAGACAAAGCTAGCAAGTGCTCATAAATTACATCTGCACTCACCCTATTGAAGTCTATGCACTATAAACACTATTCAAGCACATGGCAGAAAGGCAGTCTGTCCCACTGACGACAGAAAGAGTTCTCTCTAACAACTATATGTACTGATGGTGTTTTCTAAGTCAAAAACTGAAATAATAGCATTCAAAGTTGACCCAAATACTTGACTTCACATGGCCCATTTCTGGGAAGCAAAGCAGCTGTGCAGCACAGACCCCATCCATAACACCCTGCTGCCATGCTCAGCCACCGAGAATATGAAGCCCCTTCATCACCACTGATTTTGGTGCAGAACGACCATTGACAACATTACATTAATTCCATACCAAACATACAGTCAGGACACAGGCCATGAACTCCCCTGACCTGCTGGCACAACCAGCCTGGATCCAGGGATTCTTCATAAGAAATGGGAAGTACTCAATTGAAAAATTTTAGCCTCGCTTATATCAGTTCTCCTTTTGGTCAAATCAAACATTAAATCTAACAGTGATAAAACATAAAGGTGGGTAGCAGCCTCCTTTGCTGCCCTACCAAAAGCAAATTTCAGCACTTGCAAAGAGCACAACTCACCCCTGCACACTGCCCTATTTCTGACTGAGGGGAAGATGACGATGGATCTGCTCTGCATTAGGTTTAGGATTTATACAACAAATGAATCAAGCTTGCAACAGAACTAGGAACTTAGGCTATAGGCTTATTAGGCAATGCAAATATGTTCTGTGCTATTGTAACAGGGTCCTTATAGGGACTGCTACGCAGCCCCACATTGCTCCGATCCCACGCCAGACCTACCCATGTGGTCGTGTCTCTGCCTGGGAGCTGTGCTGAGTTCAGCTCTGTATCTAAACAAAATTAAAAGCCTCCTATAAAGACTACAGTCTGCCAAGACTTCAAAAGAAAGGTTAAACACCACGACTATCTGCAGACACGTAGGAAACTATTTCTTTCTGTCATAACCAATAGTCTACTGCTGCATACAGCTGCACGCCACGGCAGGGAGCCGTGCAGAGCTCCTTTCTCTCTGTGTTTCACCCATCCCTGAAGTTATTCCTCCTGTGAAGTTATCCTTTCCCACAGCTGCTACGTCAATGAGGCATCTCCTCCAGGATCTGCTTCTCCTCTTCAGTCTCTGCAGTTAGGCAGCACAAATGATGCTCAGAGTGATGGTGGATGTCTATTGCCTTCACAGGTGGCTGCAGCCCTTGCTTTGCCAGGTCCTGCTGGCTTTCATGGACATTATTTCACTCAATGGAAAGATCCCACAGGGCAGACAACTTTGAGCACTGCACTAGATCTTGCAGGTCCACATTATTCCACTGCAGGCTTTGACAACTGCTTAACCTGGCACCTCCTGCCTCTGGCTCCCACAGAACTGAATCAAGATGCTCCTGTCTGTCCTAGCTGGAATCTTTCTGATCAATTTCAGTCTTACCCTTAGCTTATTGCCTAAACTTGAATAGTGTCGATGAGTGGGGGGAAACAGGAGATGTTTTAAAATTGAGATCAGCTTGATAAGACTTGATAAAAACTAAAGAATGAAGTGACAGCTGGTACAAAAAAAAAAAAGGATATATATATATCTATTCTTATTTGGATGATAAAGCAAATCCAGAAAATAAAGACAAGACAAAAAGACAAGGCATAGATAAAGCAGAAGAGCTGCCAATGCATTGGAAGAGAGGCCCAATTGCACCCTAAAGATAAAGGATACTCTCTGGCACAACACACCATTTTGAAGAGCAACAACTGGGATTACAAACCCATGCCAACACCACTGCAGCATCCAGGGAAGCCCTATGGATCCTCAAATAGCCACATGCTCAGTCCTTTACAACAGGGACAACATCTGGCAATTGCTGTCACAAAAGGGGCAGCCACTGCGCCTCCATTGACAGGAGACACCCAGCCCATGCCATACATTCACACACAGCCAACAGAGCTCAGAAAAAAAGCAAGAAAAAAAGATCATTAGCTTTGCTGTTCTGGAATGTGATTGTATGCATATTTTGGGAAGTACATACAAAATTTAATTCAGAGCTTCTTCAGGATGAACTTTGATAATGTGAGAACTTACGTTTACATTGTGGCTGACCCCGTATTTTGAGGGAGAGTTATGTTAGTTTGGGGTATGAAATACTTATTATCAGCTGATGATGATGATTATCAGCATGGATAAATATCTTGCTTCACCAGTCCAATTTACCACTAGAGCCCTAGGAAAAGCAAGCTTGCTTTGTTCCAGGTTTGTTCCATCAGGAACGAGGCACATGGCAGTGCTGAAGCCTTGCCATGACAGCGGGCAAAGCTGCTGCCAGAGCCATGCTGTCAGTCTCCCCTGAAGCCAGAGTAAAGCGAGCAAGGAAGGACCACGTTTTCTGTGCAACAGCTGGGAAAGAAGGCTACAAGAAGGCTTCTTTTCAAGCCCAGCCCTCGTTTAACTGACAAGATTAGACCAGAATCAAGCAGTAAGCCATTCTCAAAGCGACAGAGCAGGGATGTGACACGTGCACACACACATCAGACGATCGAGCAGCTGCTTCGGGTTCCTCCTGGAAGGCAGATGGGAAGTTCAACACAGCTTGGCTCTACAAAACTTTGGAGAATATCAACCCACACTTGATGAACGCTCCTTCCCACACCCTCTCCATAGCAGACTTAATCAAGAACAGCTTTTAGAGCATCGCTGTGACATTACGGGGAAGCAGCACAACAAGAAGGATGGAATATTCACATTACCTCAAACCACAGCAGTAAAACAAAGAAACTAGAAAGGTGGAGATTGCAGCTGCTTTCAGATATCAACATTAGTGTCTCCTCTTTTTCACTGCCTTCTTTTAATTTCAATTGAGAGGATTTTGGAACAGTGGCTGCTCTTTGATTTTTACTGTCTCATCGGTTTGTAACCAGCACTACATGGGCAGCAAGGCAAAAATAAACTGCTGTAGAGTTCAAAGAGGCCAGTGAAAAACAATATTTTTGTTCTGGTTCCTGTATGAAAAATGTGAAAGGTGCATCTCTTTGAGAACCTGAGTGCACTTTTACAGCCCTCTCAAACCACACCAAGCAACGCAGCTCTGATTTCACTAAGTGCCACGTGTCACAGCACTTTAGTAGTTTTTCCTTGAATAGAAGTAGAAACACACGGGTGAACTGAACACTACTGATTACCATCACCATTGAAGCATTTGATGATATCCCAAATGAGAGCATTTCACCACCACAAGAAAACCCTTTGTTACAAACAGGAAACATCCAGCCACAGCCGACGAGGAATGAACAACAGCCCTATGTGGTCTGACAGACGTTTCTATCCTAGTAGCAGCAACTGCTTCTTCACCTCTGAAAACATTACTCAGTAAAGCCCGCAGCACCCTGTAAGATTTGGTGAATGGGGAAAGCATCACTGAAATCATTCATCCAAATTCTTGGAGGCAACGGTGTCCCAGCTGGACTATAACTCAGGCAACCCCTCTCCAACCCCACTCCCCAAACATGAGCTCATATTTGCTTGCTGAGGATTCAGTAACTAATTTTTGCACCAAAACAAACCTAGCTGTCTTTGCTGACAGAGCTCCCACCAAACTATATATTGTTGTTATAGGAACACAGAGTAAAATACCTGACAAAGAAAAATTAAACAGATTCCACTGAGTGCCTCAGCTCTGTACAAAGAGCAGATGTTAAAACCTTCAAGTGGTGTCAAAATATCTCTCTCTGAGGTGGCAGGTTTTGAATGGTTTGGTAATTAAAAACTCTAAAGATTGCTGGCTTTAGTTCAGCACACTTCACATTCACAGAAAGGCTCTGCTCATCCCTGCACAGTGCCAGATATCGATGCAGGGCTGAGGTATTTAAAAAGCTAGAAACCAGGGGGCAAAACTGTTCATGTGTCAGCCTGCTGGATGTTGGAGATGAAAGACACAAAGAATCACAACTAGTGCTTGCATTCAGCAGATGAGGGAAATGTTTATGTGATTACAAGACCGCCTACCTGAGGCTATCAGAGTTCAGGTTGATTACAGGCAAAGCAATGACTTTGGCTTGGAAGTTTCGACCTTGGCTTAAGCAGACAGCCCCACATGGAGTGGAAGGCTAAGGCCATGAAGTTAGCAGCATACAAAGCCACCCAGAAGGAAGAGAAGCCACAGTGGTCCAACTCTCAGAGCAGCTCAAAAGGATGCCCAGCCATCCCAGTGCTTAAAGCATGGGCACCTCCTCTCTAAACACACGTCCCAGAGAAGAACACGGAAGAAGCAGAAGCTCAAGCAGGACGTGGAAGAATTAAAACCCCATCACATCTTAGGAGCTCAGTATTTCCCAGAAGGAACTCTGATTTGAATGTGCTGATAGGAAGTGCCAAAGCCGTTGTGTGTTGGCCAACCTCCATCACTATTTCAGGAGCAGGTCTGGGGACATTCCTTCCAGGATATCCAGAGCACACTGAAATATGCAAACTCCCCCATAAATATGTTATAGAGCATAAATATGCTATAAAGCAAGTGGGAAACCAAACCCTCTTCTAACACCGAGAATACTTTCCACACAAAATCCACGTTAGCAACTACATTTTTTTTTTCTGAAGTGGTGTACACCAAGGGTTAGTCATATACCTCCTATTAACTCTAATGAGAGCCTTATGGCTAGAACAGCAAACAGCTTTTTCCAGAACATGGTGGGTGGAAGTAATTTCTATTTTAAAAGGCCAGGAGTAGCAAAAAGACAGAAAAACTGAGAAAAAATCCCGTTTGTGAAAGAGATACAGTGTGTGTGTTCTCTGCCTAATGCCAGGGACTTGAAATGTGTCTTCAGATTAGTTCTTAAAACTTCAAAATGATGAGAGAAACTAATTTTCAGCATAAATGTCATTTGCTTTACTTGCTCCTTCCTAGAGGGTGAAGAACTTCTACGTGGAATGGACAGGGCACTGAGATACAGGCATGGAAGCTGATAAAAACAACAGGAGTTTGAGAAAGTTGCCCTGAAGAAAATGATAGAAGCTGACAGTAATTCAGGGCTGGCATATTTAGGTTATAAGAGCAGAAAAAGGGGGGGGGGGGGGGGGGAAGTCTTATCCAAAGAGCCACGACACGTCAAGAAAATAAGCATTCCAAAATGGAAACTCACCCCAATGCACCTAGAGTTTGAAAAACAATCCCAACAAAATACAGTTCAAGAGTTCAGTTTGGAATACTGAAAACAAATCACGCACTGAGGATTTTTACAAAACACTTCTGAAGCTACTTTAAATGCCTAAAGCTCCGTTACTTGCAAACTGATGAGACAGGCAGCAGACGTGAGAACTGGGTTGTGAAGGGCACAGTAAGATGGAGGAGTCTTGAATGGTGCCCAGATCCAAGCAAAGAGGTGGGCAGTTCTACCATTCCCACCTCTGAGCAGCAGATGCGGTACAAGCCTGGAAGCTCAGGGTGTTATAAAGCATGGAGATAGTTTAGCCTTTGCTTATTTTATCTGATAATTCTGTTACTCCAACAGGCCTGTTAATGATAACCTTAATATTTGTGCAAGGTTTCAAAACTCTATGCAAACATCAATTAATCCTCTCAATAAATTTGTGCAGTAAGCAAATGAGTACTTAATGGATGAGAAAGCTAAAATACATAGAAGCTAGAGCCAATGTTTTCAAACCAACAGTTGAATGTAACAAACCTGCATTTCTGCTTGAGTGAAAGCCAGGCTGGAAACATATACAGACACAAACATGCTTTTGTAGGCATGTGAGTGCAGCCAGACTGGAGGCACAGCTCATGGGTGCTTTCCTGGGCTCAGCTCCCTTGTGCTCAACAACACATAGCAAGAAGGATGCATGGGCAGTGGAATCCTGCCTCAAGGTCTGTCCAGTGTTCAAGCCTACACGGACTTCAACACAGATTTCTGGCCAAATATAATAGAGGTGAGAGATCAAATACATCGAAGTCCACAGAACCGTTACAGTTGGGAAGACAAACGAGAACATACAATCCAGCCATCAGCCCATAGGTGTGTCCACCCTAGATTATGCCACTTAGTACATCTACCCTTTCCTTAAAATACCTTCCAGAGATGGTGACCCCACCACCTCCAGGGCAGCCAGTTTCCATGCCTCACCAACCTTTATGAGAATAAATTTTTCCTGATATCCAACCTAATCCTCCCATGGTGCAACTTGAGGCCACCACCTCTCATCCTACGGCTGTTACGTGGGAGCAGAAGCCAACCTTCACCTCACTACAACCTCCTTTCAAGGGACTGTAGAAGGCAGTGAGGTCTCCCAAGAGCTCTTCTTTCTCCAGATTGAATCATCCCAGTTCCCTCAGTTGCTTTCCTTCAGACTTGTGCTCCAGCCCCCTCACAACTTTGTTGCCCTCCTTTGGACACGCAAGTTCCTACAATTTTCACAGAAAGGCTCAACTCTCCCTTCACAAAATAGACAATTTTCAGTGGGAACCCATAAACTATCCAACACCAAGAAATCCACATTGGAAAGAACTTTACAAATGCATCCCAAGGGGAAAGGATTCAGTAGGCTGTGTCAACCCTGCAGACAAAGTCAACAAATCCCTGTCTCAAATCCAGAGGAATGCAAGCTTCGTTAGTTTTTGTACTCACAAAAACTCTTACAGGATTTTTGAGTGCTTTATCAGTGACTACTGAGAGAAGGAAGCATCACAGTTATCAGGCCCATTCCAACATGATGGAAATACCTTCCCCCAAACATTACTGGTGAGCCCGGTTAGCTGCTCAGCTTTCTGCAGCAGCAGGTACTGCTGTTCTGTGCATACCTACTTATAGAGAGGGGTTCTGCTCAATATTACCATTCCTCATCACACCTGATTCTCATTTTCATTTGTCAGAAGTAAATTCTGCCTGCAGGCTCACAGTCACCCCCTGATCATTTGGATCCAGCAGAGGAGAGCAGTAGGTAAGCAGTTACTCACAGTGCACAGCAAGAGATGAGTCTCAGGATCGTCCTTTACAGATACCAAATATTGTTCCAACAAGGATGGGAGCTTTGATTCTCTGCAGGAGGGATCCCAGGGCTGCTCCTCCCCATGCTGGGCAGCTCGCTCAGCTCCCGTTGCACACAGCAGAGGTTGCTGCTTTGTTTTGAATGTGTTTGTCAAGGACACCTCAGTGTTTGGGTTGGGCATTTTATCATCTTTCTTTTATAAATCCAAATGAAACAGCACATCTGTTAGAGAAATGGATTAGTTACAAAAAAAAACCACAAACATGAGCAAGCAAAAGCAATTTTTATTTATTTATTTTTTAAGGCTTCAAGGAAAGGATGCGGCCAAGAGACATTGACGTCTGGAAGGATAAGAACCTAAAACGAATGGTGCATCAGGAGCAGCACAGGCTAATTTATATAAGCCAAAAACCTTTTGTACAAAGTATACTGAACTGTGAAACAGGTTTGAGCATGGGCCAAGTTGTGTTTCCTAGGCTGATGCATGATTATCCAGCATGACTTTGCACTATAACACAAGGGCACCGCTGCAATCTACAGGAGGGAGCTGCAGGAAAGTCTCAGGTGGGGACTCAGAGGTTTGGCATTTTCAGCACTGAAAGAAACCCACGTTTCTATTTCAAGTACAAGAAGCTCCAGGTTAAGCCTGAGTTTTTCACTGTGGAGGTGGGAAAAAGAGCAGATTAATTCTTGTCTGATTTATACCATGCAGTAATACACTCCCTCATATGCTTATACTGCTAAAACACAAACAGATGAGCTATCCTCAACTGACAACAGTGACACTTATCTTTACAGCCAAGATGAAATAATAATAATAAAAAAACAAGCAAAACTCAAAACCAAGAAAAAAAACACTACGGATTTTGCTGTCAGAGCACATGGAGTAAAACCCAGATTTCCATAAACCTCAGCTGTTGCTCCGGCAACAGTCCCTTTCAAAGAGCTAACATGCAATGAGCATGTTCCCAAAGCTGCCCATGCCATCCCTGTGACTCAGTTTACTCGCTGCAAACAGAGCTGAGAACCTCAGGTGAGAGCAACATGTGCTCCATGGTCTTTGCCTGAAGTAACCCTTCCTGAGGTCACTATGAAAGTCCAAGAAGAAAGCTTTGCAAGAAAGACTTGGATCTGTCCTGTTACCATCCCTGAGTAGATGCACGCTGTGCAAGACTGCAAGGAGATGTAGCTACAGATGCCCAAGACCTAGAAAACAACTAGAAGGCCAGGGGAGAGCCCACATGCCCAACCCCCTGCGCTTCTCCCTTTACTGCAAGGTGGCATTTCTGTCCTCTAAACAGATTACCATTTCATTTCCCCTACCTCTATTGCTGGCTGCCCATAGAGAAGCAACTCATTCCCTACCAGCCTGTTCCTATTCACCTGATCCTATTATTCCAGCTCATTCTGCCTGCCTGCGTGGGAAGGAGCACTTAATAAATCAGAATTCAATGCATCGTTACCAGATTTTTCTTTACATTTGCTAGCAAGGTGGCAGACGTTTGTCAGCACACTTCAGCTTGGGCTGAGCACTTTGGATAGAGCTCAGACCTGTATGGGAAGGAAATCTCATAGCAAAAGCAAACCTTTGTTTCAGTTTGTTGTGCTCTCCAAGCAAAGAGCTGAACTACTTTGCTTTGAAGCATCATCCCACGATCACAGTAAAAGACACCTTGTAGCTCATTGAAATACACGCAGCCTGCTTCATTCTGCATCCTCTAACAACAAAAGCCTGTCACTTTCTTATTTCTCTCCCCCAGCCAAATAACACTGGAGGTTTTCAGATTCGGACACAAACACGTTAATTGCTCAACAGCAGCAATAGGCCATACGTGATCGTAGGTCCTATTTCTCATTGTCTGCACTAAACAGAGAGGACAAGACTGGAAACGGTGGAACCTCATCATCTCAGATCTGCCAGTTACCTGGGGTGACCCCACACAGCCCAGCAGCAAGCAGGGGAGGAGCCACGGCTGCACAGTCACAGAGATGCAGGGCGTTTTGTCAGGTTAAACAAAGAACAAGACAGCTCCTCTGCTGCACCGCAGCCTCCCTGCTGACCTCACAGAGGTAAAAAGGCAGAAAGATGTGTGGGTTTAGCTGAAATTAAGCAGACAGAGGATTAGTGCAGGATTTTTATCTCTGACCTGGCTCTCTCTTGGGTGGACAGCTTACACTAACACACCTTGGCAAAAGAGAAACCAGCGGATGAATGATGTAATTTTGCTTTGGCACAATTGAAGGAAGGAGGAGAGGAAGTGATCCGTGCCTTTCTGTACACAAGGTAAGATTTGTTTCCTGCATTCATAGGAAAGTTTCCCACTCCTCCCATCTCAAAATAACCAGCGGCACTCAACTATACCACATCCTTAAAGTTAAGAGAGGTGGTGGGTGCTCATCCCTGCAGACACTCCAGGTCAGGATGGATGGGGCTCTGAGCACCTGATCAGCTGTAGGTGTCCCCGTTCAGAGCAGGGGAGTTGGACCAGATGGCCTTTAAGGATCCCTTCCAACTCAAATGATGCTATGACCTCGAGGCTATTTGGCAGTTGCACAGAGCACTGAGCAGTCCTGCATACATGTCCAGCACGAGAACTCCTCCTCCCATTGATCTGGCTCTCTACCAGTTCTACTAAGGCACTGAGAAAGAACATGGTTCAACCAGCGTGTGACCTGAGTCTCAGGATCTTGTGTTTTCTGAACAGGAAACACCTGCCTTCACCGGGAATTTGAAAATACAGAGGACTTTGCTACCCAAATCCTTATTCAGTATTTCACTTATTGAGCTTAAATTGCTCAGCTATAGAATGCAACAAAGAAAAATGCCCCCCTGAGCAGCTCCAATTGCTTGTTTTAAAACAGAATAATCCTGTGTAGGTGCTCAGGACAGATGAGAGGAAACAGTGCAATTCTGTGACGGTAACATCCTGACCCAAGGTGACACGTGTAATCCTCCGGCTTTAAAAACAAAAGCAAACAGAAGCACGCAGGGGACAGACACTTCAGCACTGCCATCATCTCTATGGTGAAGTGAAGCAGCAGATTACCATCCCAAAGAAGCATCCCAGAATGACTCTGAGGACAGAACATCACACACAGCTTCCACGGGGAAGGCAGGAGAAAAACAGAACTGCACAAGCACTCGTCTCCAGGGTTGCCCCCAAAGCAATAGCATGGGATGAACTCAGAGTGCTGGAGCAGCTGAGCTTTCTGGGGTCAAAGAATAGAATTTCAGTCCTCCGGCAGTCTTATGTGGCTCAGATGTTCTTGCTGTCCGTGTACACACGTGTGTTTTTACATGCATCCCTTACCTACATACTGAATAGCAGCAGCACGCACTACCCTTTCTTCCATTCTTTAACATTGACACTACGGCTGCATTTGAGCTCCATGGAAAGGAGGAAACTCTAACAAAGCAGGGGAAATCAATACATGACAACTATAATTCTCTGCTCAGTAATTACACAGAATTTACACTGCTGAGTAGGCACCCTCCACCGATTTTTTTTTTTTTTTTTTTTTTTTTTACAAAAATATTTACTGCAGCAGAAATGTAGGTTGAAGGCTAACTTTTGAGGCTTTGCCTTGTTAGTACATTGATTTTAATATAATAGCTAATTTCATATTGCACAATATGAAAGTGTCAGGGACACTTCTACAGAGGCAACACAGGCACCTGTGCCTACATTGTTCTTTTCCCTCATTTTCTATTCCTTTGTTCAAAAACCCAAAGGATCCCCAGTCCAACTGCTCACAATTCCTGCTCTCAGCTACTTGCTGCAGACTTTCCAAACAAACCACATTCCAGTTTAGCAATTCTTACGTACTTAGCACAGTCTCGGTAAGAAGTGAGTCACGTTAAAGAAAGCCCTCAATTCAATAAGAGACAAAAAACATCTCAAGAATCAGGTTAACCACCTCCACCCCGTGGCACAATTGCAGAGCTGTCAAGGTGACTGGACAATTATACTGCTTCAATATCTCTGCGCCCAGCTACTGCAAAGCTAGACAATGCTCAGACTGTACATTACAGTCATGGAAATAAGCCATGCCACCAAGAAAACCTTCCTGCAAACTTGGGAGAGGGATTGAGAAGGGAAGAAAACACCCCGACGTTACTGTCCAACTCCAAAACAAGCCTTCATCTTATATCAAACGTGAATGCCTGATCATATAACCTTCAAAACGATGGAAAAAAAAACAGCAATAGGAAGGTAGAACTGGAAATATGGAAAGGGAGTATGGAATGTTGCTACAGTAGTAATTTAAGATGAAAACAAGAGATGACCACATTTCACGGAGAGGCAAACAAAAAACATACGCTCTCTCTTTCAATGTCAGAGCTTATAGGTACCCAAGTACAACATGTAAAAGCAATCCGAAAGGGAGAATCTAATTCATTGAATTTGCAGCTGCAAAATGTAAATCAGTTTAAAGACCAAGTTAGACAAATGTGGAAAATAAAGGCTAATTCAACACAGCGATGCTCCAGATGCAGCCTCCAAACTGCACGGCTGAATGCTCAGAAGTTGGCCGCAGATGGCCAGAAGTTCACACCTTGGGTGGCTTCTGCCCCACTTGGAAGCTCACTCATGGGAGATGGGGGCAGGCAAAGGGACCCAGGCTACAACTGCTCCTGTGTTCAATGCAGCACAGAAACCCCTAAGTTGCTGCTCACCAGTGAAGGCAGCCTGAATGCACGTGTGAAGGGGAGGGTAACTCAGCAGCACCACAAGAGGATGGATGTGAATTTCTCTCTCTTTCAAAGGAAAAAAAAAAAATACATCATTATTTAATTTCCTTGATACTGACGTTGTCCACTGGCAAAAAAAAGGTGCACCATGAACCCAGGACTGTTTTTTCACAAGACACTGGTGTACAGCAGCTCCTATGGACTCTTGACAAAAGAAATGGTGTTTTCTTTTGCAAAACAAGACAGAGAAGAGTAAGCCCCTGACTCAAGAGCAGAGACGTCAACCCAAATTAGTGAATCACACCGGTAGGTACAGATGAAGGGTAGCTACATATTGTCCACATTTTCCCCAATTGCCAGTTTCTAAATTCAGTTTCTTCATGATAGAAATTAATTTAGTTTAACTCCAGGAAAAACAAAGGCAGAAGGTCAACACAGCATAAAAAGCCTGACTTCTCTTGGTTTTCCCCCCATGAGAACGCCAGTGCTACTTATGTGCCAGGAATTTCATAAATGACTCATTATCTAAGTAATAAAGTGTGATGTTTTTCCCCTCCCTCCCTCCAACCTCCTCCAAAAGCAGGGATTTTTGGGAGCACGATCAGGGCACCTTGCAGAGGGAGCAGAGGCTGCATTGCACTGCACAGCACTGGCATTGTGGACTTCTCTGCCAGGCACTTGACGCAGCTATGCAATGCTGAGAGGCAGATTAGGGACTGATGTGCAAGAGGAGAGCTTGCTGTAATCACAAGCAAAGTGGAAAGGCAAAGGGAAGGCAGCCAGGAGACAAGCATTAGAAAGGTTTGGTGAACACTATTAGGGGTGGCAGAGGGCCCCTTCGCAACCTCCTCTGAGCCCTTCTGTATGTTTACCCTTTGCTGGGGACACAGTGAGGACACAAAAGCTTTCACAGATACAGTGAAAGAATATTAAGAGGAATAAAATCTCTACCCAGGGCACAGAATAATAAATATTCATTGACTTTCCTCTTTGCACGTTGTAGAAACAGATGCACAAAGAAGTTCGGTGACCTGCGGGAAGTGAGCCAAAGGCAGCTCTTCTGCAAACAAAAAGCAGCTCCCATCTACCTCCTCAGTGGTGCTACACGTCACTGCTCATCCAGGACAGATCCAGGATACTGTCCTCTTCTAACCCCTCTAAAGGCACTGCCTGTTCTACTCCACGTGAACCAGTCCTCTTGCCCCCCCCCCCCCCCATCCCGTGCCAAACCCCCCTCCACGTTGGGAACAGCAGATCCCTCACTGCCAGGCAAAACAACACTCCAAGAAGTGGTCCTCTGAAACACTGAGATGTGCACTGCCTATGCCCCAAGTACTGCCAACACATAGTAGCTGTTGCTACTTTGCCAAGTTGCTGCTGTTCATTCCGTGTCCGAACACCAGTTCCTTCTTTTCTTGTGTAAGGAGAACCTGTTTTCATATCTCCACTCAACCCTTGTCAAGCAAGCCTGCTGTATTCCCTCAGACCTCTTTGAACATAACCACGCACTAATGAAACTGTTTGTTCCCTTGTCACGCTGCCAGCAGCATGCAAATGCTACAAAAAGCCACACAGAAGCAATGCAAGTGTAGTTCGTTTGTTGGGTTTTCTATCTGTTCCCAGATTAAAGACAAGCCCTACCACTCAAAACAGTTTAAATGAAAAGAAAAAAAAAAAAGCAGCTGTAATACATAGGAAAGAGGCTTTAGAACCACAAACTCGAATGCGGGACCCCAAATCAAACTTGGCAACCTTTGGTGGGAAACATGTGAAGGCTTTCGTTTCCATCCCTTCTCAGTGGCTCTTGATTGCTCTGCGCAGTCCCTTCAGATAACCTGTTCCACCTTCTATCTCCAATGACACGTTCTCCCAGATCACATCCCGGCGTGATACAGAGGCTCTGGGCTTTCTCATCATTTAGCTGATGATGCTTCAGGCACAACACCATCCTTAGGTACTCTGCTCAGGCCCTAAGAACTCATTCTTCAGCAAGGCGGCCCAGTTCACACCCAGAAGACTGGTATGGGATGGAAGGGGTAAGGGATGAGGCAACAGCTTTGCTCTGAGGACCTGAGGAGCGATGCTTTCTCAAAGCAAGAAGTTAAAGGCAGGTAGATGGAGAGCAGTCTATAACTAAATTGTTCAAGATGCAGTTCTTTCCACAAACGAATGGCTGAAGCACATCACGCATTGCCAGGAGCTATCAGAGAAGCATGTAATGTGAATCAGCCCAAGGAAAAGAGAGAAACCTGGAATGAGGGCTGGTGACACAGAACCCAGGCAGAGAGGAGACATCTGAACGTACTGCCAAAGGACCAAGCCCACAAAGGTCCCCAGGTACCACTGTGAACAGGCAGAGCAAATGGGTGCAGCTCACAGAAGCCTCTGCAAACAGCAGCACCTGCCAGACTGGGGAGAGCACTGCTCTGTTTCCATACAAACTCTGCCCATCGTTTCCTAATGCAATTTGCTTTTCTCCTCAATGTCTTTAACATCTCCAGTAGATTTAAAAAGCCACTTTCTTTTTGTGGAAACATGAAAGTTCTCCATTATTCAGCACTTATTCCACATGGATGAAGGTCATCGTCCTCCTTAAAGAGCTCTCCTGCAGCGTGTAACACTAATAGCTGTACCAAGATGAGATTTCATTTTCTAAGGCCTCACTTTTGACACCAACCAGAGCAGCTGGGAAGGGAGGGGATGGCAGCGGCAATTCCTCATGCAGCGGTGGGGAACTACACATGGAGCAGCAGGACCAAATGCCACCAAGCATCACTGCCCCTCTCCTCCTGCATTCAAAGGGCTCTGAACTAAAGGGCCATAGAGGTTGGCACCAAATCCCAAACTCCTCCAGTACATGGTGTTAATGCTTCTAAACAATCCAGAGTCGCCGCTCTTCCCCCACTTAGGGTCTACATAAGGTGAACTGCTGTGCAAAAGGCACTTGAGTCATCAGAAGGAACCCAGAGGCTCAAATTATGTCCATAATGGTGAAATGGACGGGAGAACAAATAGCAGTGAATGGTGTAAGCCCCCTCTCATCCCATGGTAAAGTCACGTTTTCCATCTTATTTCCAGCGTCCAACAGCTACATCTCCGCATGAAAAAAAAAAAGGTCGACCATCATACACCCACCCCACACATAACCCTCACTACAACAGTTAGAGTGCTCAGAGCCCTCTGTGAGCAGAGCAAGGAAAGAGCACCAGTCCCCTGCTTTGCTGACCTACCCCTGTTTAGTTCGCAGTATCAGCTGGTATAAACAGCCCAAAGGAGATTTGCCATCATCACGCAGAAATCACATGCCATTTAGAGGCCCCGGAATGGAATTAGGTTGACTTTGCAATTCAACAAGCACAGGAGGAAGATAAATAAAAAGTTGGTGGGTTAAAAGTCAGCCTGAGTGCTGGGAACACAGCTTGCATTTAGCTGTGCTGCACAGCTCAAAGACTAAAGCGGGAGATGTGATATTAAGGTTCACACGGCTGAGAAGATATTGGCATTTGGGCAGACGTCAGCAATTCTTTCAAGCGAATTACAGATACCAAGGGCTGAAAAGTCAGAAGCATTTCTCTTGTGTAAAATATGATATGCCAAGATATTTATTCTGTTGCAAATGATGCTTTACATGAATCTTAAACACCAGGCTTCTTGCAGCTGAAAACACTAACATCCCATCCTACACATACACACAGCTATTCTCCAGCTATTCTCGTTGTATGTTTCTTCTCTTCATCCCAACCTGCGGTCCCTCACAGGGCACCCAGCACTTGTACAGCATCCAAACCCTTAACACTAAGCTGCTCCAAGGCAAAAAACAATAGGAAAAATGCCTTTACACTCCCTGTTACAAGGAGTACGAGCACAGACCGGGCGATGAGTGCACATTACAAGCACTGACTACAAATCAGAGACAGCGTATGACAGCTGACTGCCTGCAAAGTGATCGAGTTCACGTTCCCAGCAAGAGCTTTCATCACCCTGTATCCCCTGCAAGGGGCTTCTTGCTTCCTCCAAGGGCACAGGGAGAAGTGGGACGAGGCCGAGCTGTCAGTGGGAGCACTGCCAGTTCCCACGCCAGCAATGCTGCATGGACCCCAGCAGGCAAAGCTGTCCAGCTGAGGCTGCTTTTAACCTCGCTGCAAATAACAGGCTTTATTCTTTTATTTATTTTTTGCTGTCGGCCAAATATTAAATGTCACTTTCATGCTAATTTTCAAGCTTGGACACAAGCGTTTGTTTTTCAGAGAACGCTGAGGAAAGCCTCTGCCTTCTGCACAGATGGATGCAGTCAAGATCGAGGAAGAATTCCACTGCAATTGATGAGGGGTGGTTTTACCCCACATGAAATTATTTCATTTGTGATTTTATTGAACAGAAAAAGGTTATAATTAAGGTTTGGAAAGAATGAAAGCCGAAGACTGCTTTAATCAAAACACGCAGCCAGCACCTAGAACCACAGAATGGCTTAGGCTAGAAGATAACTTAAAAATCACCCAGTTTCAATGTAAAAGGCATTTCACTATTCAGCAGAAGGAAGAGGGAGGCAGTGTGCCCTGTTAGGTGTTAGATCACATCCAGCTGCTCAAGAAACACAAGGAAACAGGAGGGAAGAACTCAGCTACCGACTACAGGCCTGCAGGATGTCACAAGGCTGGGAATCACTTTCTCCCTCCTCACCACAATTCCAGATGTCACAAAGGGCAGAAGATACAGGCACAGCTCAGACTGGGTGTGAAAGGGCACCATAATTAATTTATCCACTGCACACCGATCTCTACATAACTTCTGAAATGGGCCAGGACCATAAGGTACTGACAAACCTCTAGTTTATTAATAACGTTCTTTGCTCCTTGGAGAGATTACGTTAAAATAAAAATCCCATTTTAATTTTCCTTGAAGTCATCTGAGAAACACTCATTCTGGCTTAACCTCAGGCCTTCTTTTCTCCTCTTTCCCCTTCCAGGGAGCAGCAGACCACTTGTCCGTAAATGGAGATTTACCCAGTCTCCAGTTGTATGCAGGTGGGATTAGAACATCATCAGTGTTTGGAGCATCATGGCTGTATGCAGAGCCCTGCACAACCCAAGAGCAGCAACAGACAAATCACAGGTCGCCCATCCAAAAGGGCTTACATTAATTACGAGAATCCAGCAGAGATAGGAGTGTGATTAAACTGTCGCTACTGCCTGGGATTTGGCTGTCATCCAGCAGTAATCCCATGCAATCTGCATCTGAAGTGCATGTAAGGGGGATACCCCAACCACTTACCTTCCACAGAATGCAAAACTCTGGTAGAGTGCAGCATCCTTTCATGCAGAAGTAGTTCCTAGAGAGCAACGTCTCCAGAGGTGAGCTCTGAGCCCTCAGCTCTGCTCCTTCATCTCCCCGGACTATTGCAAACCAAAGAACACTGGGGACTTCGAGTTGGGTTGTAACTTTAATTAAGCCCCAAAAGCCTCTTTAAGGAAGAGTAGAACTAGACACAAGAACCATAGACTCACTGCTTAGCAAGTCTCCTCACCAGAAAACTAAAACTTGAGCATTTACATTCAAGCAGAGAATAGGAAGATTACTACAAGCTATTTCTAGATTCTCACTCTCATTTGCCAACTGACGAGCTAGGTGGGGCAGCAAGTCATTTCTCTGCCTCATCATGGAAAATGGGATAGAAATCTGGTAGACAATGTAAAGAAACACCTGGGAAGTGCCCAGACAAGGCAAAGGGCAGATCGCTGCAGCACAGTTTGATTTACAGTGTGTTATATAACATGAAGGTGGCAAACCCCATTTGTACAAGCAGGGTAGGATGTGAAAGTATAGCCAAACTCAAACCAACTTTGTGGTGGCTCAACAAGTTAAAAACCAACAAAGTTGTGTTCTTGCTGTACCTGTTGCTCCTAGAACCTTTTGATGAGATGCTGACAGCCAATTCAAAGTCTGCAATTTATCTTAAAATGCATATAGCTCCAGAATGAGAATTAACAATGCTTTCCCTGGGTCAGTAGAGATGGCAAATGCCATCTTTATTTTTCACCCTAACCTTAGATGGGAGAGGTAAGGCTCACACTCAGAAGCACAAGCACTCCCAGACACCTGGTTGGGAACAGGTTGTAGCTGTATGACATCATATAATTCACAGTTGGAGGTTTTCCAGTTAATAAAATGATCGTATGGGGCATTAAAAAAAAAAATAAAGACAATCCAAAAACAAAGCACTTCCTTCCTTTGCCACCTCCAGCCTCCTGAAATTCAAAAATGTGTTTTTTTCTTATAAGCTTTTTACACAGTGCAAATCTTATCAGTGCTTCTCATCACCGTGCCATGGGAAGAGGACTACGGATGGGTTGGAGGCAGTGATTAGCATCTCAGTAAACACCAGGATCTCATTGGGAACAAGCCCGCTGCTTCTCCTCCTGCCTCCACCCACACCCAGCATCAGAACATACTGCTTAGTCACAAAACAAGCTTGCTTTGCAAGAAAACAGAGACCACATGCAACCCGTGGCCCAGGAGGAAGCATAAAGCAATGCTCTTGGGAATCACCTAAGGACTGTGCTCCAAAAAGGCAACATTTAGCCCAGATTCCATTTAGACACCTAATTCCCATGGTTACTGATTAAAATTAACAGATTGAATTTCAATAGAAATTAAAAAATCTTTTGATGTGAGGATCCAGGCATCTGTAAATGTAATGGAAGTGGCATATACCACAGGTTTTCCTATATCAGCTTAGCTTCTGTGTTAATTAACTCTATTTGCTCCAATACCCCCTCCTCCTATCTAAACACATCGTTGATCACCACTGTGCTTCTCCTCCCTCATCCTTTCTCACTGTCTTTTCCTTGCCTTTCCTTATGCAGATTTCCCAAATCTCTGCCCCATACAAAACCACCTGCAACAGCTCCCCTGTGCCCCATAGATACAATTCCAAATTGCCTTTCTGGATCCTAGCAAACAGCACAGGTTTCCTTGAGAGTATCCTTACCTTGCACTACATCTCATCTGCTGCCTCCTCCCGCTCCCAAGGATTTATGGCCCCTCTAGGACTAATAAAGCCCAAACTTGCTGATTTGAAAGCACAGAGCAAGTCTCCTATGTTTACTCAGACCTGGAATACCAGAGGACAGCAGAACTAATTTATTCTCTGCATCACCAAAACCCATTTAGGATGACACTTTTCATCTAGTGGGATGGCCTGCCACAGTCTTTGCCAGCCACACCAGCCTGTGCCTTATCCAACATCCCCCAGGACACTTCTTCAGCAGCCCAAGGGATTACCAGAGCACTCCTGCCTGAAGGCTTCTGGAAGCAGGGATGGAGCAATGCACAGCCCAGCTGTCCTAAACCCACCTCCTTCTCCTCACTCGCCACTATGCAAAGACACCTTAGCTTTTGATCACACAACTCTTGGAAACAAAGAAGAGCTTGCAGAGGAGGAGCAGGACAGTGTTAACAGACAAGAAGCCAGACCTCTTAACCCCTCTGACACCAAGAAGGAAGGGCTGTCTGCACCCTACAGAGGCTGCAATCATAGAATTACTTGGGTTGGAAGCGACCTCCATTCTCACCCTCCCAATCACTTATTTTATAACACTGGACACACTGCTGAAAGAAGAGTATTGGGTTAACTTATTCTTAGTTTGGCTTTATGACTGCTTATAAATCCTTTAGGACACTAAGCACCCAACAAGGTGGTGCATCCAGCTACAGAAGAGCTTTCATTTGATACGTACTTCTCACCAAGACAGGACAGGAAGCAAGTGTGTATCACCAGATCCAGTGACAGCTGGGAAACAAAAAGCAAATCCTCAAATACGAGCTGTCATCCTGGTCAGAGCAAGATGACACCAAGTGGGAACGTGCATCTTCCATTTGCCTCAGCTGATCAAATAGGTAGTGTTATTCCTCCACATAAAACCTCTTATCCCAGAACCTGGGGGAACCTCTTCTCTGCATACACAGGGCTCAAAGAGCACACAAAGCAGCTTGCTCGTGTACAAGTACCAGAACACTGTGCTGTTACAGAACACATCGATGAAGACATAGAATCATAGAATGGATTGGCTTGGAAGGGACCTCAAACATCATCTAGTTCCAATCCCCCTACCATGCATTGCCACAGAACAACAGCAGAACATCTTTACACAGCAAGGATGTACCAAAATCAAGGGGGGAAAAAATATTGCCCCTTTATGACATTATCTTGTCATAAAGAAAAAACTGCATCTACAGCACAAAGCCATCATGAATACAAAGCTGAGAGGCAACTCCCAGCTGAGGACAGCAGAGCATTAATTGATGTGTGAGCAGTCACTGATGCCCAAGCCTCCTCCGCAGCAGCCGGGCTTGTTTGCAGCTCCTTTCCCACGTTTCCACCCCTTCAGTCTCCCTCTGCACAGATCCCAGCTACAGAGGGAACACTCCCTCTAACAAGTATTACTCTTTTGATGATTGAATTAAGACATCCATATGGTGTTAGCTGATGGCTAACAAGATACAGGTGGTCTTTCATCACAAGGGTAATTGGTCTCTGCAGCGATGACTAACGCACAAAAGTTGTCCCAGTTGTCATTTTTCCCCCTTAATATTATTTCTTTTCAACTCTAATAAGAAACATCAGTGTCTTGCACAGTTACAGCAGGAACGTTTTGTCCAACATCAAGGCTAGCAAAGTGAAGCGAGCTGCAGGGAAAGAGAGGTAAGCAGAAGCAGACAGGGAGGAGAGAACTGGTGCTCAGTGCATATTGCCTCCTCTTCAAACTCATGAATTTCCCCAATTGCTTTGACCTGCTGCCTTTGGTGAGCTCCCGCCCATTGCAATGGCCAATATGGCTCTTAAAAATGGTCAGCATTGTCGAGGTTCACGCAGACAAGTGCTTGGAAGTATTAAAGCACAGCATGACCTGCTGCTAACAGCCATCTGAGAAAATACTTAAATCCTCATATTTTAATTGGTTAATAAAGGGCCAGATTTGGAAAGACTCCTCCAGACAAAAGAACCATACTTTTGAAATCAAAAGGAGACTTTGTGAGAGCAGTTTTCCTCTAAGGAACAGCCAAATATCTCATTAGCAGCACAATTAATGAAATGGCTGTACCTTGGCAAAAATTAATCTGCAAAGAGTTTCCAAGTGCTTTCAAAATAGCAAAAATCAAAGGAGAAACGTAGGGATCAAACCCCAGCCTTTTAAAGCAAAGACAGTGTGATGTCTCTGAAGCCAAACTTCTACCTGAACAACCTGGAACAGCCAAGCAGTCCTTCTGCAGCCCCATGACCCCCTGCAGCACCTGCACTGCGCCATGCTCTACATGCATTCTGCTCCTATAGTGCTGACAGTGGGCTGGAGAGGATCTTTCCATAGTGCAAAGCACTCATCCTTTCCCTGAGCCCATAGTTCTGCAGATTTCCTTCGACATAAAAAATAAAAAAATGAGGTCAGAAGAGTCTCAAGCTTACTCCCAAGGTGAACCAAATCCTATATGCGAATAAAGAACATCATTTTTACATCTGTACTGTACCACTGCCAGCCAGAGCTAGTGATCAGTCCCACCTTCCTCAGGCCCAGGGCTGGTTTGGAAGATGTAGCTGTCAAGTGACAGGTTGGTCAGCAGGGAAACACCTTAGCATCAACAGCAATGCAGCCATCCTGCCAGCAGAGCTAACAGGTCCCAAAAGGAGGAGGCAGATGTCTGGTAGGTTCAACCCCAGCAGCTGGGTGACAGTTCTGTGGATGGGAGGTTGGGGTTTGTCACTGCACATTGCCTTCTTCCTTCTCCACACTGCACCAGGGATGGGCTCCCCCTATACAAGCTCTTCTCACTGATTTCTAAGAAGCATTCTAAGGATTTTTTTTTTTTTTTTTTTTTTTTTTTTTTTTTTTTTACTTCATTGTATTGCATAGTGCCCACCATTTGATTTCATGATCCTTCTTCCAGGTCAGTCCATCCAGGCCGACCAGACACTGCAGTTAATTGGACTGCAATGATGCCTCCACAGAACTGGGTCTCACAAAACATGATCTGTTGGGCCACGCATGCTTTTGATTCACATCACAGCTATTCCTCTGGTTAAATTTAGTTCATTTAGTTTTAGTCACCCAGAATCACAGCCCCAGCCTACCTGCAGCAACCTCTCCCCTTCAGAGTACAAATCAAAGTGGTTCATCACATCACCCAATGACAGAGGCAGGTTTCATGCCTGCTGGGAACCAGCAATGCATCCCAAATGGCACCACCTACAACTGCCACCAAAATGACATGCTGGCTTGTTAATTCTTGACATGGTCAGCTCAGCACCTTTCAATCTATTTAATTAGTTTTATGAACTCAAGAGCTAATATATATTGTCCTCTGCATGCCTGCTGTTTAAATGATGAGCAGCTCTCTCCCACAGCAGTGTTTCCAAGAAGCTGCTGCAGAAATGCTGAACCCCACGAGGCTCTCAGCTGATGACCATTTTAAATACACGACATAGAAACCAATATGCTCAAAAACAACATTTTACAAAGACATCAAAATCAGCAAATCCTTATCAAGTAAGAAATTAGCTGTGAGGTGCACAGGGCAGAGTAACACAGAAACAGCTCCCACCCTCAGTATGTTCTCACAGATTCATTTGTGTTGGACCCAAGCTTTATTTGCTCAGCTCATAACAAAAAAGCTATTAGCAGAAGGTTAAGGGAACTGGAACAATTGCTGGAAAATAATGGAGCTCATAGTACTTATGGGTGTGTGCATAAATACATTTAATTGAACAAATACATCCATTCTGCTACCGCCTTTCACAACAGCCTGCCTGCAGTGGGAAGGCTATTCCTGTTAACTGATTATTTTCACTGCTCCAATACTCCCTACACGCTTGTTTATGTTTCCATTTAATTTCCCAGGATATTATGACAGGTGCGTTACAAGGGGACACGTCCACATGGAGGTGGACAGCATCACTGAGTGAAGATCCACTGTGAGCAGAGCAGAAAAGCTGTAAGGAAAGCATTTGACTGCTGAGTTGTAGGTGGGTGAGCTCAGGGAAGCATCATCCAGTAAAAAGAGCTGGAAAGAATTGGGAAGTGCAAGCCTAAGCAAGACACACACATTCCTTGCACAAGAAAGTTGTCAGCAGTCAGACAAAATTAGCAGTTCCACTACACTGTCAAACCATCATCCAGCTACTGGAAATCCAGGTGAATTTCCCAGCAGGAAAAAAAACAGTTCTACAGAATGGAGAAGAGATGGGAACAATGCCCACCTCAGTGCATTTCTGTGGGTTCTCAGGGTGCTCGCTGTCATCCCATAGTACATATTATGTAGAAATCAAGATCTGTAAAGAACAAAGCAGGTTCCAGCATGCAAGCCCGATCATCTGCAAAGCCTGCTTTCAGCTCCAACGTATTCACACTTCTCAGAATTACATATCATGTCCTCCAGGTAACAGGCTTCAGAATAAGTGTGAAACAAACATTGCCATCAAAGGTGCTGTCACTGACTGCCCATCCTACAGCCCTTCAAATACAGTGAGTTTCACACTGGATATTAGTCAGACCATGATGGGAGCTGCCCTACAGAGGGTTGAGGTTTTCTGCTCTCAGTTTTTTTCTGTAATGCCACAGACCAACGTTTTCACTTTTGTTTTTAAAATCAAAAGTCCCAATTCCTTCCTTGCTTTGGAAATATTTATTGATGTACTCTAACGTATGTTACACCAGATACATAGAAGATGAATGGTTTCGAGGTTCACAGCAATTGCTTAGCTTGCCAGTGTGAGTTTCCTAATAGGTATTGGGAACACTTCTTTGTGTTACTACACACAAAATGTTGAATCAAACTCTGATTTCAGCATCTTGTGCTGATAACATACTATTAACACATGGCTAAAGATACTAACTTTCAGATTTCATTCTTGTCAGTAGAGAAAGAGTTCTTGCATCACCAAAACACAATGGTTGCTGTCACTGTGACTGAAGTAAGCTACCATAAGTGAATTTTCAATTGGACAAATTTATCCCTGGAGACAGCAAAAGTCCAACTAGGGCACATTTGTCTTCCTCTTCAGCAACTCAACTCTCAGCTTGGTGCTTCAAGCAAGCAAGAAAGGCACGAAATGTGAGAGCGAGCATTTCTGTGCAATTGTCACGGCAAAAACAGAGATGTCTCCACTCGTTCAACCCAAAATAACCCCACAGCACTGCAAAGCTCAGAGCCAGCAGTGATCCCACTCACAGCCCCATCCCCTTTGTGGGACTGGTTAGTCCCATTCGAGCAGTTGTAGGCAGAGCACACAGAGTTTGCCTCTTCCACCAATAACTCAGGAGCATTCACTCTCACCATTCTGTCCCCTTCCTGGGACTTGAGATCCATCCTCCTGTTAGTGCCATCTCTGAGTCACCAGGTCTCCCGTACCAGCAAGTCATAGAATCACAGAAAGGTTTGGGTTGGAAAGGACAACAAGTAACATCAGGTTCCAACCCCTCTGCCTCAGACAGGGTTGGCAACCAGTACATCAGGCCCCAGCTCAGGCTGCCCAGGGCCCCATCCATCCTGGCCTTGAACACCTCCAAGGATGGGGCACCCACAGCTTCTCTGGGCAGCCTGTGAAAGGTAAGTCCTGAACACATACGATGCGAGTCCATAAAGTGAAACACTGAGACCACTTTGGCAAACTTGAAGAGAATCTCTGGCACATTAAAACCATCACAGCATTCTTCTAACGTGCCAAGCAACCCAGCAGTGATCCTTTGCAACATCAATATCAATTTCCTCCATCAACAGGAGACAGAATAATAGCAACTTCCTCTCTATAATGCAGCCTTTAATTGTCCAAGACCTAATGCTGGCTTCCAGAAGCCATTCATTCTGCTCTGTAGGTAACCATGCTCTAGACAAGATGCAACAACTTCAGCAGCACATGTTAAATGCTGCAGGAAGCCCAGAAGGTGCATAAGGAGGCTGCTAATAACATTAATCTACCACAGCATTATCCTGGCTCTTGCCAAGCACACAAGCCAATGCTGAGAGCAACATGGGTGCTCCAGTGAGCAGAAAACACTTGTAAGCTCTTACTCATCCAAGAGGCAGCAAATCCATACAACCAGTCAGATCAGATTTTTTTTTCTCCCCCGTATCAGCTCTGTAACACTTCTGATCCCCCTCTTAATGACAAAGTCTTCATTGATTTCAACAGAACTCAGCAAGATCCAGCAGAAAAGGAACTAAGAAAAGTGGGAAATGTCAAGTGAGTCATTAGTGGGTAGAAAAAGGAACTGTGTAGTAAGTAGTTCTCAACATACTTCCCCCTCCTCCCCCCCCCCTTTAAAACAAATGGTGCTACAAATTGATGGAATCCTTTGACATTAGTGAAATTGCAGTAATAATGAGCCCTGCACAGCCTGCAGGAGCAAGGTGCTCCTCCTGTCAGAGGGGTTATTTATGCCAAATGCCAATAAATACACAGAGAGAATCACCCTGCTTGTTTTGATATCTTTAAAAAAGAGTTGAGACCTTAACAGCAGACGGAGAAAGGGAAGCAAACCAGCACCAAAGCAGACTTTCCCTTCTCCATAAAGCCATGAGAACTCCTATATTTTCTTATCTCTTGGCTGCTATTGCCAGCTTTACAAACTTTTATGTCAAACATGCTCTCAGTCGCTGGCATGGAAGGGGAACGTATCTCCCACGGGTAGCAGGAACAGACAACACTACCACACCAACACTGCTTCCTTCTGAACATCCTTAGGTGCGTGCCCTCAGTTACCACAGCACAGCCCTTCTCCTTGGGTTGGTTACTACAGCAACAGGATCTGTTTGAGTTTGGTATCAACACACTGCAGGCCTCAAGAAAACGTAACATACCCACTGTTAGCTCAAGAAACATGAAGCTACATGTCAGCAGCCCATGCCACAGATCTGTAATCTTTCACCCCGTCTCTCAAATTATGAAACTCCACGAATCCCCACCTCCTCGGCCGAGCACAAGCCTGAGCAACCTCTGCCTCCTAAGGAAGCACAGCAGAGGTGCACTGCCCATCTCATGCAGAGAAACCACAGCATACAGGACTTGAGACTCCAGGGCCATAAATGTATTCTATTCTATGGCTTTCATTACGAGTGAAAGTAAAGCTGCAATTTAAAAGCCACTCAAGTACTGCATCTGCATTCTTCTGCACACATGTGTTTTATCCTAATATAAAAGAAAAAAATGTTTGTTGGTGAATAGAGCAGTCCTCCTGCATTGTAACACGCCTTTACATGAGGTTACTTAAGTTATTCCACTGAACTCCAGTACATTCACAGGGAAGGAAAAAAACTCTCAGTGCAAGGGGTTATTTCTATCTAATTCACTGCCTTGAGACAAAAGAGGGATTTTATTGCAGGTGAGCAATAACTAGTACTTAGCTGTCAGGTAAGAGACTGCTTCTTCCCCCTGGCTACAGTGCAGCCCATACGTACGTGACAATACACTGAAGACAGCATGGACTGGTCAATCAGATCATTTCTAACCAGCAGCCAACCATGATGGAAAGCTTGGCCAGACTATTACCACTGCCATTAATTAGTTTCTATCCTAAGGGAACAACCTATGCCAGATTTGCTCTTAATTTAAACTGAGGGAACTTACCCAAAAACATTTTATCTGGTCACACACAGAGCAGCCCCCACTGAGTGAACATGCTATTATGAGAAAGCAAACTGATATAAATATAGCACAGTGACAGTATACACTCTGCAGTTATTTCCTCTGTGAAACAAAGGAGAATGAAATGGGTAAGCTGCTCAGCCAGCTTTCTGCTAAGGCCACTGAAAACTGCATTGACAACATCAACAAAAAATAATCAGCATAACACAAACCGGAGCAAATAGTTCTCTAATAACACCTGAAATAAGAATTCTGACCACTTCAAGTATTCTCAAATCTAAAATGACACACATTTCCAACAGCTTCCTCTCCATTTATATTCATTCACTCACAGAGCAATACTTCTGTTCATTTTTTCCTGTTAGCTTGTGCTTTTAATAACCAAACCGAACGCAGTTTGATGTCAGAATTAATCATCCCCTATTCCACAACCTACTTGTGATGGATAGGTTGGGAGAGGACAGATATTGAACTTCATTGCTGGCATGGCTGATAGGTTGGGTGTACACATACTCTCTTCTGCACCCCACAGTTCACATGTACACACTCAGATTGGGATTCCATAAGCAAAGCCAGTAATTTCACTTTTTTTTTTTGCAGTCTACCTGTAGAAAGGAACCCTATACATTTAAATGCATATTTCTGAAGGAAGCACACAGTAAGCAGAAATCATTTTCTTCTGGCAGCGTTTTCCCAGCCACAGCTGATCTGCCAACTTTATTTAAATAAGTTATTTTAGCATACAAGATGAATGTATCTAAGGACCAAGAAGAATCACTCTTCCTAATCTTCCTCTTACGCACCCTCCTTAATCCTGTTCTCAGACATGAAGCATTGCTTAAAAACGCCCATGGAACAGACTGAAAGTTGCTGCTTCTTCATATCGTTTTTTTTTAAATAACAGATAATCTTAGAATCACTCAAAATTCCAGCTCATCATTTACGATGCTGGCAAAGCTGCCCCAGTGAATTTAGTCTCATCATTCACCTTTGGGCTGGACAGTATCATGTATTTTACGTATCACCCAGCTCTATCCAGCAGATCCCTCACAAGCCCTTATAGAACAAAGGGAAGGTTAATAGCAACACAGAACAGAAATATCAGGATTTTATGGCCAGTGACAGGAAAACATGGACACGCTTTGAATATGTAGAAGAGCCTCTAAGTCACGTAGGAACACATCCAGGAATGACATGCTGTGTAGCTGTGCTATCCCAGGACACCTAATGCCCTTCAGGTCAGTGGGACTGCCCAGCTTTGGCCAAAGCTGTGTTCAGTAATAGCTGGGAGCTTGGTAAACGTCATAGCAAGGAGAGAACTGATGGCAATGTCCATCCAGTTGATGGCTGAAATGAGGGATTAAAGCACAAGTGCACAAAGCTTTAGATCCTAGAAATAATACTAACAACTTCAGAAAAAACACATTTACAGCAGCACATACTTAAACTTTACTGTGATTTCTTGCATTGGAGCAATTTACCTGGTGACAAGCACTGCAGACAAAAGGATGAGCCAAGCTAGTAAAGTTTTTGGTTTTGTTTCTTTCCCCCCCAGGTGAACAACTTCACCCACAGCACCCACTTTAAATCTGCTGCAGTGGGTACTACTGCTGAAACCAGTGAGAACTTTATGACAACCAGAGATGCTTCACCAGGTAACTCAACCCAAATTTCGTATCTTAGAGATCTGGAATACGTTTACAATGCCATCACCACAATAATGAGGTCAACTCTGGGCTCAGCATATCTCAAAGCAGACATCACCAGCTTCTTCATCCCATTTTGTTACATGGGTCACATTATTTGGGGCTCTGTTGCAGTACATTGGGTCATAGCACCTACTCTGTAACGGCCCCTGCTTGCTAAAATGTGATGGTGGAAGTGACAAGTCATGCATCTCCTTTTCAGTCAACCTTAAACAACCAGTATCAGAACTTGAAGCAATCTGGGCAAACAGCAGCTTCCTAACTATTCACTCTCCATTATCATGGCTGTCAATCTTTACCATAGCTACAACAAAAGAAAATATCAGGGTACTTCCCTGCTGCTTATTATCACTCGAGTACAGACCAATGCCACCTTACCTTCACAAGCACAGCACCACAGAGAGAAGAAACCTGAAGGCAGCCCTTCCACCGGCAACAAGTAGAACAAAAGCAACATGGAAAAGCTTCCAGTGAGAAGTTAACAGAGCCTTACCTATGTACAGAGAGGAATCTTTCCGCCTCACGTGGTCGTCGATGTAGGAAACCCCCAGGGGCTGGACAGGGGTAGCACCAATGCCCAGGAGGACCTGTGCTCCAATGAGCAGCAAGTACATCATGTTGGTGGCAGTCCGATTCCTGCAGATAAGGTCTGGGTCTGGTCCCTCATCACTGGTGGACCCATTGGCAGCACACACATCCCTCCCTTCAGCTCCCCAGCGTATCTCCCCTGATTCGTATTCGTACTGGTGGGTCAGAAATTCAGGCAACGCGGAAAGGAGGGCACCCAAGGCCATGACAATCCCTCCACATCCTATCAAGCGTGGTCTGTGTCCTCGGGCTCCGAAGTAGCTCACAAAAAGGATGAGGGCCAGGTTGCCGATTTCAAAGCTGCTGGCAATGACACCCACGTCTGCACTCTGGAGGTTGAACCGCCGCTCCAAGGTGGTTAAAACACTCACCTGCAACAGAGAAATCCAGAGATAGTTACTGAAAGGGAGAGCAAACTGCTTTCTGTCCTCCCTGTGTGCCTTGCGAATCCTTGCACATACTTGGCTCGCATGCTAGCACAAGTTTAGGAAGTCAGTCAGAGACAGCGATGCACAAATAGGCAATTTGGCTGGCATAGAAGGCTTCCATTAAAGCATTTAAATAAAACGGTGATCAAATGGCTTAAACTGTTCGTGGATTAGTTAATGACTGAGATCTTCAATTACAGAATAGCTTTGAGAAGACAAGCAAATTAAGATTTACATAGAAGATTTAAACCTACTACGAAGAAGGAAAAATGTAACGTGGTGGCTATTTAAGTTGAAAAAGAGGCACAGGAATAGTCATCAATCTCAAGACTGATGCAAAAAGGAATGACCTGTTCTTTGTATTCAAAAAGGGGCAGGATGAGAAGCGACAAGCTGAAACGACAGCAAAGCTGACTCAGATTAAACACAAGGATGGGGGGTGGGGGACGGGGAAGCAGCCTTCTGATGGCAAGAGATGCCAGGCATGCAAATATACTACCTGGAGAGGCTGCAGGGCTACTGGAAAAGAACACAGAGCAGCATCTCTTAGGAACACTACAGGTATGACTGATCTTGCCACAGGGCAGGAAGATGGATCTGGTGATCTGAAGCCCAGTCTTGATTACGAAGGGCAATGAAATGCACCGTGGGTTTCACACATTGGTCAAAGCCCTGAGCAATGGGGGTTGAAGATGAAACACTGGGCACCTCACTTGCTGCCATCCCTGTTCAGAAGAGAAGACTCAGTGCATTCTTATGTCTGAAGCAGTGTCTGATCTACATAGGAAAATAAAGAAATATGATCTTGAACGTGTCACAGAAACACCAAAAGCTTTTCCCTTAGATAAAAGACTACCTTGTTTTTCAGAATGCAAAAGACGACGACACTTAAGGTTGTCCTAAAACAGGCAAGTTTTGCTGTTAAAAAGAGCCACACCATGCTGTAAAGACCTCACAGCAGAAGGTAGCCCCTGGATAGAGTAAAAATAGCCTCCCACTGGAGGCACTGAAAATCTTTGCTGATAAACCTCACAAAGCAGGAGCCAGTCTGACCGACTTTAAAGTATTCTGACAGCAGCTCTTCTCCAGGGGCAGCTGGCCTCTGCTAGGGTAGAGCAGGGCACAGCCTGGACAAAGACAGCCCCATCAGCAACTCAAGGGAAAGACAGCAGGAGCAGCCCCTCTGCTCTGCATAAGCAAAAGCCCTGAGACTTCAGCCAGAGAGGTGCCTGGAGTCAGGCCTACAAGAATCACTTATTTGGGATTTTTGAGTATTCAGCCTTTGTCCTGTACAAGTAGTTGTTATTTTATGTCAGTGCTCAGATTCAGGAGCCAAGAACTGAGCAAGGGAAAAAAAAAAAAAAGAAAGAACCACAACCTAAAGTCTCAGCCCTCTGACTGAAGACAACACCACAGCAATAATTCCACCCCACAGCAAAGCCAAGTGAAGGTATGTGTGTGTCTGAGAGAGAGGAGACTGCTGTTCCATCTGGAACACAGGGTGCAGCTCCCGCTGGGTGAAACAGTGCTGGGATTCACTGGGAGAAATGCTGACCTTGTGCATGATGGCACAGTACAGCCTGTCCCTGCTGCAGCGAGCTCAGCCGTTCTGTTTGGCAAACAGCGCCTGAGTGCACATCTAAAGGAGATTTCACTGTTCCCAACCACTGTGGGACCCGGCTGAGCATGTGGGGACAGACACAGTCACAGCAAAGCAGAGCTATGTGTACAGCATCCTGCTGCCCAAGGCTGGCCCACCATGCAGTCCATTTATCACCCACAGCATGGATTGGTTTTACCGCAAGACGTGAGCTAATAGGGTCAGTGCATCACACCAGCAGGGCTCCAGCACTCAGCCCCACGCAGCAAACATCAGCAAATCCTGCAGACAGCACAAAGCCAGGCTCTGGGGACCCCTCCATGCTCCTGGACACCACGTGCAACTTCCAGCCGCTTAAATGGAAGTTGATGAAGTTCAGCTGTTGACCTCAGAGGCAAAAAAATCACATCCACATTGCCCATTTCTGAGCCATACCTATATAGGAAACACCTAATTACACATTTCAGCTGTGTAAACTGAGGCACACAGAGCCAAATGTTAGCAAGGCAAGTACAGACGGAATAACTCAGGATGGTTGATCTGAAGTGATTCCCAAGGTGAGTAGGTATTAACTAGTTTTGGAAGTCTCTCCTGCATTTAAACCTGCCTGCCAAATTGTCAGCTTTTACCTTGCATACATAGGTAACTAAAAAGCAGGCTGGCATTTAGAAACACTTTGGTGCCACGGCAGGGTGCTCAGATTTCAGAGAGCTGGGTTCCAGACTGCACCTTTCCTACGTGAAACTCACAGTGACAGGGACAGTACACCACTGACAAACCTGGGAATTAGAACCAGCAGCCCCAGCTGTCATTCTGCTCTTACTTCAGTTGGACTTGGGCTGTCCTTCTCCTTTTGTACTAAAACACAGTAGAGACGGAGACTCAGTCTGCATTACTCCACAGTGCTGCTTTGCTCTCTACTAACAGCTTCTTGCTTTGCTTTGGTGAAGAGACAAAAAAGAGAGAAGAAAGACCAAACTCCAACCGTCCTGATAAAGCAGGCAGGAGTTTATTCCTTTATTAAGTGATGCATCATGCATCAGCCTCAAGAACCCAGAAGAAAGCAGCATCTGAGAGCTAATGCTGACACCAGCATTAGCAGAGTGGGCTCCAAAACACAGCGACTGGGGGGGAGCAAAAAACAAAGCCCAAAATAGGACTGGAAAATAAACAGAAAAAATGTCAACATGCAGATTTTGCATCAGAGAGCACCAGCAACAACTGCATTACATCCAGAGTGGCAGCAGCTGAGAGAGCACAGCCCAAATCCTTGCTTTAACATTGGCTGTGACCTTAAATACACACGCTGCCTCCAATGCTGGCATTAGCATAGCAGAGATGTTACTAGCATTAATTCAAAGCCAACCTCTGCCCGTGGCTAAAATCATTCTTCTGCTCTCTCCTACACCCCACATTTACACAGCTTTCTGTGTGCAAGCATCCCCCAGCTGTAACCTGACTGATAGTTGCAGTTTGCATGCAGGAAGCTGCTGCTGCCCTTTTAAACTGCTGGATCAGAAGACAGCACTGCGCTGCCCATATTTCCCCAGCAGACCAACCATGGCAGCTCCCAGACACAAGCTCTATTTATCGAGAGTTATGTAAATGTTGCAAAAGGCATCACAGGTCCCTGTGAAATACTGACATCATGTGAAAGGGCTGTGAGGATTAGAAAGAGTTGCTGTGTGCTGAGAGCAGGGTGAGCGCTCGGGAGCACAGCCCACACGGATGCTGGTTCAGCATAAGGGATGCAAGAGGCTGGAGCAGCACTGGGGCTTCAGGTAGACAATCTCCTGTTAAAATGCAGAGGGATGCAGCCTGCAGCAGGAGCTGTGAGTTTGCTGTTTCCTGGCTAAAAGCAGCTCTGCTTTGCCTAGATCCCTGCTGCTCGTGCATCCTTACATCCGTGTGCCCTACAGCCCAGGCCTGAACAGGTCACTGGGGTGCTGCACCTGCCTTGTGCTTCAGCTGCAGCACTGCACACACACCGGCCTGCCAGCACCATTCCCACCACCCCCTGCAGCAGGAATTGCCTTTCCATCCCCAACTACATCCTCTGCCTCCACAATTCTCACTTCACCCACTCAAGACATCTCCCACCCAGCACTAAGATTTAGCTATAGCACTAGACACCAACAGCTGCTGCTTTGCAAGTTCACGCTCCTCCCAGGTAAGCCTGCACCAGATACACCAACTGAACCACTGTAACCTGCATCACTTTGGGCACCTGCACACTGTCCTCAGAAGAAAGCCAGGCTGGGGATCTAGAGAAACCATGTAACCCAGCCATCTGCCTTTGTGAACCCACAACCTAACACACAATGACCACAAGTAATTAAAGCTCATTGTATGCTATCTGCGAGCTCACAGACCTCATCTCCCTGCTCTTCTTACAGAGCCAGGGAAGGCTGCACTCCTGTTTGCCTCAGTCGTGCCCAAACACTCACATGGATCTGGGCTGAAGGGTCCTCCCAAGGACTTACTCTGAAACACTTCTCTGTAATTGAAAAAGGAAAGTGATCTCACATTATGTACACAGTGACAAATTTCCTACATAAAGGAGAAAAAAAATAAAAGAAATCAATCACCAGCTTGAATTTTTTTCAGCCAAAGCAACTTATATTGCCATCCCTGTAACCAAACCCAGGGAAGCTTTTGTGCCTTTCTGGCCTTAGTTCAATAATACTTGCTCACATTCATCATTCTTGTCTGCCCCAAATCTATAGATCTTGGCATTTCTGAATGATGGCACATTTGTTCTCTCTATAGGCTGTTTATTTTGCATTAATGCTCAGCAAAAATGCAATCCACAGACCTGCCTCACACTATTGCCCCACTTTATCACTAAGAAATGAATCGAAAGCTGGGGGCATGGTTACGGAGTCACATATATAGTGCACTGAAAATGGATATCATATTGTTCCTATCTCCAATGATCAAGTCATATTCACCCACAGAGTCTACAGATAAGTTCATTGTATTAATAATACGGGGTTATATATAGAAAACACATCGACTTTATGCCTGAAGGGCCTTTTTTAAAGGCTTCTTTTTAATGTAAAAAGCATTTTCTCAGTTATGTGGTAAGAGATCGGACTTGAAGAGACATGTCTGCAGCGCTAAAGGGTGTAAAATAATTGCCTGGCAACTCAGTTCCCAAAGGAAAACAAACGCCAACCGTCTCCCACAGTCTCCATTATAGAGGTGGGAAAGTCAGGTTTCCTCGAAGAGCCAAAAAGGAGCCATCCTGGAACGAGCACAGTCAGTCCCACGTGCCTTCAGCCTCCTTTCTTTGGCTGTCCCCTGGGCCTCCCTTCCAGCACCCAAGCAGGATAGGGCTAAGGGAATGGTGAGGCTATGGGCAGAGCCCACCTCAGGCTGCCAATCACTCCTTTCAACACCTCTTCAATTTCCACTGATGGGAACAATGTTCTCACTGCAGATGCTGACACCTGTGCTGACTTTGGGCATGTGGACACACAGGAAAGCAAAAAAGGGTGGTGATACCAACACACCCAGGCTGGCTCCGCTCAGGGGCTGGAAATAGTCTCTGCATAGAAATTTGCATTCACGTGACAGGGATAATAGACGCTGCAGCTGAACCTCTGCTGGGAAGTAGGGTGTTATTAGCTTGACTGTTGCTGCTGGCCTAGAAACAGCATAGGCACATGCACCAGTAAATCTGCAAGTTCCTGTGCTGGTGCCAGTAGGAATTTGCAGCTCGGATCCATGCTCTGCTCCACTGCCTGGTGCGGGCAATTTATTCCATATTCTAGGGACCAACTCTGAGTTTATTGATGGGGTCAAAGTTAAGCACATGCTCAAGGTCAGGATTTTCAGTGGCCTGAGCAGAAAAGATACTACTCCACGCAGCAAGAAAAGCACAGCACTTCTGCTTGAGAAGGATGCACGTCTCCTTCCTTCCTTGCTGCAACCACATAGAATTCTTTCTGCTACTTCTCATACCACACCGTGCCTCAGTAGCCCGTATTCTGGTAGCCATAGCACATTCCACTACTTCAGCAAGCGTGAGAACCATACAGATCAAATGTGCAACATAAAAATTAACCTCTGTGGAGCAGACAATCATTGCAGCAAACACCACTGAGGTGCTGCATCTGCTTCCATGGGACAGCATGGACTGGCCCCTTTTCCTGCCTCCCCTCAGGAAGAGCAGAGTGCTGTCCCACTTGAAGAGATACGAGCACAGAGGCTGTCAGGGGGTGTTAATTGCACCCTTCCCCCTCACGTCCATCATGAAACAACACTGAGTCACCAGCAGCTCAAAATAGACACAGGTACATAGCACCAGGCCACACCAAACTACGTAGGGAAGCCTGAAAAGCTTTTTCTGTTGCTCTGAAACAGACACACCACATTTTTTCCTCTCTACAGAACCCTTCTGAAGTCCCAGCCTATGGGAATATTATCACAGCCACTGACTCAGTGTCCACACAGCCCTTCTGCTCCCAAGCTTGCTGAAGATTCACTTCGCTGTATGAATGCAGGTGATATTTCAGTCTCTGACAAATTACCTGCATATATATACCCAGTGCTGGAACCCATTTGTAGCCCACGCTTCTCTTTAGCAGCACACATACAACAAAGCTAGCAGGTAGCCAAACCCTTATTTTTAAACGTTGTGTCACTTTCACTGGCAGCAAAAGAACACACTGCGAACATGCACAGAGCTCAGGCCTCAACCCCAGCACAGAACAGCACTGCTGGCACATTTCAGACCCGGAGGAGCATGAATTCCACGTGCAGTAAGCACACAGCAGCAGGGGTTCACAGAAAGGGGCCAGTGCTCAGCTCTGTGAAAGCAAACAGCTACAGGAATTCATCAGAGCATCTCTGACACATTCAGAAACAGATTTTTTTTTTCTTGTGTCCAATGAGTAGCTGAATGGAGCCAGACAAAAAGTAACTTAAACTGTGCATACCAACTTAAATGCAGGCTCCTACACGGTGACAGCTGCCCCTGGCACAAACAGGGCTGCAGTAAGATCCACCCATGAGCCCTGAACTGTACAAACAGGGCACCTTTATCCTGGGCTCAGCTCCAGACCAGGGGCTCTGATCTGCACTGTGCAGACGGGTCAGTACAAACACAGAGAAGAGATGGAGCTCAAATCTCTGGGGGGCTCTTACTGCAAAAAAAAAAAAAAAAGCCTCTTCTGTGGGCCACCAAAGCACTAGAGAGGCAGGATTCTGACTGCAGAGCCATCATTTCACTCTTTGCCTCCCCCCTTGCATCAATGCAGATCTGCAGTGAAGACTTCACACTATAAGCAGGGCTACTTACCACAACAGAAACCACAGTGCAAGCCTGGCAAGAAAACCTGTCATGCAAAGGGCTTCATGTTGTCTTAATTTATCATGAAGAGCTGAGTTCAGGACTAAGGGTTGCACCCAAGCCATGTCACAGCGCAGGTGTGAGGCCTGCAGAGCTGACTGCAGCATCTCTCCCAGCTCCAGGAGAGAAGCAGGGCAGAAGTGACACATGCAGGGCACTCTGAAGCAGCGTTAATACGAGCTTTGATAGAAGCTGAATTCATTTTTCACAGTCGGAGGACAGCGGTGATTATATAAATGCTGTATGCTGAGAGAGGAGGGCTTCTGACAAGTCCTGCTCCTTTTCCCCCACATCTGCTCTGGCTCTGCTGATATGTCTTATGTTCCACTCCCCACCACGGATGCGTGGCTACAGCAAACGGGAACCCAGCTTAAAGAGAACTTAGAGCCGTTTCTCATCAACCAGTACAAAAATACTTCTGTTTAGTAAGTGATGGGAGGAAGGAAGCCACTTAGAAGGGAACTAACAAAACAGCCACGTTCCGTACTGAGCCGCAGCATTTTGTGGTACCTCACAAAATAAAGGCATAAAACTTCACATCTCTGCAGGTGGTGTCACAGGTCTCCAGCACCCAAAAGCCAACACCCCACGCCGGTCCCACAACCACATGAGCTGCTTCTCCCCACCTCACACTGCAGCCCACACAAGAGCTGTCCGTGTCATCCTGCTCATTTGCTAAGTAACACCCTCCTACAGAGCTGCTTGCAAAGCACTGTGCTCTCCTTCCACGCCGTCCAAGGGTACAAAGGGGAGCTGTGTGTCTGCTGCTGCCAAGCTCCCCAATGTAGAGCAGGGCAGGCGTGGAGGCGAGCACAGAACTTGCGGCGTAAACAGGCAAGGAGGGGGGGTGAGAAGGTGTTCTGACCTCTATTCCTGCCTGAGAACCTCCTGTTATCTGAGCGCTTCCGGTGTGAAGAAGTGGGGTGCAAGTTGTGAAGGGCAGACCTGTGACATGTGCACATCAAAGCCGGGCAGCTCAGAGCACAGCACAAACCATGCAACATTATATCCCCCACCATCTCATCATCCCCACGTTGCCACTCCGCTCCTGAACAGAAGGCGATTTACACTTGCCTTTTAAAGTAACACACAAAAAAAAACCTATACAGGCAATAAAAACCATCTTGTAGTTAAAGAATAATTAACTTTGAGATCTAGCTATTGCTTGCAGACTTCTTGTAGTCTCACTTGGACTCAACATGTTGCCTGTAAAACAGACAGAAGCAATGAGATGCCTCACCAAGGAACAGGGCTCCTGTCATCTGGGGTTCACTACGAAGCGAGCTATCAAAAAGCCAATGAACAAATGTGTCTGCTGAGGCTGTACACACAGATGGCCAAATTTCACCCCATGCCTGCAGTACTAACAACCACTCTTGTTAGAGACAGGCACTGAAGAGCAGCTTACAGTCCCCTCCCTCACTATACAATCACCAGAGCCTGCAAAATTCAATGAGCACGCCCAAGAAAAACAGAAGTCACCACCTCCTCCACTTAGCCACCAAAGCCTGAGATGAGCAAAGCACAATACTACAGGGTTGGAATGGCTTCACATTCCTTGTTCAACATCATGCCAAACACCAGACCAAAAAAATGAACACAAGCACGTAACCCAGCATAATTAAGCCAGCAAAGCGGTCAAGGCAGTTCCTAACACAGGCTTCCTATACCAGAGGATGATGCTGGAGATACCTGCTGATGCATCCGGTCCACCCTCCATGGAGGAAGCTGGAAAACAGGTTACATGAACTCCAACTGTCTGATCGGTGCAGATCATTCTTCATGCAATTTTACTAGCTGCTAGGCTCAATGTTCTGTCTGCTTTAATGTAAGCTTATTAAAGCTTTCCTTGTAGCTTCATGCCTGTTTTCTTCCCATCAGTACACCCCCAGCACCCATTTCACATGCCACACTTCCATCTATTTCCACATTTCTTCGTTCATTCTTTACAGACAGCTTTTACAGGAACGTCATTCCCCTTATACTCAGCTCCCCCTGGTTCCTGCCTCCCAAATGTACTAATTACAAGGCAGTTTATTAGCTAGGCACATAATAGTTTTTTAGTTTTTAATTCCAGCCTGCTTCAAATGAAGCCAGGCACCACTGAAGCAATCCACTGCAATCAATAATAGGCAAAGAGATTTTCCAGAAGCACTTAAGTGGCTTTGGAACGAAAGTGCCGTTTTCAAAGAGACACTTAGAGTAAGTCACTTCTGTCAATTTGACTGTGGCTCAGAAAGCATCTTTGAAAAATAATACCCTCAGGCTCTTCAATCCATCACTACCACAGAGCTAGTAAAGCAGCCCCAAATAAGAATTTTCCTGCAAAGGCTCAAAAAGCAAAGACTGAGTGTCCACAGTCCCAGCCCACAAGATGCCCACGAAGCCTGGCTACACCATAACTACCAAAGTAGTTGATGGAGAGAAAAAACACAAAGAATGCCCAAGTCAGTCCATGACACTGGAGTTCATTTCCTGCTTTGTCACAAGGCCCCAGCCTACATCTTCACAAAGAACTGCATAAAGTAGCTGTTGCTTAGCCAACAAGCATTATTCCATGGCAAAGCTGTCTTCTCCCAGGTCTGCCACGTGTCACATTGCTCAAATGCAAATGCAAACAGATTTCCTTGGGCACAGACATCAGTCTTGACTGATGAAGGCAGTCAGTTTGGACATGACAGCTACAGACAGCCAACTGCAAAGCAAATCCCTGCCTTTAAAACATAACCCACATGTGGCTGGAATTTTCTTCTATCCCTGCCAAGATGCCACCATCAACAGACTCTGCCTAGAGAGAAATTGCTCTGAAGAAACAAGTTGCTGCTTCCCTATTTATCTCCTGGTTTTGGGAGCAGATGGGGCAAGGGAGAGAGCAGGGGTGCTGAGAATCAAATTGAGAGTGCCCAAATTGTTGCATTATGTGGGAACAAACAAAGGAGAAAGCAAAAATCATTTTGGCTCCCACTTGCATTTTCACTGCTGCAAAGTGCTATGCATCTCTTAAAGGCAGCACACCATGAAGCCTCAGAGTGTGATCTCTGAGAGGAATCCATGATGTTCTGGCTGTGCTCTACATCAGAATAACCAGATATGCTCTACTCATGCCAAAAGGCACTGATAATTAAACCAGAAAACGGCACTCTGCCGCAGCCCCTTTGCAAAATATTTGTTTGTTTGGACCAACCACCAACCCCATCACACTACAATGTCATCACAGCAAGTCATTTTGAAGTTGGGTATATGTGAGTATTGAGCTGGGAGATTAAAGAAGAACCAGGAAAAGCTCATTCAGGCATCAGACCATGTAACCTTCTATTGATTTTCAGACTCACAGTGGCTTCCACAAGAGAGCACTCAATTCAGTGACGCCTTATAAAGTCCCTACAGCTCCACTCGATGGACTTTCCTCTTATATAGAAGGAGCTCTCCAAGGAGTGAAACTCCATTCCAGATTTTCCCTTCTTTGACTCAAAATCCTGACGATACAAAATCTTCAAGTGGTTTCATGCTCTTATACCGAGAAGTAAAAATATTTCCTGGATGCAAACCAGCCAGTTTATCCTCAACACAACGCTCTTGCTCCAGCAATGCAATGAAAGCAAAGAACTTTGCATGCAGATTTACCAAGGTTGCTACCTAGCAAACAGATTGCTCTCTGGACATCCATCCATCCATAGAATATCCAAGATGTAAAGTATCAATATGGGAGCACCTTGAAGAAATGAACTACATGGGACCCTGGAAACCATTCAGACACGTACATCAGAAGAATGCAATCTGCACTTGAAAACAGCAGAGATCTCATTCTAGAGGCTGCATTTACACCTTATCATAGAAGCTGCACCCAAAGTTTCCCGGGAGTCATTACACACAACTACAGTGATTCATTAGGGATCTATTTAAATTGGGATCTATTTAAATAACAAAGTGAAATAAAAATTCTGGCTAATGACTTGTCCAGCATTAAGCTGAATGATTCAAATTAATAAGTTTGTCCTCAGCTTCAAGAGGCTAAACCTTAGGCCCCAAGCATATTCACAAGAGAAAGCAAGAAGAAATGTGAACCTTCTGCCTTGTCTAGCACTGAGATTAAGAGCAATATGGCCTGATGTATCCTAATTCACAGCAAACACTGGACGTCTGTGTAAGGCCTGCATTTGGGAAAGCTTGTACCGTTATGCCAAACGACACAGCAAACTGCAAGCAGCAAACCCACAAAGCTGTGCCTGTAGCACATGATTTGTTAGGATGGCTTCACTTCAGTGCCCAAACAACTCCCAAACTGTTTTTCAAGTCCATTCATTCACAGAAATATTTGTTAATACAGAAGCGACATCAAATGAGCAAACAACCACTTAGAAGCGAGAAGCTTATTTAGCTATATGGGATGTTTGAAATAGCCTTTGCTCTTCAGATTTTTCAAGTTGGTAGGTTTGAATCTCAAGGACTACAGGAAAGTGTTTTGGTAACCTCATGCCAGCTTCCTTCATACACATTGTCTTTTTAACATTATTATCATGGCATGCAGAAAGAAAAGCACAAACCCCAGTGCAGACCAGCACCACAGCCAAGAGCTCAAAGCAGCCATGAGGTTTTTGTTATCACCTTTTCATGACAGATACACAAACCTGGTGGCAAACCACCCCTCTGCACCAGAGCAGGGAAGGCAGCATGGGATGCGCATCCCTGCAGAAGCGCAGTTGAGGTCAGGAGGTGATCACAGTGCTGAGCACCTCCAATGGGACCAACCACGGGATCACACAAACCAGGGGATAATTCCCAAGGAATACTGTTGCCCTTCACAAACAGGCACCCTCAGACAAGGCAGCCCTTCAGCAGCAGCTCCTGCCCCTCAGCCAGCAGCTGCGCTGACTTCAGACATAAGGACCTGCATTATAACTAGCAAAAGGCAGCAGGAAACAAAGTGTGCATCTCATGCAGAGGCTGAAAGGCCCATTGTAATTAACTGCTCTCTGCCCTGTATTTTGAGCAAGACAAAAACAAAAACACAGTTTTCTGTTACTGGTAAGCCCAAACAACTGCTGCCCTATTTCTCCTAGAGGACCTACATGCTCAAGGTTCTCTCTTTGGCTGCGCTTGGTGAGGTCAGTTCTCACAATCTCCAAATCTTACAGATGCCAGCAGGAGAGAAACAGTATGTTTTAGTGGCACCCTGCACAGACATGGGCTGAGCCTGGCTGCACACTAAGAGCCTGTGACTGGACACTGAGGGATGAGAGGAACCAAGCATGGAAGAATCCTTTTGCCAGACACTAGCCAACATTTCTGCAGTGTGCCAGTGCCCACAACACCTCACCAAGCAACACGGACACCCTTCCACAGGAAGGGTAAAGGTTTCCAAACACTTCAGAGAGAAGAGCTTTACCAAACCGTGGCAATTACAGCTCTTTCTGCAGCCCAGAGAAACTACAAAAAGCAAACCTTTGGGCTGGAAGACGACAACTCCAAATGTCAGCTTGTCCTTTTTTTGAAGTCAAGACCTTGTTAAATATTGTGATCTTCCTGTTGATTCCCAATTAGAGGGAAATAAAACAAACTACCCGTAGTTTGGCATCTCAGTATATCCTGCAACACTGCCGAGTGTACCAGGAAGAGTAGCAACCATGTTTCCAGCAGATGGAAGTCATCAGCATTGCCCACCAAGCAGCAGGATACCACCAGGGCATCCCTCCTTCACATTGGCACAGGCTGCCCAAGAGGTGGTGGAGTCACCATCCCTATTTGATAAACATGGAGATGTGACACTGAGGGACATGGTCAGGAGGGCGAGTTGAGTTTGGACCGGGTGATCCTAGAGGTCTTTTCCAACCTTTGTGACTTCATGATTCTGCCAAATCATTTTCTTTCACTCAGTACTTGCAACTTCTCTTTGGGAAGCTTCTGACGCTGCTCCTCTTCTCCCTCAATGTCCCTCAGATTTGTACGTCTACATCCAGGTCTGGTGTTATTCAGAAGTGTGGGGGACTTGTCCTGCTCCTGTACAAAGCACACAACAGGCTTCCTGCAGCCTCTCAGAGACTGCCTTCCAGCCACAGCGTGATGTCTAGCCTGTACTCCAGCATCCTGAGAGAGCTGCTCCCAGGCAATTCTCAGTTCCATTGCTAAGTATGCACCTACCCCCGTTTGCACAAAGCCAAGGAGTGGGAAGAGGTAGCAGCTATTTCATGTCCTCCTTCTCAGAAATAAGAAACAAACCTCCCCCCCCCCCAAACCACCTTTTTTGCAGCTCTTCCTGTTGCAACTCTACCAAAGAAAGCAAATAACATTTGCTGCTCAACACAGACCTCAACTGTCAGGTATCACCTTGAAGAACATATGCACAATATATACTTCAGTGCTGCTCCTTATATATCGACCCAAGAACAATGACCATTTCAATCCAGCCAGAAAATCTAACATTCAGTGGGAGAATATACCACTAGACGTGACATCCACTGAAGTGTTTCTACATTCTTCCACACCCACATCACAGAATCCTTCCCAAATAACCACACTTTCAGTTTCTTTGTGGGGGAAAAAAAAAAATAGAGAGAAAACGTTGGATTCAGACACAAACATCAAAGCACCAAAAAAACTTGAAAGGAAATCTGACATAGTTGCTTCAGAAACCATAATGCTGATGAGTCACGAAGACCTCAATACAACTGAATTATCCAGGTTCTTTCAAACACTTCACTGTCATTTTATGGATCACCGTAACACTGAATTTTAAGTCCTTCTCCAGCTTCAGCAAACTATGGAGTCATGAATTACACAGACAAACAGCACGGTAAGTGTTTTAAAAGGATATTTAAATATTGAAAATAAGAGAACTCTAGCAATCCCCACCAAGAAAGCAGACCATTATGAAGCATGGAAAAACAACTTTGCTTCCACACCTGCCCTTGCAGCCACACATTTACAATTCATTCGGCCTGCAAGCATGCAGAAATCATCCATGGGATCACTGTAGACACTGAAAAGATAAAGATGTTTAGAAATACAGGGAGATGAACCATCTGCTTGACAGGGAGAAAGGATAGATATTATGAGGAAGGGACCAGAGAAAGGAAAAACAAAAATCAAACCAAAGCAAATTGCTTTTCTCCTTCCTGAACCATGGAAAAATAGACTAATAAATATTCCAACAAACCTGAAAGACTTTGCTTTTATGCTTGCTGCAAGCAGTCGTATAAAATTATGGAGTGCTTTCAGGCACTGCCACAGTGCGAGCTCCTGTCACTGATCTGGAACTTCAGTGCAACAGGCACCGTGTAGTGGAAAGAGGGAGCCTGTCTTCCTCCATTCAGTAAGGAACATTTAAGTACCAAAATGCAGAAGCGCATCACATCCAGAAGAGAAAGATGCTAACTGGAGAGCTAAAGGAGTCTAATTTTAGCTCTACTATCTTCCCTATCTTTGCTCAGTGGGAAGGGGCAGTTCTAGTCATGTTTGCTTTGTAGGTCTTCATCTCCACGTGCATTCTTACCTGGGAGAAAGGGATCAAGGAATCCCAGAACATCCTCAGCTGGAAGGGACCCACAAGGACCACCAATCCCACTCCTGGCTCCACACAGATCTACCCAGAACTCAATCCATATTTCTGAGAGCATTTCTCCATGCCTGCATCCATCTACTCAAACTGAAATACCTCAGATGTAGGGACCACCTCTCTGAGCCTTTACAGAATACTTCCCTAACTGGGCAGAGCCCTCCTTACACCAACAGAAAGAAGTGCCAGGTGCTGCAGGAACTCCATCAACAGTTTGCTATCACTATTCATTACACTGATACTGTACAAAGTGCGAAATCTCTATCTTGTAGAGTAGGCAATGCCATTTGCAAGAAATGGCACTGAAAGAATCAGAGAGTCTAAGAGCTGCAACACGGTGACCTGGAGATGGGACTCTTGGGGTTCCAGTAGTGATTGTGCTGCAGATGAAATGAAACCTGGTAAATCAAAATCTGTGGCCCATTTTCGTATACAACAGGAAAAAATGATTTCTTCTCGACTTTACAGGAACACTTCTAATAACACAAAGTATTATTGCCTGGTTATTTAAACTTCCTCAGATGACGCTTCAAATACATCACTTTGCAGAATCATCTGGAGTTAATCAGAAGACAAAGCTGGCCTAATTCATCCAAGCTGCAACCTCACCTAGTGAGTAGTGTTATCCATCGCTACTGTGAGAGAACAGCCAGAGACCAAGGAGCATACAAATAAAGAAACATTTTAGCTCATTATACACAGAGGACAAATTCTTCTTGATGAATTGCAGAATAACTCTTTTGAAGCAATACATTTATACTGCTGTAGCGGAACAGAAGCTGGGTCTTGAACTTTCACAGTAACCCTGAAAGTAAGGGAAAAGAAAGTTCATGCAACTTGAGAAATGCTCCTTTCTGAGGACCAAGGAATATCTGCTTACCTGGCAGAGAAGGAGAGGGATCACAGCTCAGCTGACCCCTGGAATGGGTGCTATGCTACAATTTCAAGAGTCGCACTGCATAACATCACTATGCACAAACAACCCGGACCTCCGCATCACTGAATTCTCTCACCTAATTCATGATCCCTTCAAACCTCAGCTGCATTAACACTGAAGGACATTAAAACTCACAAGCTATTCATCACACAGGCACACAGCCATTGCAATAGAGTTCTAGGGGGCCAAGGATAGTTAAAAGAAATGAGACTTGGTTGTGTTTTTTAATTTTTTTACAATGGATCATAACATTTCTAACAGACTGCTCTTTATTGCAGGGCTCACAAGTGTTGCTCAGAAAAAAAAAATATGGAAGAGCTGCCAAACTTTTCTGCTAAAAATAATAAAAAAATTAAACATTAAAAGCAATTGGTCTGCACTCTCACTTGTCAAATGTGTTTTCCTTTTAAAGGCATTTAATCAAGAAGCCATTGGATTTTAAGTTTGGATTTACACTGCAAATGGCGCAGAGCGTATATTATAAGAGATAAACATATAGCTATTCCCATTTCATCTATTAGCAGAAGGTAAATTAAAGCTTTAAACCAAAGTGTAAATGTCAGCTACTCGCAAACCTTCCTTGGTACTCCAAATCCAACCTGGAGAATGGAACAGAATTTGTTTCTACTCATTTGCATGAAGCCTTCATGTTAATGAGCCAACAATGACCCAAAGTACAGAGGAGCCTGCAGGCACCAGGACCCAGAGCTGAGCGCCTTTCTCCTCCACCCTGCAGTCACAGACCCTACAAACACCAGCAGGCTTCCAAGATGACTATGAATGCACTCAGCAGAGCCGGTTCAGAATAACTTTCTGTGCAACTCAGCTGCAAAACAGACAATATTCCCTAATGGGAAAGGCATACTAGAAACAACTTTCCAGAAATAACATAGCCAGCAAAGATGTATTAAGGAAAAATGAACTGTAAGCAATAACCAGCCAATGCTTGGCAATCTTCATCCCCGTTAAAACATTTATTTTCTCTGCATGTTCCCCCCCCCCCCTTAAATGCCCCAGTGACAAATAAATTATGAGCATTACAGCTAATTTATTACTCAGCACTGCTGAGAACAGAAAGGAAAAAAAAAAAAAAGTACAGTGATATTTTAAAGCAGATTCTTATTCTAGGAAAATAAATACTTGAATAAAAAACAATAAATCAATACATTCAGTGGGGGAAAAATGCTCTTACAGTTAAGCCACTGGAGTGAAGCACCCGAAACTCGAATTCCTTGATGTGTCAGAGCTGAAGCCACTTGGACTCTGCTGCTTTTAACTGAGCAAGAATTTGCTTGATATCTTCAGCAACAGAATACAGAATCACACTTAATCCCAGCTTCACCCCCCCCACACCTGCAGAACACCTCCCACCCAGGCCATCCAGCCTGCAGGCACTCAGGGACAAAGGCATTCCCTGGGCACCACTGTACAGCAGCATGCACAAGAGGGAGCCTTCAAGCACCGCAGTGCTACTGTGATAAGCAGGCCTTAATGACATCCTCCACGTGGACATTGCCACTGACCTTAAGGCCAGATGGACAGGGTCACTACAGCACTTGGACCTAAGAGGAGAACAGTGCTGTATTTGCCACATTTAACCTGGGGAGGAAGGGCTGCACACCAAAACAACTTTAAAACCTCAACTCCAAATAGTGCTCTTAGCTCCATCTCACAAGACAATATTTGTGTCCGTTCCAGCATGAGCCCTTTGATGACTGATGTCTGTTTTTATCTTTCATCCTACTTCTTCCTCAATTCGGTATTTCAAAGTCTTCACTGATAATAGTAATAAAGACCCAAATAAAGGAACATATCCCTTAATGGTCTGATTTTTGCATGGTCCTGTGCAGAGCCACCAGTTGGGCTCAATGATCCACAAGGTCCCTTCCAACTCAAGATATTCTATGACTCTATAGCATCACACACCACATCAGTACCCACAATCTCACCTGGACTTACACAGTACTGCTTTTACTGCAGATACATTGGGATGGCTTTTGCAAGCCGTAGCCGAGCGCTGCAGCACAGGCAAAGCTCCTGCCGCAAAGTTAAGCACAGCTCCAAAGTTTTCATTCAGGAAAACAAGAAACAATTTGGCATTCATTCCCACGCAAACGCCAATGCACCCTCCTGAGGAAAGACTAATTATTTTCCTTTCCATCTCCTGCTCAGGCCAGTCATCCCCTATCCTCGATACAACACGTGAATAGCTACATTCAGAGCTGCAGCAAACAGAGACATCTCAGTAGAGCTCTGTAAGAACAGCCATACCCGGAGCACACCAAGGGACTGCTTCCCAATGCACTTCCCATATGCATACCCTCCATCTAAAGAGGCCCGTGACTTTGGCAGATGTTGGGTGCTCGAATCTAGGTCAGTTAAAACCAGAGCAATCTGAGGCTAAAGGACAGAGGGAGAGAAAATTAAATTGCTCTCCTGCTCCACAAACTGTGGCTGGTAAACCAAGAGCCCTTTGCCTTTTGCTACAGTGTGATTTCACCACTGGCTGGGCAGAAGCCTTTGACAGGCACAGTGATGAAACACCCTGGCGACAAACCGTTGGGAGCACGGGAAGCATCAGTACCAATTAAAATACTCCAAAATACAACATTTGCAAGAATTCAAGGAGTGGAGGAGGAGCTGCTGCCGAGGTATGCGAATCAGCGTGATGAAAAGCCCCACGGCTGCACAGCCAGCACGCTGCTGCACTGCCTGAAAGGCACAGGGCTGCAAAATGCACATTCCCATCTCTCCCTCCTTGTGCCATCTGCACCAGCTAACGCACAGTTCTTCCATCCGCAGACCTCAGCTCCCAGAGAGCAACACAGGGGCTGGAAATCATCCAGGCTTTCAGAAGTTGCTGCTAAACCCTGAGTAACTTCTGCAGCAGGAATGCCTGCAGCCTACAAGCAGCGCTTCGCCCAGCACCGCTGCAGTTGCTGGGAAATTCAAGTTTCCAAAAACAAGCAGGAGTAATGAAATAAAACCTAGCAAATGCATGCTCAAAACCTTACAGGAATATGGAAATAACAGGGTGTATTCAACAACCCTAGAAATTAAGGCAGAAGCACAGGCTTGCATTTACATAAGCAGGGTACGGCACCAAGTCAGTTTGGAACACGTGCATTTTGCAGGCAGCAAGAGCAATACATTCTGGAACGTGATCTTGATCAAATATTCCCTAAAACTTCACAGGAAGAACCTCAGAGACACCACACTAATTAAACATAGGCCACCACTATTGGCATCCTGCGGTATTTTCACTGCAGAGTTCTGTGGGAAAAAAGAATTGGGCTTTATAGATTTTTATCAGCATTTATTATTTATAAAGCCCTGTTGGCAAGCACGATGTTTTATGAACAAATAAAAGCGAACGATCTCTGCTTCAAAACCACATAATGAATGTATACTTTGCACATACACTCAAGCAGGCACCGCTAGTTCATTGTACAAGGGAAAAAAAAAAGTTTCTACATCTCCAAAAAGATTAAGAAATAAGCACTCCCTTTTACATCTACTGACACAAAAGGCCAAACCAAAACTGAGACTTCCAACCGCTCCTAACGAGCCAAGCCCATCTCATTTCCTTACCACGCAGAGGTGCTGTCCCCATGGCCTCCCCATGCAGAGCCAGATAGAAGTGAGGAAATCCACTTGTCGCCGTATAAGGCAAAAAGAAAAGAGAAAGGTTTCTCTTCCTGAGTTGCAAATAAGCAGGGAACACAATAACCAGGGAAAGCTACTCACGGGGCCAAGCACAGCATGAACGTGGTGCTCAGTCACTACTGACAAGCTAAAATTAGTAGCTTATCCAACTGCCCAGAACTACGCGCTGCGATGCCTCCCCAGCATCCCCCTATTTGTCTTTCTGGTTGCTCTCACCTGTTAATTTGTCCCTTGGGGAGCAGCCACCCCAAGCCCAGCAGTGAATTAATTTGTACCCAGCTACACCTGAGCAGCTTCACAGTGCTCAGCTGTGCTTGGTCCTGAGACAGCACCTGCGAGCAGCACCTGGCCCCACAGGTCTGCAGAAGTGATTAGGCCCCCCAAGCCTTCACTATGCATTGCTCCCATCCTGCTTCTGTTCCCCCACGACACCTGTAAGTGCAGCACTCACCCCAATTCACCCTCCAAAGATAATTCCATGTTTGCATCTGTTCATTGTACTGAGAACTGCATGGTATTTGCAATGACGGATGATGAATTATACAGGGAACTGAGGAACACTTGCACAGTGCAGCTGGGCCACTGCTTACACATGCTAGGGACTGTTTGGAGCTCCTTTTTCTTTTATTTCTCCCACTGACCAGTTGCCTGGCTGGCATCAAGGCACAATGTCAGCTTGGTGAGGATGCACTTCACTACCTGAGGACAGCAGCACCTGGGCCATTAACCATCAGAGGAAGGAGCCAAGGCTCTGGCAGCACATTTTCCAAAATGCTCCAACATGCAGCAAGTGCACAACTTCAGTGCAAAGCACAGCCCGAGAGATGGGAGAAACAGGACAAGAACTGCGGGGCTGCGAACAGAGCACAATGCAAAGGAGTTTGGGGGGAAAACACCGTGCTCAGGACTGATCTGCTGATCCTGCACAGCAGGTGCTCACACACCACCCATTACACACACATACATATTTCCAGCATCCTGGCGCCCGCTGGGTGACACCACCTCCACGGGTCACTCCTTGGCCATCAGTTGGACCAAGGATTATCCCTGGTTCATTCAGGATGACAGCTCACTTGGCAATGAGCTCAGTGGTAACAACGTACTGACACACTAAGGTGCTGCTCACATAAGAGAGAATTACTGAATTTATCTTAACACAATTCCTTTGGAATTACAGGTACATTCCAAACTAAACTGATGTGCTCTGTAATATAGAGATGACTGCAAATTTTCATGCCATGTTTATGAATAGCAAATACTAACCACATTCATTTTAGCCACATACCTTGAAAAATTACAGATCACACTCAATACAAATTTACATAATTAGATGAGCCTGAGAGAAGCAGCGCTAAGTACCAAATACAAGCACAGAATGCAGAGCTCTTACACTTCATAATACATTACGTGTATAGCCTCAAAAAGCCTTAAAGATTACGACTACATTTCTTTTCCATGGAAACTATAATTCTCAAATCCAGCACGCTATTTTGAGAAATTTGATTCAACTCTCCACTTGCATCTGCTGGAAGCACAGCCCTTCGTATGCTCGGAGAGACGGGCTCAGCCTCACGGACACCTTCCCAACTCTTTCCTACGGTCCTGCTCTGACAGCAGACCGCAATAAGACTCAGCGCAAAGTCTCGTTGCGTTTGCTTACCAAGCAGATGCGTGGGGCTGCTGCGCTTTACCACCTGAAGAGGACGGGGGAAATTAGTAGCATAGGAATTAAAGGAAAGGGGGGGGGTTATGGAATGCCTCCTCCTCGCAGGTTTTCTCGGCGTTCACCCAGCACAAGGAGCCGGGCGGCCGCACAGCGCATCCATCCCCGCGCCCCGGCTGCGGGCGCCCGGAGGAGCCCGAGCTGCGGCCGCACACGCGAGAGGGGCGGCGGGCGGGGAACCCCTCACAGTGCTGAGTCATTTAAGCCGAGAAAAGCCGGGCTGGAGTCAGACGCACACACACATACATACATACACGTACAAATACGCAGCCGCGCTTCCCAAGGCTCTGCCCGGCGAACTGCCCCGCGCTCACGGCAACTTCCCCCGGTGCGCGGCTCGGCGGGTAGCGGAGCACTCACCAGGTAGGCTCCCACGGTACCCTGGGCCAGCATCAGCGCGCACTCGGACACCAGGAAGAGCTGGATGCTGGAGAAGCAGGACACCTTCCTCCGCCGCCTCCGCTGCCTCGCCGCGCCGGCCCCCGGCAGCTCTCCGCCGCCCGCCGAGCCCCGCTTCCCCGGCATCCTCCTCCGGGCACCGCCGCGGGATGGCGGCCCCGCGGCTGCTCCGCGCCTTCCTCCTCTTCCTCCTCACTCCGGGTGCCGCTCACAGCGGCAGCCCGCGGCTGCTGCCTCTCCGCCCGCGGGCTGCTGCCATGGCCAGCTCGCCGCCGCCTCCTCCTCCTCCTCCTCCTCCCGCCGTCTCTCCTCCCCTCGCCGTGCCGCGCTCCCTCGCTCCGCCAGCCCCGCGCAGGCCGGATCCGCGAGCCCCGCCGCCGAGAGGGGCGGAGGAAAGCACGGGGCTGGCGGAGGCTCCGCAGGAGGCGGGGCGGCCCCGTCCCGGGATACGCGCCGTCCGTTCCTCTGCGGTCGGAGCCTTCGTTCAGCCGCGGTCCCAGAGCCGCCCCCAGCCCCCGGGTGGTGCGTTGCCCTCAGCTCCCTGCTGGCTGCGTCCGTCGAGAAGCTCCTGCACACGGACTAAAGGGCAAAGGGAGGACCTATAAATACTGCACGTTCGAAAATAAATAAACAAACAAACAAATAAATAAACGGTAACAGAATCACAGAACATCGCGAACTGGAAGGGATTCACAAGGATCATCGAGACCAGTTCACGCAGCAACACCCAAAACCCACAGGCTCTATATGAGAGCAGTATCCAAGCACTCCTTGAACTCCAGGAGCTTTGAGCCGTGCCTGCTGCTCTGGGCTGCCTGTTCCACTCCTGCACAACCTTTCCCTAACCCCCGTATGACCCTGCCCTGACAGCCCCATGCCTTTCCCTGAGCCCTGTGGCTGTAACCAGGGAGGAGATCAGTGCTGACGCTCTGCCCCTCTGTGAGGTGGCTGTATGAGGGGACCAAAGGACCTCAGCCGCTCCTCACACATCCTCCCCTGCAGCCACTTCACCATCTACACCCATCCTGTAGATTCTCCCTAATAGCTTTTATGTCCTTTTTGTGGCACACAGTGCTGGAGGTGAGGCCACATCAGCACAAAACAGGAGATGTCATCTTGAAGCACCACGAGCACGTGGACAAGCTTTTGCTCTCAGGCCTGTGCTTCACATCCCCAGCCACGTGATTTTCTGATGATGGCCTTCCTTGTCACCCTCACCTCGAGTTCTAATTTCAAGAAGATATCTTCTTTGAAAAACCGCTAATCATCACTTCTACTATTACAGATTGCATTCCTTCTTGGCCTACCTGCAAAACCTGATCTGCTTTGCTCTTCAGGTGCACTTTTCCAGTTCATTTCTGGGTGTAGACTGGGGGCTGTGGCCGCACATTTTTGTGCTGTTTCACTCTCAGCTAAGCAGTACTGAACCATTTAGTACTGGGATGTTAGAACAGCTTTCTGTGGAAACAGAGGCTAAGTTTTTCAAAACGTGATTTGGATCCTAAATTTCATTTTCAACAATGTGTGAGACTTCTGAACTCCTGAATACATCCAAAAGATGCCCGTGAAAATAGAAGTCAGGAGCATCCTAATTCCTCCCAGCAGAAGTAACTCATCACCAGTCACACTGGGAAATCAAAAGAAGCACTGACATTATAAAGGAATTTTTGAGTGCCTCCTTCCAAAATGTTATCACTATCCAGAGATTTCCATTTTGCTCTTCCTTTATAGAGGCACTTCCAATAACCATGATGCTGAAAATTAATGTTGAACCACCTCCACCTGAGCCGGTAAACCTTTACCCAAGCCCAGAACTGCAAACCAGTGCTTGACAGGCACATGAGAGACCTGGCACAATCAGCTGTTGCCCTTTGCTCAACAGCTGCCAACATCTCCCTCCCATGCTGAACTTTGCTTTGCTGCAACTTCTCAGGCACACCTGAGTCACATCAAAGTCTGGAAAGGTCCCTTCATAGAGAGATTTGGACATTAATTCTATTAACGTAGTTAGATTCTGTGATTCTCTAAGATGTGCTTTGCTCCAAATGGCCTCTATAGTGTAATAAGCAGGATGGATAACCCAACAGACTTTTTAATAGGTGAAAATAGGAAAGTGTCTCTTAAAACACTTGAGGATATAGAATTACATCAGTGGAATTTGTACAGTTCCCTGCAAAAACAAAGGTTTGGAGTTTGCTGGTGTTGCCATTTAGCTTTTGGAGACAGAGCCAGCCTATGCCAGGTGGAGTTCTAAAGGCAGCAAAGCTGTGGGAACACACATAACCCACCAAGTGCATACCTGGCAACCCAAGTGAGCTGCTGCACAAGCTACTGTGCTTACCATGACTCAAGCTGGATGGTTTAACAAGTGCCATCACACATCACAGTCACGTCTTACACATCCTGCTGTAAGACTTTGCCCAGGAAGCAGATACATTGCTTGTCTGGCAGAAAGAAAACAGCTGCTATAAAAATCTAACTTTAATACTAATTATCTGAAACATCTGGTTGGTTAGTTTATTGCAGCAGAATACAATTATCACTTAAATTGCTGTCCAGAGGAGACAGAATGCTTGGATTTTTTTTTCTCTCTTCTTTATTTTGTACACTTGCACTAATTTCCTTTAGAAAATTTCCTCCTGTGTTGCTTTGCTGGAAGAAAGAATGAAGGTCTCATGTCTGCAGCCAGGTGAACCCAGCAGACCTGAGCTTGTCTCCTGCAGACTTACATTCCTGAGAGGTTTCAGCAGAGCGCTTCAGGAATGGATGAGTGAACTATTTGGATTTAATAGTTAATTATTGTCATACCCAAACAGTTTTTCTGGTCTAAATTGACCCAGCTAATGTGCGGAGTGCTAATGTTCATGGATTATATTAGCATAGAAAGGACTTTGTAACTAAAATAGTCCCTTTTCCTTGGGGCTTAATAGTTTTGCCAACACAATTCTCAGCTATTTCCACGACCATCTTTTCCCCCCATGATGATCTGTATTACATTTCTTGCAGTTACCCTGTCAGATTTTTATAAACACTTGAACATTTGTAGCTGGGAGGCAACGTGTTGTCAGAGATAAGGTTGGACACCACAATCTTAATCGTGTCGCCTCCCCTGAGACAGTCTTATTACATCTTGTTTGCTGGATGTCTCCATGCTGAGTCCTTGTGGGCTTCTGTCAACTTTCACCTTTGGGTAACCTTAGCAGCTGGAGCTTTCTTGATCTGTCTAAAGCATTCTTTTGCTTTAGTTCATTGGGCTGATGATGAAACCATCAGCAGTGTTGGTATCAGTAGGAGGAAGAAGACCTCAGTCCTGCTAATGAGAACCTCATCCAGCTCAGCATCCTGGAGCAGTGATGGCCACCCCTTGTGTCTGTCCTCACTGAGGATGCCACAGAGAAAAGGACAGGCAGGAGGAGAAGACAATGGTCTCATAGCAGACATATCAGCTGTGTGGTTTACATTAAAACACTCCAACGTGAAGCACTGCTGCAATCTTAAACAGGGTTTAAGGTTCGTGTACTGCCAAAATGGATTACATGTAGCATAAATCGTGTCTCCTCAGCATCAGATTGGCACTGCTGGTCAGTTCTACTTCATGCATTTGTCTGAAGGAAGTCTTGCATGCAGAAGAAGTGAGGAATAATGTCAGATACACTCAAAGAGAATGGAAGAACACGTAAATAAACACAAAACAGGGAGATACCAGCCAAAATGTCTTGAAATTCTATTCTGTAATTTTCCAGTGTAAAATCTTGTAGGTCAGGTGGTACAGGAGGGGGAGGGCAGGAAAGGATTTCAATGGTCTGTGGCATTAGAATGGGGTATGAATATGTGCATCAGCCAAGTGTGTGTAGCAGGAGGGAGGATGAGGTTGGTACAGCATCTCGATGGGTCAGCAGTCTTCATTTCCAAGATACCGCGATGCCAGCAGTTTTAATGCAGTGTCTTTCTATAAACACTTCTGACTTTACTGCCTTGCTATTTTGAGTCCTGCTGGAGATTTGGATTCATTAAAAAGGCATTTCCTTCAGAGAAGCTGATTAGATAGCTGTTTCTTCTCCTAGATGCTGAAGAGCTGGAGAACACCTCAGTGAGGCGAAAAAGGGCAGGAAATTAAGGCACCTTACTTTAACAAGAGGTGCTGGTTCACCCTCAAATCTCCCACTATTAAAAGAGTTAACAGAGGTGATTTGTAAATGAGAACTGGATGGTCTGCAATCTACATTGCATAAACCTGGCTCCTAACCTCTAATTACGGTTTTCCTAAAGAAATGAGACTCAGCTCTGAAGGGAGCTGAGCAATCTCCAATGCTATTGACTCCATGAGACCCGAGGGCATGCAGCACTTTTACAGGGAAGCCGAGCACCCTGAGATCGTGGGCTAAATGGGAATCAGAATGCCTTTTGGATTAAAGCAATGTGATTTAGCAAACACACTGTAATTGTGGAGTACTTGCAAATATTGACATCAGCCTGATGCTGAAAGTTAATTTGCAGAATCAGAAACTGAAAAGCAAACTGGACAATAGGCTGCCACTTTGGTGACTGTTAATGAGCATCTCTCAAGGAAGTGATTGTCCAAACTAGAAGGTGTCATTTAACACAAAAAAACTGTCCAGTGTCTTTTTTGTAAGGGTGAGATTTTGAAGCTCTAATTCTAGAAGATTTTTCTATTTAGGCAATTAACTATAATTTAAAAATAAAGGAGTTCACAGCTACCAATGATACGTGGCACTTCTGCTCAGCTCTGAGCATTAGTCTTATAGAGTGTCAGCCCAAAGTTCATCCCCAGCATTTCATTTTGGCTGCTTATTTTTCTTTCTGTGTTTGTTTGCTTTATTAACAGGGCACAATGTGGTTCTTTCCCTTTGCTGGATGTTGTCAAACAACAACCACTTTCCACCTCGTAAGTAACTTCCTTTAATAGCAAAATGCAGCAGAGCTTTCTGTGCAAATAAAGTGCTTTGAACCATGCAGGCTGTAAGGACTATGAAAGCAACTGGAGTTCCAAGCAGACACTAACCAGTTGTGCCTTTTACACGTCTTGCTAGATAATAATTTGAAGGATCCAATACTTGTAAATCACATTGGCTCTCTAATAAAGAAATTATTTATAGAGATACTCAATGCATCTTGAAATCTAGCCATGTGTGCACAGACTGGCTTCCTGTCGAGCCTTTTATTTACTGTCCTTGTTGATATCCTCTGTGGATCTTGCACTTTGGTGTGGATGCTTTCAATTTGCCATTCATGCTTCCTTCACTCAACACAGTCATATTTTTTTTCTCCTGGACGTTTTGTGCAGCATGAGCCTGTCTCAAGATACCAGTCTCTGACTTGTTGTTTTGTTTCTGTTTTTGTTTTTTTAAATTACAGCCAAATGTTCTTGCAGAATTGATTTTCTTAACGTTTCTGACCTGCTAGCACCCTGTCCTAGGGCTTTGCTGGATTAGCCTGGATATTGCCAGTGGAAGTGGCATGCTCGTGTGATGTTTGCAGTGAGCTGGAGTACCAGAGTCTGTAACACACATTGCAGTCACAGATGTAAGGCTGTGCTGTACACTGAGCAGGACGTTCTGTCAAGCTCAGATAAGGACTTGCACAGGACAGTTTTAAGCTAGATAATGAACAGAAGACAATGTTTAATATATCCTTTTCTATCCATGAGATAAAACAATTAACAAAGACAAAATAGGAACAGTAGAGATAGAAAAAAAAGGAACTGCTTTGACAGTGCCTGTCATGACGTTGCATGACAGCTTCTCTAAATGCTGCCAGCTTGCACAGACCAACCTTTGCATTGCATCCTTTTTTGGCCAGAACTGAGTTCTCTCACCCCACCAACTTCTCTGTGATGCCAGGTCAGTTCAACATCAGCAGCTAGCAGTCTTCTTGGGTGTTACCTTATATATGTACGTAATTTCAGTTGAGCTCTCTTGATGTAAAAGAACACCCTTTTGTCACCTTAGCCATGCCCATGAGTTCAGGTACCATAAGGTCAGTCATCATCTTTTTGACTGGAGCTGAATGGTCATTTTCCAGGTTCACATTAATAAGCAATTATGTGGCTTGAAAACTGCCATCAACTCGAGAATATAATGAGTACTTCTGTCAAAATTACATATTTTGCTTCTGTCTCATATTCTACCATAACAGCTTGTAGTAATTGGCTTGCAGCATTGTTTCTTGACAGCCTTTTATCCTCAGAAGGTTCACACACGGCCTAAAGGAAGCGAGTGGAAACTCCAGGAAAGGAGTTGGGTAATTTCTGTCTTTTTACTTATTTTATTCTGGAGAACAGTGATTAGCCCTCACTGTGCTTTATTGGTCCAGCTTCTAGAGACAGAAGAATCCCTTTATTTCCTTGGGTCTGTGAAACCATGTGAAACTGAAATGCCTATAACACCGTGTTGTAATAAATAATGTCTGAGTGTACTGAATGGCATTTAAGGCAGCGTCCATCTGATATAAACATGTAAGTGCAAGAAGATTTCTACTGAAGGCACTATGACAGACTGGCTGCAGACTTCTTGTGGAACTGTAGGATCCAAAACCCACCTTAATCTTGCTGCATCTCTTTTGACTTTAGTGCCTGAGTGGAATTTCCTCTTCTGAAGGATCCTGACAGCATTTGCTATGGAGGAGTGAGTGCCATCACTCTGAAGCAATGATAAAAATGCAGGATGGAGGAATGTAGAGGAGACTGGGGTTGCTGACCTCACTGGAACTTGTATAAGTCAGTGGAATATAAAGAGAACTCACTTGCTCTTGCAATGACCTCCAGTATAAAACATAGCAACCAAGGAAAGGTCAAAGAATTAAAGCAAGCCAATTGGTAGTGCTTCAGTAAAGCAGCTAAGGGTTTCTCTACTTGACCTTGAAATAAGCAAAGCAGTCTGGGGAAAAAATGCCCAATTCCTTTACTTACTATAAAGTTAATGGAGCCCCTGCTTTGGTTGCTGTAACAGAACAGATGTTCCATGAATCCCCCCACAGAAAGGCAGAATGTGGGCGAGAAGGGTATTGTTAAAGGAGGTTTGTGAGCTTGTTAGATTGATGCTTCTCAAACGCAGCCTCATCTGAATCTAGTTCTATACTCTAGAGCATTTAATGAGCATGGAGAAAAGGGAGTAAAATGAAGAGTGGCAAAAGAGAGAGAAGAAAAGTCTGACAGATTATCAGTTATATTCCTGCTCCACTTCTTATTGGTATTTAAAAAACAAAACAATTGGGTTACAGAAAAGAACCTAAATGCTGCACTATGTGTGTATTTGTTGTTCAGGTAGAGTGACCTGCAGGTGAGCACTCAGCAGTTAGTCTGCAGTGAGACAGAGCCACAGTTCCCATCTCCAACATTTGCAGAGTGCAAAGAATGGCATTTTGGTAATGCTGAGGATGCAGCAGGGAAAGTTTGGATGCTAATTGTAGTCTCGTGGCAGAGAATGGCATGGCTAGTTCAAATGAACTAACAGGTTTTAAATAATATTTAAAATATTATTTCGAATTTCCCATGTCCCATTGCCAGCCCTAACTCCCACACTGTCCAGCAACCTGAACCACTGATTTCTTCTGGTCTGCACAGAAGATTTGTGAATAATGACATCCACTTGTAAATATCATCCACTATCAACCGTCACAGCTCTATCTCAGCTTCCTTTCTGGCTTTCTCAAAACTGTCAGTTACTGAGGATATGTTTGATTATGGCTGAAGGACAATTGTTCAGCAGGCAACTTGTATATCTATGGTAATACAAAAATCTTGTAAATCAATCATAAATGTCTCTTCAATGATTTATGGCCAATATGCAGAAACTGAGAGATGGCTTTCATGTAGATTTTGTTATAAATTATTTCCTTCTATTTTTGTCTTAAATGCAATCGTTTGCTGTTATTAATAGTCTGTGTGCATCACATTGAAGCAAAATGCAGTATAACATCTTTAGACAATAAAAAGCAGCATCAACCAGTATATTTATACAAAACTTTGTGATGTTACTTCCTCCATATGGACATATATCATTAATCTTCTGACAAGCAGAAGGTCTTGATTCTTTTCTCTCTTAGAGGAAATCACAGTTCTGAAACACAGCAGTGGAGCTGTACTTGTGCTCTTTGAAAAAATACATCTTTGATAATATTCATTCTTTTTTTCTTATATAAATTGCGGCAGTGCTGGACTGGTCTGTTGGAGATTGAAGTTCTAGAGGTACCACCCTCCCAAGTACAAAGTTTGAGTCTCCACTCTCCTCTCTGTGGATATTCATTTACCACCTGGACAACGTGATGTGATAATGATCATTCGAGAGTGTGATTTTCACTGCACTCCTGCAGTTACCTCAGCACGCTTTTTCTTGATCAAGCTGAACAGGCCGTCAATGAACTAATGCTGCAGTTTGCCAGAATAGCTCATTACCAGATCTGATCAAAGTATTTATATCATATTTTCCTGTCTGTTTTAGTGACAAATGCTTTCTTCGCAATAAATATGCGTATTTCTGTGAAATTCAGCTTTGTATGCATTTGTTGTTGTTTTTTTTTACCAAAAGCAGTATATTTTGTTTACTCGATTTTCTGTCAGAATTCTTTCGGTGAGGAAAAACCACGATGATGGTTTTCTTACCTTTTATCTATCTTTCCGTCTGTGTTTATCTGAGAAATTCAATAAATAATATAAAAATATGTCCATTTTAAGCTTCAAAATGAAAACTGAGACATCAACGTTTGTGTCAAATTGCTTTCCCCATCTCGCCTAATTAGCCAGCTGTAAGGGCAGAAGGATCTTGTAGCTCCTTGTGTATTATGAATTAGTCTAATACTGCTGACATCACCCAGGGAAACCATAATGGTTTTCACATCCTACTGAGCTTTTTGTGGTTCTGTCTTTCCTAATAGAAGCATTAGAGGAGCACATTTACATGCTTGCCCTGATTTATGAGTACATTTTATTTGTGGGGAGATTAAATTCTGGTAGGTTGGATCTGTTTGGGTTTCCTCGATAGCCTCTGATTAGTTTTAGTAGAAGTAGTCCCCACACTAAATCAAATGCTTGGGCTGATCTATCACAAAGTGAAGCTGTGATTCCTACCCATCCTTTCCTTGTATGATAACTCATTAAACTGAGGAGATTATTTACAGTATTTGCAGCCATCCCAGCTGATGGTTGTATCGAGGGCGCTCCATTTTAAATGTGAATATTTGGTAATTCATAGATGACTCATTAAGATCTAAACAACTTCAAAATGTGCTCTCCCGAAGACAGCTCATCTAGATGATGAATGTGACCATCGTGGAGATCCAAGGGTCATCTGGAAGCACAGAGAATATTCCCCGCCTTTGTCCAAGGTTAATATATGTAAGTTTTTCTTGGAAAATTCATATCTCTGCAGTTCTTTAACCTGTACATCGAATGCTGCAAAGTGCAACAAAAAAAAAGTGCCATCCCTTTGATGATCAATTATCTCTGTTGTCAAGCATCTGCAATATATGTCATTAAATCTCCGTCTTCCTATTGTGTCTCAGTCTTGATGCTGGTAAAGTCTTAGCGCTCAAACACCCTCCTTGAACACACACATTGTCATGTCATTCTTAAAGACTCACAGCTATACCACTGCATCTCCATTTCAACAGCCAAACCAAACCAAAAATCCCACTGTGCCCACCAGCACACTGGCCTGTCTCTCTTGGGTTCCTCAGCCCTTCTCTTTGTGGAGTTTGTTTTATTGTCACTTGGGTGCCTGGTCTGTCACTGGGATGGCAAGGAATCTGAGACAGCGCCTGCACTCATGTTTTCCATTAAGTGATGAGCACATAGCAGAGGCAGAGAGGGGTATTAAATAATAATGACAATAATCATACATCTGATAGAGTTCAGTTCCGCTTTGGCACTAAATGGAAAGCTGAAAGCCTCCCTATGGATCTTTTCCATCTAGAGCATCAATGATTGTAACAGATGCATCAGTTTTAAATTAATGCCTTGCATGACAAATAATACCAATACATGCGTTTAGGAAATCTGGGTCTAATCTGGCACCTTTTGATTAGTTGCAAATGATGACATTGCCATGTCCATAATATCACCTATAAAATCTACAGATGTGAACCACTCTCCTAACTGGAGCAAAACACAGAGCCGTTGAAATGGCGCACATCCTTTACCTCCAAATTATGGGAGCCTTATGAAATAAAAACAATGAATGACTTTCTTTTATGATTTCAAAAACACCTATGAACAGGAAAAGATTAGCAAAAAAAAAAAAACCAAAGAGGAATGAGGAAACAACTGACAATGAAAAGCACTGATCCATTTAAATACAGATGAAATGATTTGGCAATGTACTGGAAAGGAATATTAAACAGATGCAAGCTATTAATTTTCACTGAGGGTCAGCTTGGGAGCCTGAGTAGCAGGTTAACCCTTCGCAGAAGGGAAGACCTCTCCATAAATCACAGTTTCTACTGAGCAGACAGGTGTTGCTATTTGGGGTCGTTGCGAGGAGCCGTACCCATCTGCTATCAGCATTGCACTGCTGCATGCCAAGCTCTGTTGGGGGCTGTTGATGCAGCTCATGTAATATCTGGGAAATGCTCTGGACGGTTGATGATGCTTGTAGAAAGGAGAGACAGTTTGGAAGATGGAAAGATGTCAAAAATTACCAGGAAAGACGGAAAATGGCAAAATCAGAATGAAGAAATATCGATCCCTTTCACTTATTTCTTACAAGGCAGGGAGAGAAGGCTGTGTGGTGAGACCAGCAACCATGAAAAATGCAGTTTGTGCAACTAGTGCTCCTCGTGGGAGCAGAGATCTTCCAGCTCATAGGTCAGCACTGTGTGTTGGAAACCCCCTGCAAGCTGGGCTCTCCTGCTGGGTTTTAATGGCTGTATGCTGCTATTTGAGCATCTTCCATCTTGAGCTTAACAAACACGAAACCTGTGCAAGGCTTTGTGATGTCAGTGGCTCAATCCTAATTCGAGATGCTTTTTCTCTACTCAGTTTTTTTGTAGGGAAAGGAGAATGCTGGGAAAACCCTTAGTGTGAGGAATTTCATCCTTGATGCATCTATTCTGAGCGCTCCACCTTAAGCAGAGCACTTACCACCTCTCAGCTACCTACTCAGCCAACTTTTTTGTCCTTGTCTTTAAAAAAAAAATAAAATAAACTGTACAACAAATCACTGCATTTGTCCACAGGGGACAATAAATGCCACTCTGCTCGTACCTTAGTTCTCCTTCAACTATTCCATTGCCTAGCGCTAAAAATAATGATGTGAATGCCTCTACATCAGTCTTTTCTATCATGATGAAGACTGTGCCAGTCATAAAGGTCACCATAAGACAGACTACAGACTGTGAGTCCCCACAAGGCAGTGTGACTAACACCTTAAACGCTGCTGGAGTGCAGCCTGGGCAAGTGACTAGTCTAGTGTGAGAAACGAAAGCAATACTCACTCTGGTGAGAAACGTTAGAAATGAGCATCCACCATCAGCTGCGTTCAGATGGCTGAGAGTCTGGAGTGCTCCATTTTCATGTTCTTAAGTGAAAGTTGCCTTAAAGAATACCCCCCTGAAGCTCAGCAGCAGTGGCAGCTCTGCACACTGCTTCCTCCTGCAGACCTGCCCTTGAGTTTGTCAGCATGCTTCTGCCAGGAGTCCTGCTCTGCCCAGCTGGACTAGGGAGGATTCAGTTTGCTTCTGCTTGGGAAAATTCCCCCAACAAAACCATTATAGCAGTTTGAAGAGGGTTGTTTTTCTCTTCCCCAGAAGAGCAATATTCTGCCTATCTCTGGATGCATTTTTAATGACTTGCATGCACACAGTGTGGAACAAAGCCCCTTGTACCCCCCATTCTTTCCTCAGCCTTTACTTCTCTCTGCTGTGTCTTATTCTCCAACACAAAAGGTTTAGAAGTGAAATAAATTTGGCATAAAACCTAACAGTAGCTGCACTGAATAATGAAATCCCTTAAGCACATTTGTAACGTGTGCTCAGCACAATCTATCAGCGGCGACTTCAATAACCTTTGCCACCATTACACCATGTTAAAGATTGTTGGGTCTGATTTAAACACAGGTGTTTGCAGAGGACAGCTTGATCGTTGTCTCCGTATCTCGTTTTCAGTGGTGTCATTCTCTGTTTGGTCTTCAAAGACTGCTCAGTTTTTCACTTGTAGGTGTCACATTGGTTATAAAGTTGCCCCAGTCAAGCAGCATTTCAGACTGATCTGATTATCTTTTACAGCAGATTGATCCCAAGTTCAGAAGCATCACTGTTTAGAAAAGCATTGAAGTTTTAGCTGGGAATACTGAAGTGTGTTTTATGTACAACCTTCTGGTCTTGAAAACAAAGAGAAGTGCTGAAGCATTTAGCAAGTATGCCTCTTGAATATGCATTTTCCAGGTCAGCCTTAAGGCAGGCTTTTCTTTGCAAAAGCAAATTCAACACTGAAGTTGAAAGTCCAGACACTTCTTAAAACGGTGAAAAATAATTAGTAAGAAGAAATAAAATTATGTTTGGGTAACCTTACTACAGAAGAATCCTCTAATTGGTTCAGATATCAGTGCAAAGAGGAACACTCAGAAGCCTTGATTACAATTCACATTGGGGCACCACTCACTAAAGGGCAATCACTTCTTTCATTAATTGCTTTAAAAATATGACCTAGAGAAAGCTGCTTATGAAAGAGGTGTGGGACTCTTAATGATTCCTGTTGTGATCTGTGGCAAAGTTTCCATTGACTCCAGTGGAAGAAAGTTGTGCCCTCTCTTTCAGCAGCAACAAATGAAGCTTCAGCTCAGATCAGCCCTTTTGCTTCACCTGGATTTGGGTCTGAGAACTTGGCTGCTGCAGAGGTGAGCGTGGTAAGAGGTGCCAAAACCACAGTGCTGGTTACTGGCTGCTGAACTGAAAACACATTCCTTGCAACACCTCAAAAAGTGCAAGAAAAAAAAGTCAGTCTGGATGTGTTTCATCCCTCCAGGCGATTTTTCTTCCTAGGCTACAATAATCTATCTTTTCAGCTGTTTAATAAAAAAAAGTCACAGAGTGTAATTGTTAAAACGAGCAGTGGGAAATGCAACAGCCTGACAAGAAATTACATGTCTTATTTATCTCCACCTAAGTTGCTCCTCCAGGAGTGTGCTGGCGGAATGCATTGCATTCAAACCTGCATTTGCTGTGCTTGCTAGGGGTACTTCTCCATGGCTCTGCAGCAGCTTCCTCCCCAGCACAGGTCCTGAAGGGAAATGCCAACCCTGGCCTGCCTATTGGTCTTCATACATCCTTGTTCCACCCGTGCTTGCTATTCATGCTGAAGCAGGAATGAAGCATGAATACCTCACAGGTAGGTGAGGCAGAGCTGGAGGTCTGTGGGTGGCCTCTTGACTGCAGGCAAAATTAAATCAAAGCTCGGGGAGCAGTTATCCCTGGGGAAGAGGGCTGGTGCTTACAAACATTCTCTGCAAATGCTTGAAAAACTGCCCAAACACGATGCATAGTACACAGTCCATGATCAACGAGCTTTGGCTGGAATGCAGATCAGAATAGGTATGACAAGATGAAAATCATCTTTTGGGCACATTTATTTTGTGGAAGGGGCAGTATAAAATCAGATCGTGATTAACCAGACTGGAATTCTTCTGTGCAACGACTTAACAGCATGCTTATGTGCTGATAGCATTTGCACTCCGCTTAGTTAATGCTGGTACAGCGAGCTCCAGTCCTACAAAAATACTTTGGTTTTCACAGATAGTTTTCTGAGGGCACCAAGGGTCTTTGTGGGATGCATGGCTTCTTCTCAAGAACCCAGCGACTATTTTGATCAGCGCAGTGTAAAAAACCTGGAGGGAATTTAAATGAGATTTAAGTTATTTCATCAGTTCTACTGTCCTTATGCATTTTGGGAGGAACAGGAGCAAGCAAATAATGAACAGTATTACAATTGTACCCTCAGAGCGTTTGGCTTATGTAGGGCAACTGGGCCAGCAGATGGTGAATGCAATTTGATGTACCAAAGTATGAAATAAGTGATCTGGACAGACGGATTAAAGTGGGGTGTGTGTATAAATTGAACAAGGATCGTGAGAAGTATATTGGGCTATTATGGGGAATCACTGAAGCCTGAGCACAGATGCTGCAAAAGACAGCAAATCAAACTGCACTGGCACAGTAATAGAAACAAAGACAAAAGGTGAGAGTGCTATTGTTTTAGTCTTTTGTGCACAGCACAGGCTTTGATCTGCTGCAAGAAGAAAGCTGCCTTGGGGCAAAGCACACAGGATCTAGTGGTGAGCAGAAAGTTCACAGCACTGGGCTAATTTACACTGTAAACTACAGGAAGATGTGGTGATTACAGAAAAACACCTTAAAGGAAAGGCTCCATCCATACATTGTATCTCTTACACTAGCACTCAACAAGACAGAGCATCTTATCAGTGTTGGCAAAGTAGGCCTGGGTGAGAAAAAAAGGCCAGAGTGCCTCTTCCAAAGCATAATGCAAGTGCAGAATAAGTAAAACGAGGACATGCACTTGAGAGTACTTAATGGGAAGCACCAAGTTTTTAGTTGGTAATAGCCACTTAATCAAACAGGCCTTATATAAAGTATTTCTAATCCTAGCTCATCAGCTGCAGCTATGCATTGCCGGCGTATTCCCAGGACAGTACAGTTTAGCTGGCAACGATGTCTGAATGATACCAGGAAATTTGGGCCATGCATCTAGTTGCATTGCTCACTCCCTAAGGGCGTGCATGCACCAGGCAGTGTGTATGGGTGGGGTCATGGGGACATTCTGACCAAGGGATTCCCAGAGTGGGCAGGGGCACAGAAGACACCCATGTGGACTTTGGTGGTTTTGGTGGTTACACCTGTGTGCCCCAAAGCTGCCCACCTCAACCCAACGTGTTTAACAGACTGTGTGTTGAGTGTGCTACCAGCACTCCTGGGTTCACTGCTAATGCACAGGCTGCCCAGGGAGGTGGAGGTGCTTGCTGTCCCTGTAGGTGTTCAAGAGCCATGGAGATGTGGCACTGGATCAGTGGGTATGGTGGGGTGGGTTGATGGTTGGACTAGATGATCTTAGAGGTCTTTTCCAACCTTAATGGTACTGTGATGCTCATTTCAACTTCCGTCTTACTGCCTTCCTGTTCAAGGTGGCTAATAACATCTGGCTGGCACAGACCAGCAGGACGTTGCTGTTTTCCTTATTTCCTAGCAGGCTAAGTTGCTTTTGGCTGGACATTTGGTGGTGGAGAATCACTTCAGTTCATTTTGCACACATAGCTGAGCGAATCAGCTCATTTACGCAGAGCTCCGAATAGCAGAACTGATGTAGAGACACGAGGAAGTTCTTACTTGCTTTTCCTGCCCACCCACGGTCACACAGCCCAAAATCAAATTAAACCTTCACCCTGGAAATGTGTCCTTTTGTGCCATGCTCTTAAATCCTGCAAAGGCCCTAGGAGTGCTGAGGAGTCAGAACGGCGCAGCCTGAAGTGCACTCAGAATTTAACTTTGGGATTTAATGGCTGAAATAGAAAATAAGAGCATTGGAGAAAATCAGTTTAGGGCAAGTAAAAATGGATATTTCAAGAAAAAAATAGTTTTCTTCAGCTTTGGATTATTTACCTTTATAAACTTTTTTTCCCTTATAATAAACCAGTTCTAGGTCAATTTTTTCAGTAAAAAAATTCCTTTCTCAGCATGAAGAAGCAAATCTTTTCAGCTTGAAAATGTACCCCAGCAACTGGCAAGTCAGAAGTGAGATATTTTGTTTTAAAAATGTGACCATGGAAGTTTTCCATGCTTTTTTTCCCCCCAGACTTTATTGTTATCCTCAGTCAACTCAGTTGCACAGTCTCAGTTCATCTGAAATGCTGTTTGGGGGAAAATTCTCTTGCTGAAAAAGACTTCAGCTGGATCCTCTCCTACGGCCACCAAAGCCTTAGATTCCAGTTCTGTTTTGCCTTCATTTTTGCTCCCCTCTGCAGAAACTTGGGGGCTGAATGGAGAAATTTGCAAATTTATTTCACTGTTTGTCCCTCGTTCTCTGCTGCCCAACACCTATAGGTGATCTCCACTGCCTCAGATCCCAGAACCTTCCTACATCCAGAAAGAAGGTGTCAAGATGGAAGACAGGCCAGTAATACAGAAACCCAAGCATGGGTAAATTTATGGTAATTAAGGTGGAGTCCTGAAGCGAAAACAGCCCTTTAGGGACAGGTTAGTGTTAGTTAGCTTTAAAATAAATTGCAAGAGTGTGCTCAGACCTTATTAGTGGATATTCCCTGGGTAGAGAATACATAAGACATCTTAAGAGTTAAGCTGTGAAACAGAAGCTTCAGCAAGGGCTGTTCAGCTCTTATGATGAACCAAGAAGGATTTCATTTAGAATTTAATCTAGTAGGGGTTTTCTGGTTAAGAGATTTTACCTTCTCTCTTTGAGCCTTTGCCCTTAGAGCAGGATTCACTAAGACCAGCTACCCAACTGCTGGCAGGTACTACATACAGACCAGAACAATGGTGTGCATGGCAGAAGTCCCACTGATAGCACAAGGCTGTCTACACCAGCAAAGAAAACCCACAGCAAGGGTGCTAAAAAGGTACAGGAAAGAATCTGAATAGCGTATACATGGCATGTGAAACAAGGCAGCAGGGACAGGTCAAGGTCTTCACCTCAACTCATGCTCTTCCAGCATTGCTTTCCTCTAACACACAAGCCAACAGACTTCCCCTCCTCCTCTCCCCCTCCCCATCAGCATGGGCACGTTGTCGGCACCTGTTCCAAAAATCATTCAGAGCAAGCTGCAGTTCTGAAGTGTTTTACGTTTTTTGCAGTATTTCTCAGATACTACCGAATGGTAACTCTTCAACCGAGCTGATGCTGTTTGACATAAATTTGTTTGGTTTAGTTTTAGTGTAAAAGGTCGGAAGGAAAAGATGCTGGCACAGTGTTCTTGCTGGCAAAAAGCCAAATCAAGTGTGGAAGATCCAAATTGGTTATAATTAGAGACATAGATCATCATCGCTCGTGCTGGCAGTGCAAGAACTATGCTTAGTATTTAAGGGCATGAGCCACTGTTCCTTATGGCATTTTTCTTATTCTCCATAGATAACATCTTGCAAAATGTCATGGTTAAACAGATGTAATTAAGCAAATTTCTTTGGATTATCGGTTATTCTTTGTAACCTGTGCTATGTGAAACACTGTTTTTGTAAGTATTTGTGTTCTTTGTTGCCACACGAATAAAAAATCACTTTTTGCCTGTTTGCAGCATCAATAAAACAAAGTCTACGTAGTCTCACACCCAACCACGCTCCCTGACGTCAACTCAGATGAAGCATCACTTCATCCAGAAGAAACAAATTGCTGTCAGGTCTGTCACCTTTGGGATACATTGCAGCCTTTTTTCTTTCTACTGCCTCATCTCTGAAATACCTCACATCTGAATGACTCTGGTTCTGATGATTAACCAACCTGTTTTCAGACACCTATAAAATGCCTTTCCCAAACAGGGAACGATCTGGATATTAACTCCAGCAGCGCTGTGCTTGTATGCAGACCATTACTGCTGCTCATGAATCATCCTGGGAGACACTTCTGCAAGCTTAACTATGCCCGATTCTCCTCTGGGTTCATAGAAATGTTTACAGCTTCTTCTGTACCTTTAGTGAAATGCAAAATCAGTGCTCACTGATACAGTAAATTATCAGGTTTCATCTGGCAGAGAAGTTTTCTGCTGAAGCATAGCTAGATCTAACAAGCACCATCGTGCTCTGCCTGCTGTACAGCCACAAACTCATCTTCTCTGTCAGGCAGGATGGACGAGGGCACAGCCATTTGTGTATTCCACAGAACCAGGCACTGATGGAGCTTGGCTTCCTGCAGGTAGATTTTGTAGGTTTTTGGGGAAGTTTTAACTCTGGTTGGATCCATCCATCAATGATGTCTCCTTTTGAGCACATTGCCTACTGGTCTAATAATGATAAAGAATGTGATCCAGCCTTTCCTTCAGCTGAAAATTGGCTTCAGCTGAATGCTGGCAGGATTTGGCCGTAGGTTTTGTTAGTTTTAGGTAAGGTTGGTAGCAGACAGGGAGATAGAAGGAAAAAAGCAAAAAACATGCTACACTCAGTGAGATCAGTACAAATGTTTCCATAGATTTAATCCCAGGGAAATCCTACCCAACTGGATGGGTGTTCCCGTCCTTCTCCTTTCACCCTGGATGATTTTGCAGCCACCAGCAGCAATGATCCTCCCCCTGCCTTGGGCTGAATTCAATCTCCCACTATGTCAGCAGCTGACACCTCGCAGACATGGAGACATTTTGGGCACTGCCAAGACTGCTCTCGGTGCCAGAGGAAGGATTATTATCTGCTGAATCAATGAGACCTGTGACAAACTCAGATTCCCTTCCAATACTTTATTGCTGCATGTGTCTGAGGAAATGGAAGTATTACTTGATAAATACTGGGGCATGATCTATATCCCATTGCTGCTCTGTTGTACGCTCCAGGTTGGAGCCATCTACACGGAAAATCAAAATAGGTGCAATAGGTATTTATACTACTTTGGGCATAAATTTTGAGCTATAAAAGCTCAGAAAAAAAAGCCTCCCCCTATGGAAATGAGGTAGCAAAGGTTAAAAATTCTGGAGTGGCCAAGTTTGGCTGTAGTTATAAAACAACTGCAGTGCTAGAGCTGCGAGTGGAAATTTTTCAGGTGACCTCAGCAAAGAGGAGTTTGCATGAGCTCCCTTTCCAGTAATGCTTTACCCAAACACATAACTCACACATACACGACTGCTGGCAGCCTTCCTCCTGAGCAGAGAGGGCTGGAAACACGGCAGGCACCAAGTGTGTGCAGTACGCTTTGCCCCAGGCTGCTTGAAATCCCAAAGATTTCCAGAGAAATGTTATGCTGTAGGTTGGCCACTGCAGTAATCTGAGTTCTCCCTCAAACTTCTGCCAGTATTTTTAAACAGGGCTGGGGCAGCCCCTGTCTATAAATACTCCTCTTCCACACCAATATCTGAGATTCCAGCCGATCAAGTTCTGTCTGCTGCACTACTCATTTATTAAGCACTAATGCTTTACAACTCTCACTTCACTTCTCTCGTCACCGTTGGGTGACCGCTGCTGGGATGCGCTCAGATTTTGGAGATTTGCAGAAGAAATGTGAGTTTTTCCCAAACTGAGAGTCCTGTAGCTCTCAGCCCGCGGTGTTTCCAGGATGTGAAATAACACAGTCAGCAGGACGACATGTCAGTCACCAGCAAAGCCAAAAATAGCACACGTACGGCTCAACTCAAAGGGCTAAAAGGGTGCACTTAGAGCAGATGTTTTAAAGCTTGTGCACAAGCTATAGGCTTATTAGCCAGCCTAAATCAACTGAAAAAGGCCTTTGGGAAGTATTAAAACTCTTGGCTAGGACTTTCCTTTCTCTCATACCTAATAGTAAAAATAAAAGCACTAACCTGGGCTGAAGTCTTGTTCAGAGGTTTCGGGACCTGGCGTCATTCTTGCTTTGTGACACAGCTCATTAAATGCACCAAGAGTTTGGTCTCAGGAAGAACTGACCACGGGGAGCTGTGGTTCAGGAGAACACTATCCTATGGGGGATGGGGGAGAAGCAACTACTTTAGAAATGGAGAAATTCGGTAAGGACAAAAAGACAAGAAATGGGAAATTCTACAACAAAAAAGCACAATATGCTAAAAGCTGAGGAGCATGGCACTCCCAGCCTCATTTTGCTTCTAGCCCAACACTTACTTTAAGCACCAGATCTATGACAACAGGCAACATTCAAGATTCTGCCATTTTTCCCACCTGGTATCTCAGTAATGCTTGCTGATGAGCAAAGCATTTTCTCTCCACCTTTATTGTTTCTGTTGTAATTTTACATTTCTCCTAGCTATAACTCTACCTCCTTACCATGGCCAGAAGGTGCCCTTATGTGTCATACATAGTAAGGAACCACAACCCTAATCCTCTGCTTAGCAATTTTACAGCTTAGCATGTGAAAACATCAACTAACCAGGATGGAGAAAGCCAGATTTTGCCCTGAGGTATGGATATTTGGAGCCAATTTCTTCAGTCACTAAGCTTTTGGCCAACTAACACCAGTTCTTTTTTATTTTTTTCTACATCACAAGGAAAAATACTACTAAAGCTTTTCCTAACTGCCAGATTCTACAAGTAAAAGGCTGGAAGCAATTACTTCATTAGTCTCTGTGCCCTCCTTCCCACAACTATCAAGATCAGCATGTTATAAAAGAGGTTGGTTGGACTCAATAGTGAATAGCAAACAGCTATGTAAAGAAGAGTAGAGAGAAGAAACAGAAGGGAAACAAAGCTGTAAATACTTTAATTTCCCTTTCTTTTAGAAGAAGTAAGCCACTTTTTCATATTTTCTCTGGCCTTGGTGAAAGCTACCTTGAGGGAGATACCTTAGTAGTGGTGCTTGCTCATGGTCCTGTGAAGAGCAAAGAGTTTTTAACCACTGTGGTATTAGAGATCTCACCCAAATACACATTTGGTTTTTTATTCTGACCTGTGTGGTGCAGCTGTACAAAGGGCAGAGGCAGAAGTCACTGAAGGCAGAATAATGTAAAGCTATTTTCTTGCAGAATAAGAAAAGAACTGAGAAATGAGCAGCGGTTCAGCTGAAAAGCTCAGGTTAAGTGCTAAAACAAAGCCCATTGAGGAATTAATTTGTAGGCTTTGCAAAGAGTAAGGGAATGAAATCTTGCTAAATGATTTATTCATATTTTTCCTTAAGAGTAGTAAGCATGAACTACTGAATCGTAGCACAACGGTGCACTGATCTACCTGCAGTGCATTAACTGGCTCATTTATTCTGCAGCAAGGTTGTGGGTAACAAGGAGCCTCATTAAAGGCCCATCTCAAAAGAAAATGGCTTTAGTCTGCATTTACGTTTTTCAGGGACTCTTGGGGATACTGAAGGTTGCTTAAGCTGGGAGGGATGTCCTGGTGCTGCTCTGTCTCCTGGTGGTGCAGACTCCTGAAGCTGCCTGTGCGTTTTACTGCTCCCAGCATGTTGGCCCTGGTTCCCTGTCATCAGCTGAGCTACCTACATTGTTCTGATTGGATTTGGCACCTGGAAAAAGCTTTCTTTCAAGAGCGAGGGAGCAGCAGTACTGTGTAGTGCAGCTGGCATCAACCTAGGAGTGAGAAAGAGGGTTGGCAGAAAACAAAAGTTTGACCTATATATAAAGATCCATCTGTCTGGGAGAATGTTCGTGTATTGCCTTGAGTTAGCTTCTTCACCCACTTTACCTGTTGGTATTGTTCTGATAGCTTAACAGAAATTGTCTGGCTTTGCCAGAAATGGTCTTTTTTCCCTTTTTTTTTTTACAGCTATCTCCTGAAGCACAGTGCTGGGGAAGGCTGAGCCCTCAGCCCTATTGTCCTCATCAGGTTTTGCAGCATCCCAGAAGTTCCCTTAAGGCTATTCTGCTCAGTCACTGAATTGCCTTCCTGGATGCTTTTATTTTTTGCTGCTAGCTGCCTGTAATTCACTTGAGCTGTTGTATTAATAAATAGAACTTTCCCTACACCAATCAGACAAACATATGGAATATGGAGCAATAAATGACAAAGCAGCCCCACATCTTTCATACCGTCATTGGCCTTCGTGTCCTGCAGGAGAGAATTTCCTCCAGCTGGTTTCATCATGGCTGAATGATCCTCAGTATTAGATGCAGGGCAAAAGTGAAAGATCATGACACCAGAATCTTCTGCACGTAACATTACAAATGACTTGCCTGCAAATGGAATGAAATGTCAGGAGATGATACCAAATAAATGAAGATATCACCACAACTACTCATGTGGAGCATAACGTCGCAGACCTTCTCTCTATTATTTCAAAGGTACTCACATTTCAAAAGAGTGGGTTTTTTCTCCTCATCGTAGAGAAAACTGATGCTGTGGAATTGAAAACACAATTGTGGTGCATGCTGTACGAGAAGCAGCCACTTGCTGCCTTGGAAACCTTGAAAAGACTTTGTCTCTGATTCCAGTCTCTCTTTCTCTCACCCTCTAATTATGTAAGACCCACTCATTTAGATTTGGATTCAGCTTGCTTTCCTTCCTAGTATCCATTACACCATTAGTCTGTTGCAATGTCAGAATGACCTGGTGGGAGGATGAAAAACATCATGGGTTGAGTGAGGAAGCAGGATGTTATTCCTGGATGACTCTTGCTGTACGTGGGACACAATGGAAGAGATTCCCTGTGTCATTTGTGGTGGCGGTGGGATGGCAGCAGCCATGCTGCCTGTTCAACCATCAGAGTAGCTGAACTGCTAATTTAGATGTAATTGGGCACCATTGATTCTATTTAATGGGGCCCTGGATAAATTGCTCTCCTGCCTAATTGGTGCAGTTACCAGGGAAGGGACTGGCCCAGAGTGCGGAGCAGTGCAGGCACCTAACTCCCACTGAAATCAATTATGCTGAAATCAATGAGAGTTAAACAGCTGAACAGCTTTAAAAATCTGGCCCTGGGTGCACCCCAGAGCTATAATTTATCAAAACACCAAATAAATGGCATGCCTAGTTGATTTCAATGGGTGTGATAGGTTTATGGGAGTTATTACTGGAAAGCCCCCAGCTTTTAATAGATGTCTCCTGTTATTTTTCCAGGATTGGAAATGTTGTGAAAATGTTTTTGCGTCTTCTGATTTTGGCCACGGTGAAGGTGGGGACACTGAGTTAAACAGACCTCCACACTCATCTCGTTTGTAGCCCTTGGCAGGGCAATTGACTTGAAGCAAAATTCTGAGGTCTTTGCCCCACCAAAGCTCTCCAGAACACCACTGGGCACAAAATCAGCAGTGACATTGAAGATGTGGCCTTTTTCATATAGTGAGTGCAGTGTGGTAAAACCATCTGCACACCAAAGCAGAAGATCACCATTGATGCTTTAATTTTCCAAAGAAAATATTACCTGGTTAAAGTGAACTGGTGCTCACTGGTATGATCTTACTGCTCTGTTACGGCTGCTAAGCAGTGACTTATCTTTCATAACTGCTGTAACGTGCTTCAATGCTTGGCATATTATTCTCTGTCTCAGTGGCATCAGATACCAAACCGTACCTCAGTTCCTGAGAAACTGAGTCACATCAGGACTGGTGCTCTTCTGCTTTCTCATGCCCACTGATCCTTTGACTTCAGACTTGAGAAGAAATTAGAAATGTTGTTTCCTACCATGAAGGTTGAGGTGGCAGCATGTTCATGTCTTTGGAGGATGAATGGCCGAACTCTGCTTTGCTGCAGGTGTTTCTGGGAATCCCAGCACCTCCAGGATCACAGTGGGGTCTTTTGTAGGCTCTGGTGGATGTACCAAATTCCTTTGTTTGTGAAAGCATTTTTGTGATGCCTCCTAACCTGTCAAGCCAGATGTCAAGTATCAGCCTTTTAGAGAGTGTCAAATAGTTTCAATTCTGAGATGACTTCAAGTTGCTAATTAGGTTGCTGATGTGCCACCAAAGACATCAGGCTCTGGCACCCAGACTTGATGACAATATGTAAACTCTTCAGTGATCTACATATTGGCTCAGTGACTGACTTTATTCTTTCCTGCTCAGAATAGCAGTATTTCCTCACCCCTCCAGCAAATGACATGTTTCTCACATCTTTGTGGCACAGCTTGGTCAAAAGGCTGGAAGGTGCGAAAGCAAAGCAGCAACAAAAGCTTGCATCATTCCTTCCCAACATAACTCGTGCTGGCACTCTTTATCTTGTCCTTGTTAAACATGCCAGTGTGCACTTGGGTTTGTCATGCCACATGGCAGAATCATAAAGAATCTAGCTGTTACCACAGTCCCCAAAATCCTGTACTGGACTAAAGGCAGCTTAAAATGCAAGTAGGTTCCAGATGGAGTTTTGGAAGTATCAGAACACAATTCCACAATGGCAGAGATATAAGGCCTGGGGCAATGCCTTGAGATCCTCTTTGTCCTTCAGTATCGCTGGAAATACGACCTCGAGTTCCTGAAACAGGCACATTTGAAATGACAGTTATGTATGTTTGGTCTTGCATTCTTTTCTGTCCCTTTCTCCACTATTACTTTCTTAACGCTTACTTGGGGCAGCAGGGTGCTCTTCAACGCAATCTGATTTCCTATTCCATCAGCTAATCCAGGTCATGTTGTTCCAGTAACAGCAATGGAGATGTATCCATCAATATCTTGTCTATTAATGATATAATGCATTCACAAAATCCCTTCAAGTCCTCCCCACCGGTACTCACAACAGGCCCACGTATTGCTTTTCTCTCACCTTTATTTCTTTGCTTTTAAACCAATGTGTTTATGTCACTGGGAAACATATTTGTGAATTTCTGTATTGTTTAGAATGACCTTGATGGCATTTTGACCATAGTATGTGACAGACCTGAAGTGCTTTCAACCTAGTAAATATGAATGCAATAAATATGTAAATTAATCTATGTATATTTATAGCCTGGCAGAACTCAAAGGACCAGACTGTAGCCAAAAAATACTGCACTATCTATTGTTTCTGCATTCCCCTTGGTGGCAGTTCCCTGGAGCTCCATTCAGGTGCCCACAGTGACTGCCAGGGCACCCTTATTAATAGTGCTGCCATAAAGGCCACTTTGTATTTAGTCATTATGAAAGGTTCTTGGAGTAGAGGGCTGGGCTGAGGAGTAAAACTAAATCAGCTTTTATAAAGAGGAAAATAAGAAGTCACAAAATGAATGTAACACTGAGCTTTCAAACCCCATCTATTTACTTTTTGTTTGTGGGTGAAGTTTCCTTCATTGCTCATCAGTCGTGTCAGCTATTGATATTTCTTCTGTCAGGCACAAATAGTATCTGACTGACTGACATTATCTGTCCATTGACTGCCATGATTTTGAACCTTTTTGGATCTGTGGCCCCCCTAAGCGTTTCCCAGCTGAGGAATTTAAGCCAACTGACAAGGAGCATTAGATGTAGTTACTCTTCATGATGTCTCAAAAGTAGTAAACTAGAAACCTCAGAAACACTGTATTGAAAACTTAGATTCTATAGGATAAATGTTTACATAATACCATCAACGTCTCAGGAGTCACTGATCTCTCACATGGACGCAATACAGCCAGTGAGAAACTTGGCAGAAAACATAGAAAAACAATGTTCTGGGCATTAGGACGCCAGATCCGTAGCTGGATCTTTTCCTGCCTTTCTAGGCTGAGACGGAGTTTCCATTGGTGGGAAATTTCCATTGGTGACCCTCATCCATGCGGACGGATGTGATCCAAGCTCCATTTATACCCACGGTGGGTGGCTGCGGGGGAGCGACGACAGCCTCTGCAACCTCTCACAGTCAGGTGAAATAACACGTTCAAACATTCATTCGTGCTCAGATGCCGAAATGAAGGGTTTTTTTTTCCCAGTCAAAACCCCGAAGTTAAAAATCTGAAGATCTATCCAACGATTAGATATGGTTTTGCACAGTCAAGAAGTTTAAGGGCATATCGGTGTATGGAATTGTGTTGTTGCCATTTATGGCATATCATATTTTTATCTAATTATGGACTCTACAATGGTTTCCATTTCCCATACTTCATTTAAGACTAAATTACTAGGTAACAGATTGAGGCTGGAACATGGAAAAACAATTTTAAAGTAGTGAAAGTGGCTTCACGTGATAGGGAAGAGCACTTCATCTTACAGCTGGTTTAGTCACACAAGAATAATTTGACTGTAGACTAATCCTAGGAAGTTCAAAAGCCACTACTTTATGGATACCATTTACCAGCGATGAAGGAAGAAATTTGCCCTCCACTGATGTTCTGAATGGTCTTATAAGGTGTGAACGAAGCATTTCCCCCTTCAATGTGACCACTGGGATTATAGTTGTCTATATTTTATTTTAATTGTTGTTCATTTTCCAGGGATCAATACTTAGTTCTTAGAAAAGATGCAAAAAAAATCCAGTAGCGTTAGGCAGAGAATTACTACGCACCTTAAGAATTAATATGTAGGTAATGAAATCTACACTGCAGCGTGAGCCAATTTAAGATTCTCTACAACACTGATCTTCCTTTTCAAGATGCAGAGGGGAAAAAATCATGTTGTATAACACAAGCTGTCAAGATAGAACAGGGGCCAGGTAGCTTATCACATCAGCATGTTGGACTCAATCAGTCATTTGACAAAACAGCTTCAGTAGTGCTTTGGGAAGAGAGATAAAAAAGCCAGCACATGGGGCAGAGAGGCCACTGGTTATCTCAGAAACTGATGGCAGGGTTTCTTGCCACCAACTCTGCTTGACTCTCTATAGAAGAGACCCCGTGTTTGACACACAGCAAGAGCTCTGAGCAGAAGAAAGCATTGGGCAAGACTGGTCACTGGAGATTTTTCCCCATGCCAGGTATGACAATGGGTCCGCATTAGAGCAGAAAATAAAAAGTGCCAGGGGGGAAAGCCATGGTAGCCACGCACATCATTGTTTTTCCTGTCCCCAGATCAGGTTTGTTGCTATCATTTGTGAACTGCAGAGATCTGCATGGAAAATGTTCTTTTCCTTTCTTACCTCAAATCATGTGGAGGAGGAGGTGCTCACAGCTGCTGTGCAGAGTAGTACAAGGCTGGAAATTTTCAGATGGATTTTTTTTTCCCATTAGAAATTTTTAAATTCAGCAAAAAAGAAGTATCCCAATCTGCTGGAATTCCTGTGCAAATCCCCCAGACATCTAAAGCAACCATCCTTACCAGCCACACTTAAACCCTGCCTGGTTCTCTTCTGGGCAGGCACCCCAAAAGACTTCCTGGCAGCCCTGGTAATGCTTTGCTTGGCAGCAACTCCATTTCATAATTGTTTTTATTAAAAATTATGGCACGTTCCCCAGAATGAGCATTTCATCTTGTAAATCATGGAACTGCACTGATGTGATGGCTGTGTCTCCATAACTTCCACAGAGTGAGTCTCCTACATGTGATTGATAAAAATCTTTGTAAAGATTCTCCCCAAATGACCAGGAGATCTTAGAATCACACACATGATTTTCTTGTGTCAATTTTTTTAACAGACATAGTTTGATTACAGCTGAGTGTATGCTGGGTTCTGTTCCACATACAGAAGAGAGAAGCAGCTGTAATGTATGAAATGAAAGCACAGAATCACAAAGAATAGAAACGACCACTAAGATCAGGTCCAACCATCAATCCATCACCACCAGGTCAATCAAACTATGCTCAATGTTCACATCCAGCCTGCTGAAGCTTACCTGCCAGTTAGAAAGCTGTGCTAGCCATGCATATATATTTGACTCTAACCACCTCACTTTTACCTTCCTCAAAAATAGAAACCAGCACCAAACAGAAAGAGTCACCCACCACTGAGAGGAAGGGCAAAGTTGTATTGAGAGGGCATGGAAATACAACAAAGAGGCTCCTAGAATTAGAAATAAGCTGGCTTTGGAGATCTGCAAAGAAGTTGAACCCCAGTATTTCTGATTTCTGGACGACAGATAAAACAGAGGTGTATTTTGGAAAATATGCCTGGTTGGGAAAGATTCAAAGCTTTGTTCCCGACAGACTGAGTTTATGACAACCTATAATTTGGGGGGGAGGTCAGAGAGAGCCTCAGTCTTCTCCTGAGCCAAAGCAGGTGTTGAACAAAGGGGTGAGTCTGTGAGTGGTGATCATGAAGGTGCACAGATTTGGTGGAGGCCTTGGGTGTGAAAACTAGATGGGAGGAGGGTCAGTAAAATCCCAACTCCACCTTCTAAAAAGCCAGGAGCCTCTCTGCCAGCCAGTGCCCAGCATCACTCCTCCTTTCCCTTGCTTCCAACCAAATGAGCTCTGTTTCTGCTTCTCCACAGCTCTCTATGTGATACAGCATCTCTTGCAGGCCAGGAATGGTTTCTCATCGTTGCCTGTGCAAATCAAATGATTTGTGTCCCATTGTAATGAAAATCGATCCAATGGCCATCCAAGCCCAGGAGGAGAGCTGGCAGCTTCCCCTGATATTTCAAAAAAATTCACTGTATTTTCTCTGCTAAATGATGCTATGGACAGAAGCACTAAGACCATTCTCCGTGTCAGTTCCAGAGACAGATATTTCAGGGAGAAGCAATTAACCACCAGTGATTACTTTTTTCACCCAACAACTAATTGCAAGGCAATTAAGCTGGGGAGAGGAGGTGGCTGTGATGGAGGGGACTGTCAGCCCCAGTGCCTGGCAGAATCAAAGTGTTGCTACATCACCTGTGAGGTACAGTTACCAAAGCACTCTATTTTGATACGCGGTAATTATGCTCCCATCTCTCTTTTTGTCCCTTTTGTTTGCTGCTGCTACTGAATTTCAGGCACTGTGGATGGTGGTAGAGAAAGACTGAGAAATCCCTTAAAAACCTCCACAAGGAGAGCAATTTTTCAGACCAACGTTTAAAGAAGGAGCAGGGCCCCTCCAATGATTAATCCCAGTAATTATTCATCAAGCCAGGTGGTAGGACAGCAGCATTAAGGGCTGTGATGAGTAAGGTTTTCTGGCCCTGAACTTAGAAACTAAGAACATCAGCAAACGTGCAGGCAGCAGCTAGCAGAAGTACAACATTAGTTTTACTCCCTGTGCTATTAAAATTTGTATTTCTACTGGCAGACTGCAGTTACCAAACCATCATAAATCTCTCTGTGGAGCCAGTTCCCTAAGCACCGCTGGTTTAGCTTTAATCCTTTGGGCTGTTGTAATCCTTTGCACTCCAGGAGGCTCGAGTCACCCAGCTCTGTGTGTGGCAGTCATTCGGAGGCATTTTGGTCTTAAATCAGCCAGAAGGGTAACCAAGTTGTGGTGACATCCAGCTATAGTATTGGTGGACAATGTTTAATCCTCGGGGTGATACGCAGCACAGAGATCAGTTTGCTGCGGTCGCAGCAGAGTTGGTCAGGCTGTGGGTTCCATGAGTTCCCAGCTTTGTATTTCACAGCAGCACGCTGACCTCCAGGACTCAAACACAAATCCCCTTCCTTGAAATGTCACTTCTTGTCTCCTTTTACTGAATGTAATTTTGCATGGAACAGAACGATGCCCCAGATTTCCAGTGCAGAGAGCTCCTTCTGTTAAGTCAGAGCTCTGCATATTTTATCATAGAAGCTGGATAATAGACTTTTTGATTGGACGAGTGATCTGTTGTAGGAAATGTTTCCAGTACATAGGGTTTTCCTACAGTCTCCTTCCCAGATCAGGGAGCTGCAGGGAACCAGGCAGCATCAGCCCCCAACCATCATCTCAAACCTGCCCTGAAATTACACTTGGGTAACTCCATCGAAATCAACAAGAATTTTTACAGTGTGATCATGAAGAAAACTTTGTTGTTGTTGTTTTTTAAAGGTACACTTACTTCGTTTGTTTTTTTCTTTCCCCCTGGAAATAGGCATACTGAGAGCATTCTCCTTCCTTCTTGCTCCCTTGTGTGTGTACTCCTTGTGAAAGTTCCCATTGTTGAAAATGACTGTACAAAAAAGGCAAAAAAGAGACAAGTTAGTGACTTTTTTCTTTTTCTTCCCTTCAAGCTCTCCTCTACAGAGGAGCTTGCAAGAAGTGAAGAGAGAATATGAGAATTTGATGCTGCCTTTAGACATGTGCAAATCTAAAGCGAAGGTATGAGTGCCCTTAAAACGTCAGCCGAAAAGCAAATAGCACTTCTATCAGAGTACCAAAGAGAATGTTAATTGCTCCCTAGTGATAGAGATCTAAGCTATAGAGAAATGAAAAGATTGCCCCTCATCACACACACAGAATCACAGCATTTTGACCACTAATCTCATTGACCACTGGAAAGTCTTTCTTTTGGTTAGTCTGCTGCTCTCTCCTGAATGCCAAAATATGGATTTCCAACCAGAAGCCTCTGGGGAAGTAGTGTTAATCTTGGGTTAAACTGCTGCATCTGATCTGTCACTGCAAAGAAGCATTTTAACATCATGTTGACACCAATATCTCACCAGCATCTGTCCTCATGAATGAGAGAATCCACCAAAGGAAGCTTCATCTTATCCCAGAGAGACAGACAATAATACAGTTACGGAGCCAGCTTCCAAATGCTCAGCAAAAGATGACTTGTGCAGAGAGATTGCCTGCATCACAGTGCAGCACAAACCAACACCCTCCTGTAGCTTCTGTTTAGTTGATTTAGTCATCAGTAATATTATAATGACAGCAGCAGGAAATTCAGCTAGCTCTCATCATCTAAATTCTCATACAAGACTCTGCATGGGTTTGTTGAAGCCTGAAATGTGGCAATCAGTTCTATCAGAGCCTTTGATAACTAAGCAAGGTAGAAAGAAAAATAAAGTAGTTACCAATAAAACACAGCAACAACAGCAAGAGAGTCCTACATCCTGCTACATTCCAATATTTGTTAGATAAGTTCTTTTTTTTATTGTTAATTTTATTTCAGACTATTACAACTCTAAGTGCACAATATTGAACACGTAATGGTTCATTTAATTTAGAACAAAATCTATAATCCACTGACATGTAACCAAGTCTCAGAACTATCATCCTACAGCAAAGTCAATCTTTCCTTGCTGTCTCTCCCTAAGAAAGCTCGAAGCTCCTTTCTTTTCTACATGGTTCTGGTTCCTGTTCTGCTGTGAAAACAACTCTTTGTAATCCTCATTCTTCACTCATCAAATTGCCTCAAGAAAGCAGTAATAAGAAGATGCTGAGAAAGGTTCAATAGTTGAAAGCTCAATGTCTGAAATATCCCCTGAACTCAGTTTGTCTAATCAATCTTAGTTTGTATACATATTTATTTTTAATAAGCAAAAAACATTTTCCCCATAAAGGATCTGATCTGAAGGGGGTCTTATGAGGAAAAGCATTCAGCAGCTTCACTACAAATAACATCTCTAATCTTGCCTGCAATGAAGGTATTGTTCTCCACATAAATGCTGTGGTATCTTTGTGAAGCATTAGATATTAGCTATCCGGACTGTATAGACATACAGTGCCATTAGTGTATCAGAGCACATTTCTTCTTCTGTCATCTGTAACCTCCTATCCAATATTTTACTGGCTTTCCAGTCCCTTTCCAGGCTGAGATTCAGACTCCACACCAGTAGAGCAGAGCTAATTGAGAGAAGACAAATGTTTGCTGTTGGACCTCTGAAGACTGCTGTGATCCTGGTTCCCAGCTGTCTTCTAGGATGACCAATTCATTTTGGCTGAATCACATAATTAAATGCATGAGTACAATTCTCCTCAGTCAGCCTCTAATCTTTCCTCATGTGACTGCAGATCTCTGAACTTGTCTTGCACTGTGGTGCTGAAGGATTAGTTATTTTCTTCCATTAGGAAGCATTAAGTCAATGGAAGGTTTGATCTCTTCCAGAGATCACGGAGTTCAGTTGGAAAGGACCCTGAAAAGTCATCTAGTCCAACTCCCCTGCAATGACTCCAACTCCCCTGCAATGAACAGGGACATGCTTCCCACCAGCCAGGTACACACCTTGGGTACTGCTGGGTAAACTTCAGGTACAAAAAGATGCTTGAGATGACTCTGTAAATAGCTTACAGGAGAACAGGTAACAAAGGAGAGAACTTAGCAATTCAAATCAAATAGCCACACAAGGGAATACAGTTATTCATTAATTTATTTCAGTTAAAACCTGTGTACAAGTTTATGCACTTATTTTGCCTCTCAGAATCTTTTCAAGCATCATCAGTTCTCATCTAACAGGAGGCATTACTTCTACTGGTGCTCAGAATCCTCTCCTTTCTGCACCAAAGCCTTCCCAAGCCACCAGTACCTAACCTAGCACTCCTTACCCATGTCCAAGCACTTCTGCTGATCATCAGCTCTGAACTCTTTTCCATTTCTCATAGAATCATGAGTTGGAAGAGACCTGGTCATCTAGTCTAAAGTAAGCATTTTTGCTACCACTATCACATTTCTTCTCTGCAGCACACCCATAGTGCTGCTCCAAGCTGGGGCCCAGCAGATGCTGAAGGTGGTTGACAGTGAGAAGCACTGAGCATCCCAGTATGCCACCTGGAATCGCCCTGTGGCCACGTACCAATGAGCTGCCTTCCTAGTGACAGCAGCAACTGATGGGAGCAGTGCTTGGGTCCTCCAGCTGCAACCTTCCTTCCGCCTGGGAAAGTCAGTGCCTAGTTCTTACCATCAGATGGACTTCCAGCATCCTGACACGTCCATCCCTTCTAGCAAAGAAAAATGCTTAATAAACAAAATCCCTACCCCAGCGTTTTGAGAACATTTTCCAATAAAATGAATCAGATAAAAATAAAGGGAAATTTCCAACAGATGAAACTGGCGCAGGCTGTCAGCGCTGCTGCACTGAAACAATCAGTCATACCTGGAAGCTAAGCTCCCTTGAAAGGCAATTGCATCTTCGTGTTGGTAATGCTTTTTGTCATCGCAGTATGTCTGTAAGGTACCTCCAGCCCAAGCACGCCTAGTTTAACATAATCCCTTCTGATAGCAAATAGAATTTTAGCTGTAGTCAAAAGGGCTTGACAGACTTGCTTTCAGTTTTGTACCATCCAGGATATAAGCAGGGAAAAACAACAAGAACCACACATCAGCTTGCTTATATTTTAAAAAATACGAATTTCAGAAACCATGACCGCTTTCTGATGACTCTATAATTAACGTGCACGATTAGTGCACAGACAACATTAGGGATAACAAAGCAAACCAGCAGTAGCTACTCCTTGAGTGACTCCAAGTCACCCCTGATTATCAGCACCATCAAAGAAGGAAATGAGCAAGGCCAAGTGATTTATGCTCCAGATGTAACACACTCCCCCACATTACGGTTAGCATGGCTACGTTGTCCTCAGAACTGACTACAGTGGTTCCACATGAAGGAAGAATTTGGATTAGCACGTGCTGAAGAATGAGCATTTGCCAAAAGGAAACAAAGCAAGCAGTGGGAAAGGCATTAGTTGGATTCGTTTTGCAATGTGACTTTTTTAGGTTCCCTTGGAAACAGTTTGGAGTTTGACATCTGATGCTTTCTAAATACATTGCTGTGTTTGTAGCGTTTTGAGAGAGAACCTGTAATCATCACAGCCTCTTTAATGCACCACAATGAAACCTGACTGTAGCAATAAATCATAACTCATCCTATTCTATTCGCATTGATTTTGGTGGAATAAGGACTTAGCCCAAAGGAATAAAACCATGTGAATGGTTTGTTAGCTTCCTATCACCTCTTTCTCTTTTCATTACTGCTTTTCTTTCTGTTCTGATGTCTGATCATGAAAGGTAATTTAGTAAATAATTCTGGTGAAGGATTGGTGTTCTCGTTATACATGAGAAAACAACTTGTTTTTCACCTACAAGGAGATTAGGAGGGGTTAAATCTTACCAAACGCATAAGCAATGTGATGCTGGGTTTGTCTCCTGAGTGGCTGAGAATAATACAAGATTTTTGACCTTCAGGAACAAGTATTTCCACCTGTGTCAAAACTCACTGGTTAGGAGGCTCTCTGTGTATGCAGCATTCCTGGGACAGAGACCAAGAAGTGACACAGCTCCTCCTCACACTGACTTTTCAGAGTGCAGGAACAGAATTTTCTTCCAAAATCACTTCTTACAGCATTGAGGGGTGAGGCAGCTGGCTGAGCTAGAAGTGATGGCTGCCACAATGAACTAACTTAAATTTCCCAAATCATTTCTTTTTTCAGTTTACCGGGCTGAACATCCTGGTCTCAAAAAGACAGATTACTGCAGATCAGGCTCTGGCTACCAGTAAGGATGCAGAATGTATTTGATTAGCTTAGGGTGGGATATCCTAGGAGAAACTGAGCCCAACTCCTAGCTAGAAACTGTGATGCAAGCTTAACAGCTGCGAGGGTTAGATAACATTTCCATTAATCAGCTGCTAGCAATACAATGACCCCTGCATTTCAGGGAACAATTGCCTCTGCAGGACTGCACCTCTTCTGCTCAGCCTATGGCTCTTGAACCTCTTGGCCAAAGAGTCTGGAAAATTCAGACATAAGAGAAGAAAAATCCTCTGGATTATTCCTTTGTCTCTGTTGGCACTCTGCTCTGTCATCCTTCAGCTGCCAGCAGTGCTCCATTAGGGCAAAACCCCTCTCAGGGAGCCTATGGTTTACTAAGGCACAACACAAGCAATACCCTAAAAGCCTCTCATTTAGCTCAGGTGTTAAGCAGTAGGAGAGAGAGGTTAAAAGGAACATTTTCAAAGCATGGCAGAAGATTTAGTGGTAGAACTTCCATTGACATTAAATCCCAGACATCAGTGTGAAAATTTACCACGTAAGTGCTACCTTAAATCTATAATGCGGTAATGGTATTAAAGAAGGCAGAGACATTAAGCACGGAACTTAAATCTTGGATTGCCATAATGCTATTAAATGGACGATCGCAGATCTAGCACTTACTTTAGATTAATTATGTGAGAGGGATGTGCTGGACCGACCAGCGCTGCCATAGGCAAACTGCTTATTAAGAAGGTTATTCTCTTTTCTTTTTCTTCCTAAATACCTCTTAAACACTCCATCAGCTCCATCTGAATGGGAAGAGGGGACATCACTGAGGTCACCTGCAGGTGAGTGTTCCCTGAGGCCCACTCACAGCCTGGGCAGCAGAACCAGTTGTCCTTATGCCCATGAAGATTACAAAGCGGAAGGCAACCCCCTTTCCACCAAGCAATGTCTTATATTGTTACACTGCACTATTTTGTACAGCGAGCTGGATTTTGCAGGGGAGGATGAAGGGCAGGAGAAGCTTTGCTGAACACTCCCAAGCCTTGAGCCACAGAATTATTAAAATTGGAAAACATCACCAAGACCATCTAGTCCAACCATTGACCCATCCTCACCATGCACACTAAGCCATGAAAAATTTTCTCCCACAAACCTTCCAGCCGCTCTGCCCAAAGCCTGTAGCAGTGCCTGGGGTTGTTGAAACCAATGTGCAGGAATCCAGCACTTCATCTTGTTGAACTTCAACCCATTGGCCTTGACCTATCAACCCAACCTGTCCAGATCCCTCTGTAGGACCCTCATACCCCCAAGCAGATCAACACTTCCTCCCAACTTAGTGTCATATGCAAACTTACTGAGGGTGCACCCCATCTCCTCACATACATCATTAATAAAGATATTAAACAGGGACAGCCCCAGCATTCACCCTGGGGAACCGCCCTGGTCACCAGCTGGATATAACTCCACTCACCACCACTCTCTGAACCAGTGAAGCCTGCCTGCAGAGAGGATGCCAATCTTCTTAAGCACTGTTTTCACAAAACAGAGCTGCTAAAATGTTTCTCTTAAAAAAACACTATTTTTTTTTCTTCTGAGAAATGCAGTTAAGATCTGTTTGAAGCTTCTGAGAAGCTTAATGAACCATGGCTATGCCTGTAGCTTTTTCACAATTGAAAACTTTTGTTTCTAATTAACTTCATTAATAGTAGTTAGAGGCACGTTGGCCAATATTTACCGAGAGCTGACGTTACTGAAAGCACCAGTGGACTCAGTGCACAGCTAATGGAATCCCTAGAGAAAGCTCTACCAGAGTTGAACTCGCCTTGGCCAATTTGTTTCTACTTTGCAAAAGCATGTAAAAATTTAAAAAAATAAATAAAAAATGAAAGCCTCATTGATGCAGTTATTTAAAAAGCCACATGGCTGTTAAGGACTTTCCTAACCCTGCTGAGGCTGTTGCTGATAGCTGTGCTCTCACAAGGAACTCACTGCAGGAACATACCTTCGGGCTGAGAGTGGCTGCTTCAGAACAGCCCAGACATGATGGTGCTGGAGGGAAGGCTCTGCAGAAACATCTGTTCCCAAAGAGCACACAGAATGCACTCTGCTTGGTGGCACCAAGGGACATCACTGAGTCCTGCTGCCTGCAATGCTTTGGATGACTTTAGTCAATCCAGCATAATCTGGGATGTATGGGCAGCCAAGGAGCAAACATCAAGTGGTGGTTTATAATGAGACCTCCCTACCAAAAACAGCTTTCCTCATCAGCGTGGCATCAGACTTCTCCATCAGGTCTGGGTTTGCAGAGCAGCTCCACGGATGCAGTCCTCCTGCTGCCTGGACATCACTGCCCCAACATACTGACCTCCTGTGAAACTGCACAACTCTGTCATCATTGCAAGAAAAGGGGCTGGAACTCCTGACCATGACTTACACAGATTCCTCTTTTTCCTTCATCTTTTACCTCTTTCTGATTCCCTCTTATTTGCAGTATATCCTTCAGGGGACACTGTTGAGCTACCTACTATATATCTAAAATATATACATCTGAGTTGGCCTGCATATGAAAACAGATAAGTCTCTTTGACTTACATCTGTGGTCAGCCTCTCCAGATTATAGTGTTTTACCAAGAGACTTCTACTGAACAGAAAAATGTTTCAACTACATTCCCCTTTTAATGTCACAAGAGCAGTTCTATTGGCCCGAAGATTCTGCATGCTTCTCTGCAGCCCTTTCGGCTTTCACTCCTGTAGACAGGGTTTCAAGGTGCTCTGTCAAATGCTGGAAGAAAAAGATATTTCAAGTCCCTTGGGACCAGAATCTTCTCCTGGCTTTGCTGCAGTTTTTCTCTTTTTTTGACATGAGAATTCAAATCACGAGATGGCAAAGGGAAACTAGAAGTGAGGAAAGAGCTTAGTGGCTAGTAGCCACAGAAGCAGGAAGGATTGTTGTCATAGGAAGGCTTAGGTTGGAAGAGACCTCAAAGATCATCTAGTTTTAATCTGCTGTCTATATGAACTGGAGAGAGCTGAGGGTGGGGGCAGATATGAGACTCCAAATTCAATTTTTGGCCACACTCCGTTCCTGTAAGTTTTAAAACCATCTCACTGAAATCTGTTTCTCCAAGACAAAAAAAAAAAACACCAAAAAACTAATTAAAAGAAAATTAAAAAGACTGAAGAAAGACATCCCTACAAGGCTCAGTCTAACAGGAAGCAGGGGAATAAGTGGCCAAGGGAGGATGAATGCCCTCCCACACTGGAGATAGGGAAGAATGTTGCGCTGGAACAGATTTGGCAAAGCTGAAGTCCCTTAGCACACTGCTGCTGTCGTTGCAGCTGGGAACATGTTTGTGCCTATGCTGCTTTCCATGCAGACCTCAAATAGAAGGATAGATCTCTGGAGAGCAACAGTACCCCCAGATTTATACTGGGAATAAACATCCCTTTTCATTTTTAATTCTGAAAAAATGCAAGGGCTTCTGATCCCCCCTCCCTTGCAAGGACCTCACAAGAGGATGCCTGGTACCTTAATTAATAACTTAAAAGCCAAGATTCATGCTGATAATTCCTTAGATGAGAAGGGAAAGATCAGTATTAAATATGGCTTTAAATAATCAAAGAGGTATATTGAAGGCAGACAGGAACTTAGGAAATGACAGTGCTTTTATGTAATCTATCAGAATGAGTGAAGAAACGTTCCCATGCAAAGACTAGAAGGAAGAACACTTTAATTGTCATCTCAGGGCCCAGCTCTGCTCCTGCCTTGTTATCAACAGCCAGAGACTGTTGATAACAAACTCCTAAGAAATGATTCTGCAAGTATTTTGTGCTTTGCATCCCTGACTTCAGATTCCAGTGCTGCTGCTGAGTCTGCCATGAGCTGTCAATAGGAAGTGAAGAAGAGATGAGTTGCTGCAATTACAGAGGCTAGAAGAGGTACACTATGCACACAGCAGCACAGTGCTTCTCAAGCTCTTAAGGTGCTTCCTTCACTGGCCAACTTCTGTGGTCTGTAAACAGGAGTGAGGCTTCAGGATGGTTTAACCATCCTTAAAGGGCTGAGGAGATTTTATCCATTTCAGCTCACTAAGCTTCCAGTACCAAATCCTGCTCTCTTGTAAGGCTCCATCGAAACCACCAGTTTCAATGGGTGCAAGAGTGGGTCCCTGGAGCACTTCAAGTAATTTAAACCACCCATAATCCCTGAAGCAGCTTAAGTGATAAGCTCCTTGTTCCAGAGTTCGAAGCCCACAGACCTTGCCTGTAACATACTCAGGATGTATCCCTGGCTGCAAGCATCCCCATGCATCTGCTTCAAAACTTAGTTGTGAACAACTCTAAGTGTTTTTGTTTTAGACGTAGAGGGACTTTTTTTTTGCTGCTTTTCAAATGCAGAATATTTCCAGCAGCACAGTCACGTTCCCTCAGCTCAGAAGGAGAAATGGGGTCAGAGGCTCTAGGTCCAGCCCTACTTCTGCTCACTGCCATGTTCCCAGCCAGCACCAGTGCCACTAGCAGTCCTTTAGAGGCTGTTCAGCATCCATCTACTTTAGAATGATAATAATAAAATAGCTGGGAAATACTCCAGGAAAATCTGGAAAATGGGAAAACAACTGTTTGAATTTATTCTCAACAGAAACCAGGACTGTCTGCAACCATGAGCCACACTTTTTCGAGGGAATCATTGCTCTTGAGATATCTCCTCCATCATGTAGGATGAGAGGGATATCTGAGCCCTGCAGGGACTCCTTATGGTTCCTGGGGACAAACGAGCCCTGATTCATGTTCGTTTGGATGAAAACTCTTACTGTTGAGTGAAGTTTGACACCAAGTGCATGGTAGAAGGGGTGAGCATCTCGGTGGCTTGTGAGAGCCAAGAAGTAGTCCATGGGCAGTAGTGGCACACATGGGTCAGTGCTCCTCACTCTGGGGGAAGAAGTGCTGCTTCCCCCAAACCCTGACCCTACATGGGATGACCCCTCTCCTGATGGCACCGAGACATTCAGAGAAGGATGGAGAAGGCAGCCCGTGCTTGCTAGCAACTGTTAGAGGCACCACTGCAAAGCCTTCTGAAAGATGATTAACTTCATTGCTGTCCTCCCCTCCAAACCCTGAGAGAAAGAGTCACACACTGCATGGACAGAAACAAGTTTAAATCTGCAGCTCAGCAGCTCCAGCAGCTTTCAGCATCCCAGCAGATTGCAAGCAGTGCTGGAGCAAGACTACTGCAAATAGATAAGTGTCCTTAAAGGGAAAGGAAGGCAGAGAAGGCAGACAACATCTCCACTGCTTTCCCATCCTTTCATTCATCCTGTCTCACACTTGCCTTTTCATCTCTTTTTCACACATCTTCACATCAATGCAATTATGGCCAGGTCTAGTCAAGGGGATTTTAGGAAACTTAAGTCTTGCTGAAATCAGAATGGTTTGCTACTCAGGATGCAATAGCAGAGACAGAGATGCTGTTGGGAGACCTTCATCAAGCTGTCTCCCTGGAGATGCCTGTCTCACTTTGCTGCAGGAGGTTCAACATTCTGCAGTAATGTGGGAGGCTCTTTTGGAGCCCAGCTCATATCTTAGCAAGCTCTGTGAGCAGAGATGGGATACTAACACCACAGCTCTCTGCTGCCCAGCCTAGTATGAAATCTTCGCTGTGTCTGCTTCGTCATGCCATCACTAAGCATCATCTCAGTATCTGTGCTGTCTTCTGTTAGCCTCTAGCCTCCTTGTCAGCCCAAGCTCAACTCTTTCTTTGAGGACACCAGAAATTTCCCTTCACATTATGCATACTCTTTTGCTACCTTCTCCCCCTTTCCTTCCTATTGTGCTCATCAACCTGTGTTTCCCTTCTTGACTCTATCCTCTTCATCACTTCCTTCTTAACCTCTGGTTGTCTCTGGATGCTCAATTACCTGCAGACGAGGACTCAGATCGGGCTGAATTCTGCCCACATTCACAGTCTTTCATAACCTCTCCCCTCTCCCTGGTTCTCCTTCCTCATCTACAAGCTGTAAAAGTGGGCATTACTAGGACAAGCCATGGCACCCATAGGGAGTCTTAAGAATGCCACTCTGCAAGAATGCAAATAGGAAAAATTTGCCAAAATTCTTTCAGGGACCCATAACCAGGGCTGCCACTGCCAGCAACACAGGAGGGACGAGGCCTCAGCTTTAGTGTATGTTTTCTACCCTATAACAAGAACAAAATTGCTGCCATTCTGGGAAAAAAAAAAAATGGATGCTGCAGGAGCAGGCTGCACAGACACTGATGGATGTTGGTAATATTTGCTGCCATTTTCCCTGGAGCCTTCTGTACTGAACAGGCAGAGCCCTTCCTGCTCTCCTGCCTTCTTTTCCACTCCTAGCATGACTGGCCTCCATGCCCATCCCCCTCTTCCCTTTTTCTCTGCTTTCTCACCATCTTCCTGCACTCAAGTTAAGCCATCCACATTGGCATCATGTTTGCAGCCATCCACTCACTGTCCTACCTCCAATTCTCATTAGTCCTTCAGAACAAAGAACATCTACTTGACCTTCTTTGACCAATGTACCTCTTATGTACCTACAGCAGCAGATTCTGTGCTGAAGCAGATGTAGAGCATCGCACCTCCACTAGCTTTACACCAGGAAGCCTCTCACCAGGTGATACCATCCACCAAAAATCTGCTCATCAAGATGGGCCCCTTCAACTACCACTGCAGCTTCCATAGCAGTTGTCAACTCTTTTCTCTAAAACACAATTAAAAACTCCACATAAGTTTGCATTCAGACATTCGCTGCTCAGAAAAAAAATCATGGCTACTTTTGTGTGCAGAGTGATAAGGAAACATTGCAGAAAAAAATGCCTAAGGTATACATGGGAATTAGATCCCCAGCTCTTATTAAAAGTAAGCAAAATAGTTGCCTATGAGTGGTTTGTGTCTTGGAAAAAGCTCTTTTGATTTTGAATGGCTCCTCCTGCACAGCATGTCTCAGGGCAGCCAGAGGACATACAGCTTTCCATTCAACTTTGTGACTTAGGAACATTTGCTTTGCAGACTGAGAAACCAAATTCCATTTTAATGCTCAGTCACACACCTATGGGTTTAGCCTGGACAAGTGCTCACAGACCTCTCATCCTGCATGGCTTCTTGGAATCAATCACTGGAAAGCAGTGATGCTCTCTGCTGGATGTAGTCCACTGGATGCTCTCCTTTGCTCTGATTAATAATGGAAAAATAAGCTTCTTTACAGAATTAAATATCCGGAAAGCAGGTCCAAAATCCAGAGCAGGGTGTGCAGAAAAGAATGGGAGCAGGGGGACAGAGATCCCTGCCACCACACCAGAGTTCACAAGGAGAGGAGGCCCAGGAGACCCACTAGTGCCAGAGATCCATTTAGTTTGCAGAGTAATGCACGAAGCAGCTTTTTATGAAGCTACGTTAATTTAATTAATCTGGAAACAATTAAAAAAATAACTCACAGTAGTGTTACTTTTAAATAATACCAAGTATTTCCATAGATTTCAACAGGCCAAAATCGAGCATTCTTTGTAGCTCCATCTGCCTAAAGGCATCTATCTTATCTGATCATTTCCATGGCAACAGCTCTGGGATTAGAAAGGGATGAATGTTTAGGAATAGTTGTTGGAATTTCATGGAAGACGATGAACTGAGGATTACTTCACTACCTCCATGTTACCATGGAAATGCACATTTACAAATTGCATAGGATTTAGAACACTGCTGTTACTAGGATATAATTGTGCTGCTTCTCTGAAGAGATCCTGGAAGAGAGGGCTCCTCTTCCAGTGCACACATCTCTGCCCCACTGAGCAGAGTGATGCAGAACCAGAGCAGTGCCAGCTGTGGAAATGGTAATGGATGGCAGCTCCTGGGCCGTCAGCACACTGAACCTCTTAAGCAAAATCTGGGTAATGAGAAGGGCACAAATGATGAGTGCACCTCACTCAAAAAACACTAATCAAGCACGCACTCTCAAAAATATATATTTTTAAAAATATATTTAGCAAATGAAGGAGTTTATGAAATAACACATCAGATAATGACTAGAAGGTTTTGGGTCAGATATTAGGAAAGATTTCTATTCTGAAAGAGTGGTGAGGCATTGGAATAGGCTGCCCAGGGCGGTGG